>NW_024704743.1:13569309-13904309 GCF_018977255.1 Callorhinchus milii
GTGTATTTGGCAAGTATATTGTCCAAGATTTGAAGTGGTCAGAATTGTACATTTCAGACTCTTCCCTCACCCACTTTATAGATCAAAACCCAAATAAAGACAGATTAATCTGATTATTTTTGACTGTTTGTCTTTGCAGATTTTATTTTAAAGGTCGCTGTGGAATAACGTTACCACCAGCGCTCGCCCGTCATGAAAGTGAAGTCATTTTTTAAAGGAACATGTGCAAATATTCATATAAAACTCTCCCAAAACTACTGCTACTACAGTAACAAACTATTCATAGATCAAAAGTGTGTTCTCAGCAATTATAAAATAAATTATTGATGTCATAATCATGCTAAAGGCACCAATGTCTTTTGTTTACAACTGATTATCATGGTACTGCTTGTGAACTGCTTGTACAGGTTTATAACGTTTTTGCTTATAAATCCAGTCAGATAAATCATGTAATTGTACAGATCTCATGAACTTATCTATGAATAAAGTAATGGAAAATGTTTTGCCCTTGATGTCCAGTTTTTAAGCTCTTCACTGCTACTTGTTTAGTCCCACTCCCCTGCCTTTGCCATACCCTTTTATATATTTTCTAACAATTCTCTAATTACCTTTTAAAAGCTACTATGAATTCTGCATCAATCAGGTTAGTGACAGTACATTGCAAGTTGAAAATAGCCACTTCTGAGATAAGTGGTAAATAGTGACTACTGGAATTATGTTGACTCACAGGAACCTCAGTATGAAAGTACTAGAGGTCACATCAGAACAAAATTGTCAGTTTGGCATGACATCATTCCAGTTCCTGGTGGGAGTCACGTATTTGCAAATAGATTTTCAACCTTGTGTTTGAGACATCAAATCTCAAATGCATGTTTTTAAACGTATCAAAGAATTTGCAGCACATAGGAGGCCATTACTCCAATTGTGTTGACCGAAGCTCCCTTAAAGAACTACTTAATTTAGTTTTCTCCCTCCTATCTCAAGCGTTCAGGGTTAATGAGAGCTGTTTGCAAATGTTGGGCAAGTTTCCTTACTCCACATTGCTTCTGTTCACCTAGCAGTAAGTAGGAACCTGGTTGTTAGCCAATTAGCGGATTGCTTTTCCAGGTGTACAAAACCCTCATATACGCATTCGTAACATCGAGGTTTGACTATGCAAACTCCTTGCTTGTCGGCTTCCCCAACTCTCTCCATAGGCTGCAGATCATCCAGAACTCTGTAGCCCATGTCCTCTCCCGCACCAGGTTCGGTGACCCTATCATACCATCCTCGCCTGACTCTACTGGCTTTCCATCACAGAGGGTACAGTTCAAGATCCCGTTGGTCTGTCAGTCTAGGCCGAGTTCAAAGTTCCAACATGAGGCTTGAACCCACAACCTTCTGACTCACAGTAAATACTACCAATTGAGCCTCCTCTCGTTCTTTCCTAGAGGGATGTATTGGGTGAATTCTGTCCTTTCCCTTTTCCAACAGAAGTGCATTAACTTGTATTTGGATATCATTTTTTGATGGAAGATGATGTTTGAATCCAATGTATTTTAGTGCCTGACTTCAGCCTCTATAGTTCATCTCTAAGGTTGGTTGTACACAGTGCCACCCAGCGGTTGGCATAATTTATGACAATACTCAAGAACAGAGTGGTCCAAACTTTTGGCTGCCGCAGGCCGGATACCCCATTTGAGACAGGTCCACAGGCTGCAGGATTAAGTTGCTAAGGACGTGGTTGGTGAGAGACACGCTTGCCTTTCTGACCGACTGCAGTAACAGCCGGTATTATTTCTACTCTCCGCACTGCGCCATCCCAACCGCCAGCTCCTGCCGCTGCCCTAGGAGGAAGTTCACCAAGAAGGGAGGGAGTGGAATAGGAAATGGTTGCGGGCATCTTTAAAATCACCCGCAGGGATGAATGCCACCTGCGGGCCACGTGTTGGGCCACGCTGCTATAGAACATATTTTATATTTGTTATAATAGTGACTGGATGAAATTTTACTGGTCAGTCACATTCCTGCTGTTCCAAAGTGAGTTGTGATGTGTAAGAAGCTCTCCTAATGTCACTTCCTGTATGCTGCGCATGAACCAGGAAGTGTCACTGATGTCACTTGGTGGGGGAAATGATATTAGTGACGCATTGAGCGCAATGGGCAGGACGTGATGGCATTGGCGACCTGAGAACCCAAACTTAACTTTTTTTTGCTTATAACACGGTCTCTGAGATATTGGTCCCAGGTGACTGTATTACAACACAGATTTCCTGTAGGTGTTAAGTTGGGTTACCTCATTTTTTATACAATACTAATTTGCAGACTGGGTTCATATGATGGTTAACAATTGGGTATAGGGAGTACAATTTCCAAGTTTACAGATGATACTAAGCTAGAAAAAATAGTAAACAGTGAGGATGATAGTAGCAGACTGCAAGGGGACATAGACAGACTGGTAAAATGGGCCGACACAGACATGTGGAAGATGAAGTTTAATGTGGAGAAATGCAAAGTGATTCATTTTGAGAGGAAGAATGAGGAGAGGCAATATAAGCTGATGGTACAATCTGAAAATGGATGAAGGAATAGAGAGACCTGGCGTTCATATAAGTAAATCTTTGAAGGTGACATGACTGGTAGATAAAGCTGTTAAAAAAGCACACGGGATACTAGGCTTTATAAATAGGGGCATAGAATACAAAAGTCAGGAAGTTGTGATAAACCTTTATAAAACACTGGTTAGGCCTCAGCGAGAGACTGAGTTCAGTTCTGGGCACCACACTTTAGGAAGGATGTCAAGGCATTGGAGAGGGTGCAAAGGAGATTTACCAGGATGGTACCAGGGATGAGGGACTTCAGTTATCAGGAGAGGCTAGAGAAGCTGGGATTATTCTCCTTGGAGCAGAGAAGGTTAAGAGGAGACTTAATAGAAGTTTTCAGAATTATGAGGAGATTCAATAGGGTGAACAAGGAGAAACTACTTTCACTGGCGGGTGGGTTGGTAACCTGAGGACATGGATTTAAAATAGTTGTTAAAAAAAACAGAGGGTAGGTGAGGAGAAACGTTTTCACACAGCGAGTTGTTGGGATCTGAAATGCGTTGCCTGAAAGGGTGGTGGGAGCCGATTCAATAACAACTTTTAAGAGAGAGGTAGATAATTATTTGGGGAGGACAAGTTTGCAGGGCTATGGGGAAAGAGCGGGGGAGTGGGATTGAATTAGATAGCTCTTTTCAAAGAGCCAGCACAGACACGATGGCCTCCTTCCGTGCTGTATAAGTCTATGATTCTGATAGCAAGGTCAAACTGAGAATTCTGGAATTCAGGTGTGCAACGATTGCACAGACATTATTATATTATATCATAGACATGGGTTTAATTGTTTATTTGTGTGCTTTCAATCTATTTTTGTTCTTTCTTTGTTTTCTTTTCAATACCAGAAACGTAAGCAACTTCCAGCTGAAGTTCTTGAAGAGCTCATCGCAGTCCCAGAAATGTGAGTAAGGAATTAATCTGTGTCATGTACATCAATTAAGGATCATTAAGTGCATGGCTAGTAGATGTAATAATTTAGAGAGAAGTTGGCTCACGGTGTATTATCGTTACAAATATGCAGATAGCAAATATATGACGGGAAAGAGGATCAATCTGAATGAATAATGGATTCCATGTCATAATTCTAAAATAGGCTTGCTTGTAAAGTTTGTTTAAAACTCATTGCCCATTTTAATGAATTTTAATGTAATTTTAATGTACGTTTTAATGTACTTCAGTGCTAGAATGTGAAGCTAGTTCTCTCAACATGAAAGGAAATACTGTAGTTTACATAAAATGTCTCAGTGCAGGCCAGTCAATTCAGCCACAACTATTGTCACTGTTAAATGGCAGTATTGTTTTTCTCTAATCTCGCTCTCCTGCTCACTTCCTAGGTGCTTTAGTATTCATATTTTACAGTCCTTTAAAGGTAAATGATTTAAGAAAACTATACATGCACCAAGCAAAGGCTAAATGAACACTCAGATTTTAGCGAGATCTCAGGGATTTGTTTGAATTTCTTGTCATATACCTGAAACAATGCATTTGGCATTTTAAAGTTTGTTTGATGCTGTCATGTCTTCAGTTATTTCACTTGTTAACTAATTTCTATATCTAAGCTTCAGCCTGCAGCTTTAAAATAAACTAGAAGATGCGATGCATCAGATTTGCTCGTTTGTTTATTTGTGACTGCTTGAAGGTTGCAAGCAATACATCAGTGACACTGTGTGTATTTAGTGACTTGTTGTTTGGTCTAGGAAGGATCCGGTACCGGACACAACTAGTGGCATCACAACAGGTAAGTAGTGATACAAAAAACAAGTCGCTGGAAACCCTCAGCAGGTCAGGGAGCATCTACGGCGAAAGGAAGGTGTGTCAACATTTCAGGTCCATGACCCTTCGTCAGAATCCGATTCAATAACAACTGACGAAGGTTTGTGGACCCGAAACGTTGACTCACTTTCCTTTCTCTATAGATGCTGCCTGACCTGCTGAGTGTTCCCAGCGACTTCTGTTTTCGTTTCAGATTTCCAGCATCTGCAGTATTTTGTGTTTTGTAGTGATATCAAGTTCTCTTTTGTTGAATGGTTATTGCCTTTTGATTTAAATTATATAATCATTCAATGTATTTTTTGTTACACTGTTCGTAGCAGAGAGTGTCTGACACTTATTGTTATTGTTCTTTTTCTTAATGATGGTGTTGAATTTCTCCTGCACACAATGACACCCACGGCACTCTTACAATGTGAATATTGACTATTTTTTCTGGAATATGCGCCTTGTATTGTGGAAGGTGTTTTTTTTGGTCTGTTTTCCACTTCTGTTCCACTCTTGCGAGGATACAATTCACCAGTGTCCTCCAGTACCTCAGCCAGGTGGCTGTTCTTCACGTGTGTCTAACTATTGAGTGTCATTGAGCAATTTGATTGGAGCACATCACAGTCCTGTTCTCATTTGATACCCATTCACATGTTCCAGTACGAATCAGTGGTTGACAATCAGCAGAAAGGCATTTAGTAGTTATGACAATATAATCCTTGCATATGATATAGAATGATCACATTGACAAAAAGTCTCAAAGTGCTTAATGTAGAATGCAGTGAATTTTTGTAGGCAAACCCAGCAACCAATTTGTACACAGTGATGTCCCACATTGTTGGTCAGGCCTCAGGAAGCACCCCCCTTCTCTTTTCCAATAGTGCCATTGGATCTTTGCGTACATCTGAAAACAGGCAGACGAGAACTGGCTTTAACTTCTCATCTGAAAGACAGCACCTTTGACAATGCAGAGTATTCCCAGTACTATACTAGAGTGTACATGTGGACTATGAACTAGTCGTAACATGGGGCTTCATCCCACAACCTAATTGATTTAGGAGGGAGGGGTAGAAATATAAAAAAAAATCAGGTTCCTACCAGGTATATAATAATAATAATCCTTGCATTTGATATAGCGCTTTTCACGTCTTCTAGACGTCCCAAAGTGCTTCACAGAATATACTGTAAAGTGAATTGACTGTATATTTGTGGGCGAACGCGGCAGCCAATTGCGCACAGCAATGTCCCACAAACAGTCGTGGATTGAAAATTACCAATTTATTTTTGTTTTTTTTGGCGGGATTATTATTAGGCTCTGTGTGGAGTAAGGAAACTTGCCCAAGGTTTTGCCCTGTCTGGAATTGAACTCAGGTCTCTCACTTGCAAAGTGAGTGCTCTAACCACTGAGCTACAAGTTGCTTGCACTCTTGCCTCTGAGTCAGAAGATTATGGATTCAAGCACCATGTCAGGACTTTGAGCTCATAGTCTAGGCTGACAATTCAATCCAAAACTGGGAAGTGCTGTATTATTGGAGGTGCCAACCTTTGCATGAGACATTAAATCAAGATTGTGTCTTAACTGTTCAGGGTGAATATTAAAATTCCCAGGTACTATTTGAAAAGAGAAGGGAGTTTTCCCCCAGTGTCCTTGCCAACAATCCTCCAGATAAAAAGAAAATTGGTCATTCACTTCATTGTGGAACATTGCTGTGCACAAATTGGCTGCTGAGTTCGCTTACAAATACACAATGAGTACACTTTACAGAAAACTGATTTGCTTCGAGGCGTTTTGATAAGGTAAAGTGCTGTATCAAATATAAGGATTATTATTATTTGCTTTGTTCCTGCTGTCCATGCTAGCTCACCCTGAACATTGGGATGATGATTTGACAGATTAAGGGAGTGGGAAGGGTTCCTATTCCCAGCTCACTGTAATGGCAGTTGTCTGGAGGCAGAAATGCCTGATAAGTCATCTCGAAACATAGAAAGCATACAACATCCATCCAGTCCACTGAGTGTAAGCACTGCAGATTTTCTTGAGACTATTTTAGAACCAATATAAATAGAAATGTTACCTTTTCTAACTTTTTTTTTCCCTTTGAGCCCAGGGAGAGATTTGAGATTATTTCAGTCCTTTTTCTTCTCTTCCCCATGGCTACAAGTGGAATATAATCTCTTGGAAATGCGGGTGGTAGTAAATGAAACTAAATTATTCTGGCAAACTGTGCTTAAAACCAGATTTAGAAGTTGAAGATATTGCTGTTTATGCGGTTTATGTTTCTGCACTTCGTGGTTTAGATAGTCATAACTTCTGTTTTCAGTGCAAGGGGAAGACCAAGAAGCTGAAGAAGACGATGACAACATGGAAAACATTATAAAACCCAGGTAACACATATAAAATCATAGCTCAGTTCAATCAAAGCCAAGTATGGTAATCTGTGTATTTAAGAGAATTTTTTATGTAACTTTTAAAACCTGGTTATTAGCTTAAAACAATGACATTATTTTCAATTATTGTATTTCTGAAAAGCTGCTTTGGAACAGCAGCTTTAGAAAGTCGTAGATGTTCATTTTAAAATGGTAGCTATAAAGTGGTGAACTATAATCTTGACTGTAATCAAACTGCTGCGGTTTGAAAACACCAGGACTTTAGTGCAGTTCATACCTGATTACAGATTTGCTAAACTGCAACAAGCCAATCAGCCATATAATGTCACTATTTATATCTCCAAGTGATGCTAAATGGCACTGTCGGTACACAAGAGGTACAACTTTCAGAATTCACACCATTCAGCAACATTCAACAGTTTTACTTGGGATATATTCTGTTACCAGAGCAATACATCTACTTAATCTGGTTACTTAAAGAGGTCAATGCCTTTCAAAGAGCTGGAAATTCTGTATACAGTTATAATAATAGCTTATGGTAATGGCCTACCAGATTTCTTCTTGTATATTAGGAGTCTGTTGGAAATTCTGGCAACTGCTTCTGTTAAAATACTATCAAGGCAGAAGTTAGTATTTTGTCCCTACAACATTAAAACAGGCCACTCGGCCCAACTGATTTGTGCCCACCAGCCAACTTTACCTGAGGGGCCAGTGGGGGAATACAGAGTTCTTGGTGGGTGGAGAGGCTAAACCTGAAGATTTTTGTTTTTGCCCCAGAGTTTATTTAGATCTGCCCTGTCGCATTTACACATGCTCATTCCCAGGAGGAATCAGTGGGTAATGAACATGAGAAACCCAGTTATAGGAACACAAACTACTGTCTCAGTTCCAGGCTGGGAGTGCTGCCCTGTCAGATCATTTAACTCAGCGAAGAAGGAGATTGAATCTGGGACCTTCCTTGTCTGTATTATGCAGAGCATTTACCCATTCAGTGTTCTGGGACACAATCCTGTGTGAGGGGCAATATATAAATGCAAGTTGTTGTATTCAGCCATTGGGAGGGCTCAGGAGCAAGGAAATTGATGGCTTTCTGTTACTTGTCACCTCAGCCACCAGTTTGAAAAACAACTGTAAGTGTTAATCCTTAGGTGAAGACTTGTCTGCTTTTTGATTATATAGTGCAATTGTCTTGTAGAATGAAGGGGAGATATGAAGCTATTCGACTAAAGGATCAAGGGGAAACTGACCAACGGACAGAGCGGGCCAAAGCTTTTATCAACAGACGACTCTATGGTCCAGGAAGAATGAGAACCAATGGTATAATATAATTCTATGTTCAGTTTCAGCATTCCTGCCTTTGTTCTTTTACAGTTAATTACACTTGTCTTTTATTTTAAACCACAGCCAATGAATATTATTCATTAGCAAACAAGAGGGATGCAAACAAAAAAGGTGCCTTGCAGTTTGTCAACAAATCTTGGGGTAAGCCAACTGGACTGCCTTATTACTGTTCACTATGGAGAGCTTTTAAGACTAGATCATGTGGTGTCAGCTGTTCTGCTTGATGTCTTTCATGTCAATTTCGCACTTGCAGAATTGGCATTTCAATCCACGACTGTTTGTGGGACATGCTGTGTGCAATTGGCTGCCGCATTTCGCCCATAAAATACACAGACAATTCACTTTACAGTGTATTATGTGAAGCGCTTTGAGATGTCTCAACGACGTAATAAGGCACTATCAAATGCAAGAATTATTATTACTTCACTACAATCATGCTGATAAGGGAATTATTTCTTTAAATGTAGTATTTATGCAAAGACTGACTATGTCACAGTGTTTGTAAATACAATTTGAAAAATTATATTCATTTTTCACGTCCGGATTGTGATGTTTTACATTTCAGAGTGGTGAGAATTTTCTCATTGTTCCTCAATTTTTTCGAGTCAGTTGATATGAGGATAATAATAATCATTGCATTTGATGTAATTAGTGTCTTTCACGTCGGAAGAGCATATCAAAGCACTTCTCGGGATTTACTGTAAATAATAATGTATGTATTTGTAGGCAAATGCTGCAGCCCATTTGCGAAGAGGAATGTCCCACAAACAACCATTAAGTGAATGACCAATTTTACTTTGGGGGATTGTTGGCCAGGACTCCCTGAAACTCCCTTCTTTTTTTGAGTAGTGCCATAAGATATTTAATGTCCACCTGAACAAGCAGACAGGACCTCGGTTTAACATCTCATCTGAAGGACTGCCACTTCCAACAATGCAGCACATCCCCAATAATGTGCTTGAGTGTCAGCCTAGACTATATGAGTTCAAAGTCCTGATGTGGGGCTTGGACCCCCAACCCTCTGATTCAGAGGCAAGAGTGCTACCAACTTAGCCAGGTTGACACAGATGGGGACAATTCCAGTGCCACCCTCTGACTGCCACAAGCAGTCGGAAACAGACGGTCAGAAACAGCAGCAACCATTGGCTATTGGCTTAGCTCAACCCAAAAAGTTAACATTGAGCTTGTATTCCATAAACCAGGAAACCCAGTGGTGAAAGCAAATCAACTTCAGGGCCCAACCATTGTGATAGGCTTCAGGGGGAGATTTGGGGAGGTTCATACTTTTGTTATTGAGTGGCTTGACCACATTCAGTTCCACTACAGTAATTAGCATTGACTTTCATTTTAATATTTGGACTTTTAGTGCATTTTTATAACATTTTATATTTTTAGGGAAAAAACAAAAGGAAAAAGCTAGAAAATTGCGAAAGAAATGGATTAAGAAACATGGTATAGTGCCGAGCTGAGAACAGTACGGAAGCTACCGCAAACACAGCTTTGAGTGGCCATGAATTATATGCTGCGTTCTTTAATGGAAAATGGTTTGAATTGAAGGTATCCCCAATTGTCCCCTCTGGACAATAATGAACAGCGTATCAGCGCTGGAACATGGAACATGAAAAGGAAGTTCTTGCTTTGATGTCATTGGTTTAAACACTGATCCATGTTCTTTCTCTTTTACAAGATAAATTCTTGCTTCTGTAAAAAGGTATAAAAAAAAAGCTTCAGATTGTTCATAGCATCTATGATGTGATCTCCATGTAAATGTCATGTTCTTATTACTGGACTTATTTTCTCTTTGAAAATGTATTTGAAGTAATTTTTAAAACTCCAAACTTTTCAAAATAATTGAAGCAGTCAAAACGACCTTAATCCAGTAGGTCAGACTTCACAAAGGAATATAGTAATAAATACATCATGTTACCACTTCATTTTTTGTCATGTTAAATATTTAGTAAACAGAATATGTTATGAGAATCCATTTCGTATATTCTACACAGCTAAGATCACTTAGGAGTTAACAGGCTAGCTACTTATCAGCTATAATCGTATTGTTATTTAATTTTCT
This sequence comes from Callorhinchus milii, assembly GCF_018977255.1. Classification (NCBI taxonomy): domain Eukaryota; kingdom Metazoa; phylum Chordata; class Chondrichthyes; order Chimaeriformes; family Callorhinchidae; genus Callorhinchus; species Callorhinchus milii. The sequence continues at coordinate 13,579,444 of NW_024704743.1, forward strand.
GTTTATCAAGTTGGTGATGAAATGTCCTAGGTATGAATATTTCGGTAGTGGCAGATGCCATTTAATATTAATGTTTGGGTAAGTTTCAAACCACTGCTGAGGGACTAGGTCTTTTCTGATGCAGCTCCTTGAGACAGACCACATTGGAACTATGATAAAGTATGAGAGAAATGGGATTCCAATGTAACTGAGGCAAGTCATTGTTAGCCTGATTTTCAGCCCCACACATGCAATGTTGGGTAACAAAATAATAATCCTTGCATTTGGTATAGCCCGTTTCCAGGATTTCCTACAAAGTGGATTGGCTGTGCATTTGTAGGCAAATGTGGCAGCCAATTTCACACAGCAATGTCCCACAAACAGCAATGAAAAGAGTGAGCAGTTTTATTTGGAGGATTATTGTCCAGGACACTGCAAGAAATGCCCTTTTGTTGAATTGTACCATGGACAGGGAATTTTAATATCCATCTGAACAGTAAGACGGGGACCTTGGTTTAACATCTCATCCGAAGTATGGCACCTCCCAATGCAAAATGTATGTTGATGTTTCAGGCAATATCTTTGTGAAAGGATATTCCTGAAACAATTATTTTGTGTTTCCAATGTGTTCATTTGTGTTTTTTTAGGTTTGCGACTGAAGTTTGTAATTGCTGGGGGTACTCTGTTCAAAATATAAATGTGTGAGATGTTTTGGCATACATACTTCTCTGGTAATTACTGCATGTTCCAGCACTTTGCTCATACGCAATAACTTGCGTTTGTCCGGTAGCATAGTGGTTAGCGTGCTTGTTTCACAATTGAGAGGATCTGGGTTCGATCCCCGGTCAGGGTGAAACCTTAGGCAAATTTGCTTATTCCACACGTCTCTGTCTATTTAGCAATAGTCGTTAGTCAATAATACCCCCCCCCAAAAAAAAACATCGCCCACTGTTTGTGGGACTCTTGTCATGCGCAATTGGCTGAGACGATTCGCCCACAAATACAGTCGATTCACTTTGAAGCATATTCTGTGAACCACTTTGAGATCTCAACGATGTGATAAGGCAATATATCAAATGCAAGGATTATTCTAGTGTCCTTCATGCGGGGCAGCATCGCGGAGCGCTTAACAATGGCGGAGACTGGATCAATTTTGGATCTGTTGACCAACAGGTATATAATTTTTAAACTATAATATGTTGCAGAATTAAAAGCAGTTTACTCCACCCTCCCCCAACAATTTGCTTATGATGGGCTTATACCACTTAGGTGTCCACAGACTGACTTGAATTGACTACAGAATACCAATATTTTTAATTATATAATGTACTTGCAGAATAAAACCCAGTTTATGTTTTTTCCCCCCCACACAGTTTATTTATGATAGGTTTTTAGCACTCAGGAGACCACAGACTGGCTTGACTGTTCAGTACAGAACCAAAATTACAAGCAATGGATGAATTTTTAGGTTCATACTAATAATTCTTGAAATTGACAATGTTAATTGTTTTATTGAGTAGTGGCAATTTGTAGACAAATGCAGCAAGTAAGTTGTGAACAACAAAAGACACAAAATTAATAATAATAATAATCCTAGCATTTGATATAGCGCTTTTCACGTCGGGAGGACGTCCCAAAGCGCTTCACAGAACACACTGTAAAGTGAATTGACTGTATATTTGTGGGCGAAAGCGGCAGCCAATTGCGCACAGCAATGTCCCACAAACAGTCGTAGATTGAAAATGACCAATTTAATTATTGTTTTTGGTTTTGGAGGGATTATTATTAGGCTCTGTGTGGAGTAAGAAACTTGCCCAAGGTTTCGCCCTGACCTGCCTGGAATTGAACTCAGGTCTCTCGCTTGCAAAGCGAGTGCTCTAACCACTGAGCTACAGTGACTTGAGTTATGTGGAGGACTATTGGAACTGGGAAACTCTTTCAAATTTTTGAGATTCAGCTATATGAAGCACTTTGGACATCCTCCTGATGTGAAAGAACACAATTTAAATTGTATATTGTGTCCAACTGAAAGATCAGCATCTCAGTCAGGATATTAGATCCTGTATGAAAGCTAATTTTGTCCAGTTGAATGTCAAGACTGAAGCCCTCCTTGGCTCTCGTCCACCCGCCCCACCATTGGTAGACCTTCTGCCACCCTCAGGAACTCCATCCCACAGTCCCTCCGCTTCACCCCCTCCCTTGAAGACCCATCTCAAGACCCTCCTCTTCAACCGTGTTTTCGATCTCTCTGCTTCCCCCACCCGCACTCCACCCTGCCCAATCCCGACCAGATTCTTCAGAACCCTGCAGCGTGTGTCCTCTCCCATGCTACAACAACAAGATTCCATTTATAGAGCACCTTTCACGTAGGGAGGACATCCCAAGGCGCTGGACAGTTGGGTCAGGACCCGAGCAGGGGGGTAATTGTCGGGGAGGGAAGGGAGGGAGCGAGGAGGGGGGAAATTGTCGGGGAGGGAGCGAGGAGGGGGGAAATGGGCAGGGGGAGGGAAGGGAGGGAGCGAGGAGGGGGTAGAGAGTTGAGAGGGGAGCTGAAGGCTCGGTCAAAGAGAAAGGTCTTGAGACCGGCCTTGAAGGAGGAAAGGGAGGATGCGGCGAAGGCACTGGGGGATAGCGTTCCAGACCCTCGGGGCTGAGAGGCTGAAGGCCCGACCACCGATGGTAGGGCGGTTGGGGCGGGGGATGTGGAGCAGACCGGAGCCAGAGGAACGGAGGGTACGGGCAGGTAGGTAGGGGGATAGTAGGTCGGAGAGGTAGGAGGGAGCAAGGCCGTGAATGGCCTTGTAGGTGAGGATGAGGATCTTGAATTCGATCCTCTGGGGGATGGGGAGCCAGTGGAGGCGAGCGAGGGTGGGAGTGATGTGGTCGTGAAGCCTGGTGCGGGACAGTACACGAGCTGCAGAGTTCTGAATGACCTGCAGCTTGTGGAGGGAGGTGGCGGGAAGGCCGGTGAGGACAGAGTTCCCATAGTCCAGCCTTGAGGTGACAAAGGCGTGGACCACAGTTTCAGCCGCGTGAGGGGTGAGGTAGTGCCGTAGTCTGGTGATGTTCCGGAGGTGATGGAAGGCGGTGCCAGTTGTGGTGCGGATATGAGGGAGAAAGGACAGCTCAGGGTCGAACAGAACACCGAGGTTCCTGACTGGCTTTGAGAGGTGGAGAGTGCAGCCTTGGATGCTGATGCTGTCAGCGCCTGAGGTGCGGAGGCGCTGACGTGAGCCAATCAGGAGGGCCTCAGTTTTCGCACGTTGAGCTGAAGAAAGTTGTCTCTCGTCCAGGACTCGATGTCGGACAGGCAGCTGTCAGGACATCGGTGGTCGTGGAGTTGAGGGTAGAGGAGGAAAGGTAGAGTTGGGTGTCATCCGCATACATGTGGAAGTTAACCCCATGTCTGCGGATGATGTCACCAAGGGGGAGCATATAGAGGGTGAAGAGGAGGGGACCGAGGACAGAGCCCTGAGGGACACCGCACGAGACAGTGCGGGGGGTGGAGGAAAAGCCATTCGTGGAAACAAAGTGAAGACGGTGGGAGAGGTACGACCTAAACCACTCAAGGACAGGGCCTTGAAGGTTGAGGTGGGAGGACAAGCGGTGGAGGAGGATAGCGTGGTCGACCGTATCGAATGCTGCCGATAGGTCGAGGAGGACGAGGAGGCAGAGGGAGCCCTGGTCACAGATGGTCAGGATGTCATTGGTGACCTTGACCAGGGCAGTTTCTGTGCTATGGGCAGCACGGAAACCCGACTGAAGGGGTTCAAATAATGAATGGGTGGAGAGGAAAGAGCGCAGCTGGGAGGCGACAACTCGTTCCAGGACCTTGGACAGGAAGGGGAGGTTGGAGATGGGCCGGTAGCTTGATAGCTGCGACGCATCAAGGGAGGGTTTTTTCAAGGTGGGAGTGATGGTGGCAGTTTTTAAGGGAATGGGAACAGAGCCAGAGGAGAGGGACAGGTTGATGATGTCTGTGATATGTGGGGCAAGGAGGTGGAGCTGGGAGATAAGGAGTGGAGTGGGGATGGGGTCAAGGGAGCAGGTGGTGGTTTCAGGGATAGGATGAGTTTGGTGACAGAGGGTGGGGAAACGGGTACGAAAGTGTGTAGGGGAGGATGGGTAGGAGTCGGAGTGTGGGAGGGAGGGGTGGGGGGTGGGTGGATGTTGGAAGGGGAAGTGACCGCGGAGCGAATTCCCTTGATTTTGGATTCAAGGAAATCCAGCATCTCCTCGCAGTGAAGGTTGGAGGAGATGACCTGCGCGGGGTGCCGGGGGGGGACGGAGGAGTCGGGATGTGGTAGAAAACAGAAGCCTGGGGTTGTTCTTCGACTCCAGGATTATCCTGGAGTAGAAGGACGACTTGGCCGAGGCTAGAGTGGAGCGGTAGATTTTGAGGAGGTCCAGCCAGATTTGTTGGTGGACCGTTAGGCCAGATTTGACACAGGTGCGTTCAGCGGCCCGCAACTGGCTCTTCAGTGAGCGGAGGTGGGTGGTGAACCAGAGGGAGGAGCGAGAGTAGGAGACAGTACGGGAGGTGATGGGGGCAAGAGTATCGAGTGTGGAGGAAAGGGTGTTGTGGAGGAGGGTGAGAGGAGAAGAGCGGTCAGTGAGGGTTGAAGGCCAGAGGGAGAGGAGTTCAGAGGACTCCAAGGCAGCGGTTAGGGATTGTGGGGTAACTTCTGCTTCCCCTGGTTGGAGAATCTATAACCAGGGGTCACAATCTTAAAATTAAGCCTTTTAGAACAGAGTTGAGGAAACATTTCTTCACTCAGAGGGTGGTGAATTTATGGAATTCACTACCCCAGAAGGCTGTAGATGCTCAGTCCTTGAACATCTTCAAGGCTGAGACTGATAGATTTTTTAAAAAAAATAGAGATTAGAGGATATGGGGATAGGGCAGATAATTAGTTAGGTCTGAAGATCAGCCATGATCTTATCGAATGGCGGGGCAGGCTCGAGGGGCCGAATGGCCTACTCCTGCTCCTAATTCTTATGTTATTTTCTAATTTACCCACTTCCCTTGCCATCCACTCGTCTTGACTCCAGCCCGCAGCTCAGGTACAAACCCTTCACTGTCCAGTGCCTGGGGACCTCCTCCTGATGTGAAAGGCACCATATAAATAGTTTGTTGATGGTTGCGTTGATGTCTGACAGGCAGGCCATCAGTACCTCAGTGATACTGTCGTCAAGGTGGACAAAGGGTGGGAGTCATTCACACATACATGTAGATCTCATACCTGTAGATAATTGCACCAAGGGCTCATATGTAGATGAGGAATAGAAGAATTGAGGTTAGAGGAACCCATATGAGGAAAAGCAGTTAGAAAAGACAATGACCTTGAGACACAAATGAAACTAGGATAACGCAGAGGTGGAGGTAGATTATGAGAACGAGAAGGATGTACTGGTCAATAACATCAAAAGGAGCAGCGATAGAGGACAAGGATCTCTGGTCACAAATAGAAAATGTTGTTTGTGACTTCTACCAGGCTATTTTAGTGCTGTGGACTGGGCAGAAGTCAGAAACACTGGAAACCACATGAAACAGCAAGTATAGACTTTGTTAAAATATTAATAATAATCCTTGCATTTGATTATGGCACCTGATCATGTCATTGAAACATCTCAAAGTGCTTCACAGAATATACTGTAAAGTGTAGTGACTGTGCGAAACACGACAGCCAATTGCATACAGTGTCCCACAAACAGTCGTGGATTGAGTGACCAAATTATTATGATGGCTGTTTTGAAGGGGTGGCAGAGGAGAAAGGTTGATCATGTCTACCAGCTGGGGAGTGGAGGGAAGTAGATGGGTGGACAGGAATAATGTGGGAATTGGGTCAGGGGAGCATGTGGGAGATTAAGTGAAGGGAAGGGTGTGTGAAGGGAAGGGTGTGTGAAGGGAAGGGTGTGTGAAGGGAAGGATGTGAGGGTGTAGGAAGCAAAGGCAGTTGAGCAGATTTCATTGATGTGACACCAGGAAGTCCCTTTAACCCTAATCTGCTTCCGGTCCTTCAGCAATCTTATCTCTCCTGTCAAATTCCCCTCAACATGTGCCTTAGTTTTTACAAACGTCCTACACAGCAACGTATGAAAGCATTACAAAAATCCAACAGGCATCCATACACATAACATTCATTGCCTTTATCCATGGTTATTTCCTCAAGAATATTAAATGAACAGGAGTAACTAATTCTGCATTTTACAACTTAATGCTGGCATTTAAACCCCTAACAATTTGGAAATGTTGATTCATTATGGACTCAAAGGTTGCACAGAACCAATGTGAGGCTAATTGGTCTGTAGTTTCACAGCTTATCCCCCTCCTCCATCAAGGGTATTACATTCTCCACAATTGTTGTCTGTTACAATCATTGTTTCTAAGGAGGTTTGAAAAATTATGGCTGGTGACCAGATTCTCTTCCGATATCCCTCAATATTTGAACCTTTCTAATATCTTCACTCACTCCTACTCACTGGATTTTCAAAAGAACAATTTTAGGAATCATACAAATAGCATCTCCATGTCAGTTTGTTTCTTATTTCATGGAGATGAAATCTCCACATCAGTTTTATTATGGAAACTTTTTCTTTTTAAACATTGAAATGGAAATCTTAATTGTCAAACTTGTTCAAGCAACCACTTCCATTCAACATCCACACTGTTAATCACCCTGGATCAGCCCAGTTTGAACAAAAATAAACTCTTACTCTGAGACCACACTTAGATAAAGGCCACTGAGGTTGTTGAAGACAGATTTGACTGTATTTTAAAATTCAGAGACAGAACAATGTAAAAATATTCAAAACATTTATATTCTCAATTGCACATTGCAGAATAAACTAATTCATTGGGACCCATCTACAATGGAATATATTGCATGAAAATATCCAATAAATCACAAATCTTTACATAATCGTCTATATACAATAGAAGCAGATGCATTTTGAAGATAAACCAGATAGGATTCACTGGTAATACTGACTGCATCTTATTTCAGATTCGTCACTCAAGTTATCAGTTAAGCAACTGATCTTCATAACCTACCCTCTCACATTTTAAACGGAGAAAACCAATGAAAGAAATTCCAGTTAAGTCACAATGGTAAGCAATACTACACACAACAGAATTTTAAAGCTGCAAAGAATTCCACCTCCAGTTGAAAACTACAGGTTATCATTAGGTCCCATCAATTACCCGTCACCATCCTCCTTGCACAGATATTTTATATCATGTGCCTGATAAAACCGATCTTTTCACAGAAGCGAGATTGTGAAATATGATAAAATATTCCTGGATAGGTCTCACAATTCTTATCCTAGAATATTCATCTGAAAAATATATTTAAATAACAGCTGACTGACATAGCAATCGTGTTTGCTCTCGGGATTATCAAATTCACTTAACAAGCGCTGAGGTCTGGGAGCTAAGACTCCATTGACATGTCACATGCCGACACTTAACCTTACAAATGCAAAGGTGATGACTTGATTAGTAGGCCAGGTGTTAAGTGAGAAGTATTTTTTGCAACTTATGATGCATTTTTCAACTCAATACTTTTAAGGCCACTGTTGGACTTCATCCTGGTGCATTTTAAAAAACAAATTTGGAATCAAAATATTTTTTTCATATTAGGGATGCAAACATTGCTGTTTTGACTAGCAAATAAACACCAACAATTTGAATAGATTTAAATCTTTAATAGCTGATTAATTATGGTTTGATACATTTTTTTATTGCAGTATAGTACTCACTCAAGCACTGCTTAAAATGCAGAGTGTACAAAGTTTAAATTAAGACATTGCAGATTTTGACTAAATATTTGGTTTAATATAAATAATGCCAATACCACACAATGTGTTGACAGGTACTTAACACTGTTATTTTACAATGGTTAGAATGGTGGGTGTAGAATTTATTCCTCTGCATTTAAACAATGTTCTGGGGGGGGGGAATAAACATTTGAAGATTTGAGAGCATGTGCACACAGAGACAACCCGAAAAAAAACCTTCCGGGACCAACAACCTACAATTGTGTAATGGATGTTGAAACTGTCCATTCAGCTCCTGAGTAATAAAGGTTTACAGTACTCTTGCAGGAAAATATCCTCTCTCTCCCTCCCTTCATCCATACTGAAAAATGTACCAAAATTACTCAAGCTTTTTTAAAAAAAACCTTTTTTGTAGATGCACATCAGAGGAGGGATGGAAAGTCTTTCTCCAGTTTGTATTTTACATTGTATTCTACATGCTTACCATTGAAGACACACTCATACAACAGCAATTTTAATTTTGGTTCATCACAAAAGATACATTTTAATAAAGTACAAAAAAACCTAGTTTTTTTGGTTTTAATCTGTAACTAAATACTTTTATTCACACATTCTCATTTTTTTATAATTAAAATTTTTTTATTTGCATTTTCAGTCAATTAAGCCAATTTCTTCCAAATCTTTTATAGTGAATGACATTGTCCCATAAACTGGATCATTTATTTCAGCTGAAGCCTCAATCAGCCCACCTCAGATGAAAACCTTGGACAAGTTTTGAGGAATAAAAAAAGGAAGCAGTTATGATCCATTAAACCGATATACAACTTCTCCAGACATTGCTATAAAAAAAACTTAATGCAGAACGTGTCGATGAACTGTGCATATAAGAAGTTAGAAAACAGCTGGACCATGCTGTAAACTAGGAAGCAGAAAGAGAGTGACATTTAGGACTTGTCCTCAGTAGATCACTATAAATTAAAAGTCAGTTTTGATTCAGCAGATCTTGTGCTGAATGCTGTCACTAATGTTAAGGTAGCTCAGGAGATAAGCTGTACAAATGCATAGCTAGTGCAAATATTCTCCAACTGTGGCAAACGCACATGAACCTATTCCCAATCGAGCCATCAACTCCAGACACTTTGAGGCCTGTCCAATGGCAAGGGCCAGCGGTGGTTGCTTTGGCAAATTGTGAGACTCTGAAATGATATAAAACAGACAATGAGAAAAATCAAATTAAACAGTAATTGAAAACTAACAAAACATGTAATTTCCAAACACTGCTAAATACTTTTTAAACTGAAGTAGAGAAGCCCTCTTGCTTTGAACAGTAAAAGCTCACTCTCATACTAGCTCACAAAAGTTCTATATTGTTTGGTGTATTTAGGTTCTGAACTATTTGAGAATCAACACTTAGCTGAAGGAATTATGGGCAAACCATTCAACAATTCAACAACAACTTGCATTTATTATGCATCTATAACACCCTTCACGCAAGGCAGCAACTTAATTGGAGTCCGCAGGAGTCCTACAGCTCAGTAGTTAGAGCACTCGCCTCGCAAGCGAGAGACCTGGGTTCGATTCCCAGCAGGGTGAAATGTTGGGCAAGTTTGCTTACTCTGTTAGCTAGCAGTAAGTAGAGACCCGGTTGTTAGTCGATTGGCGGATCACTTCTCTGGGGAAAATAATCCCTCAAAAAAAATAATAATTTGGCACTCAATCCACAACTGTTTGTGGGACCATTTGAAATGCACAGCAACCATACAGCCAATCATGGGGCTTTACAAGCAAGATATACAGGTTGGGACTTGGGATTAGAGTAACTGAAGGTCGAGAAAGAGTACGGAAAAGGAACGTCACAAGTTGGGCAAGTTTCCTTACTCCACATGCCTGTGTGGAGTAAGGAAACTCTCAAGAAATAAACAATTTAGTAACTCAATCCACGGCTGTTTGTGGGACACTACTGTGCGCAATTGGCTGCCACATTTTGCCCACAAATATATAGTTAATTCACTTTACTGAATATTCTGTGAAGCGTTTTGAGACGTCTAGAATACGTAAAAAATGCTGTATCAAATGCATGGATTATTATATATTAATTAATCTACATAATCTGAACATATGCTCTCAGGCTGGCAAGGACTAACTGTGAGTGCCCTCGGAACCTGTGTCGGGTCCCCTGATATATATATATATATATATATTATCTCTCTCTCTCTCTATATATATATTTACATAGAGTATAATTGTCATGTTTACAATTATGTGTGTGTGTGGGGAGGGTTCATGTAAAATTTTTGGTTAATAAAAAAAATTCCCCTGGGAACACAAGCCAGGGCAGGGGAGAGGAAGAATCAAAGCAAATTGAAGACTCAAACCTTATAATAGCTTGTAACATTCACTGCCTCCTCAAATGAGAGAAAGAAATCTCAGAAAGGAAATGTTATTTTGCTGGTCATCAATGGAAATGGAATTATTCTTTTTTGATGTTTTTAAATCCTATTCACAAATAGCAAAATCTTAATTCTTAAAATGTAACAACTGAGCTGGAAAGAATTAGTAACATATTCATTTTCTCTGCTGTAATCTAATACTCATGATGCAAACAGTTTTAAGAAAAGGTGGTCATGTAAATGTACCAGTTATATTTACCTAATATAGCACTATTCAATGCAGAACAAACTGGTTCTCTTTGTACTACGTCAAGCTGATATCCAACTGGACTGTTCCATGGATCTGAATAGGCAAGAAGACTAAATGCATCCTGAATGGAAAAAAAAGATAAACTTTAGTCCTTCCACACAGTAAAATATCAAGCTACCTACCCCTCAGCATAAAAATTGAAAATCAATTATTTCGAGCATCTAAGAAATTATTAACCCGAGATTTGATTTTGCCAATTCCCAACATAACACTGAAAACACAACAGCTTCTGTACAGCTCTAATGTCACAGAGACCAGGAGTTATAATCAAAAGAGAATTCAAATTTATTCAGTCTTGCTGTCTGACATTTCATCTAAGCGCTCGGTTTTCTTGCTAATCACTGTACGAGAGGACAATACATGGTACAGACATTTGTGGAAAGGAAGATGAAGTAGAACACTGGGAGAGATGGTGGGAAAAGCATTCTCCCCTTCACATCTGGGATTGTTGGCTCCGTACTGACTAACATGATGAATTCCTCCCGTTTGTGATGTTATGATCTTACAAGAATCAATGTGCCTCGATCCAGGTCCAAGGCCAAAGACAGTTGATGTCATACCCTTTTATACTTAAATATAGAAAAGAAAAAAATTCTCATATTGAAATGTTGGCAACAAGCTCCTCGGCTGTTGTAAAACACACATATAATACGACTTCTTTTAGAACTGATCCCGCACTGTTTCCTTGATTATTTTCTGGAGTATTTCAATAATTCCTTTCCCGCTTTTTATTCTGCAAAACAAAGCAACTCTTGCACTTCACAGCAAACATTTGGAATGACTTCAGTACCTGAAGTATCTTTTTATTGGCTGTGTTTTTGCCGCATTCTCTTCTCAGCTGCTCGCTCATGGCCTGCAATTCCCGTCCAAAATGAATCATGCGTTCAATCGCTGCTTGGCTGCCACCACAGAGCTGGCGTCGCGACTGAGTTAAGTCTATCTCTGCCCAGAGTTCAGAAAGGAACATATTTATTAGTTAAACTGCATTGTTACACTGGAAAAAATACACCAAAACAACACTCAGTCTTGGAAAAAAACTGAAAAATCTGAGTCAGCAAGCCAGCAACCAAACTAAAACAGGTTGAGTGCCTCAGATTGTTTAGATAGAAATACACATATTGCAACAAAATCCAAAATTGAACTGTTGTTTTTTAGGTCAATTCAATTCAATCTTTTCCTCCGCGCTAAAACACTAAATTAAGTGTTATTTGCCTAATTTAAATAGGCTATTAAAATGCGATAAGGAGATACAAAATGTATTCTGCAGGTTCCAATACAGATCCATGTAAAATGCAGTCAGTTACTTCTTATACATGGGATTTGATGTTTCTACGGAACTCAGTAGACTCCACAGTGAGCCACAACCATCCCAAGCCCGATAAACATTGTAGCACAGGGAAAAAAAATTAACCATCTTTAGAAAACACACTAGTATCAAATGAATTCTTCACACATCAATTTCAATATAATTGGGATACAATTGCATAATTACCATAGATATTCTCTGCCTTAACTAAGTTCTCTTCCACCTTCTGAATGATATTAACACCCAAAAGTGGCTAAACTTGTTGCAAACCGCTGTCTGTCCAGCTCAACTCGCATCGTTGAGTCAGAAAGTTGTGAGTTCAAGCCCCACCTCAGGACTTGGAGCTTAACGTCTTGATTGACATTCCAATGCAGTGCCAGGAGAGTGCAGTGCAGTGCCATCTTTCAGTTAGGATATTAAACCCCAGCACCCATCTGGCTGTTCAAGTGGACCGTAAACATCCTGTGTCATTTATTGAAAACAAAAGGGAGTTTCTCTGGATGTCCAGGCCTCCAGATAAAATTGTGTATTCATTTTTGTTTGTAGGACGCTGCTGTGGACAAGTTGCCTGCCACGTTCAGCTATAAATATGTAGCTTACACTTTGTATAGAAAATCTCTGATGCGTTTAAGACGTTTCAAAACAATAAGGCTCTATATCAAATGTAAGGATTATTATTTAGAATTCCCACTTTTGAGCCTACAGTTTTCAACCTTTACAGGTAATAGATTTAAGTAGGTTATTCAAGTCCATTAAAGTGACATTGAGAAGCCCCAGTCGAGATCCCAACCTTTCACATGAGCGGCACAAGAACATGAAGTGTCCAGTAGCTAACTTTACAGGCTACTCCTGCCTGAGTTAGTTGCTGATTGTTTTGGACCCTGCTGCACAGGTGCATGGAATACCAGCCTCACTGTTGAGCATCTGAAACACAGCCTTATGAAGCAGGAATTCAGGGGTTGGCAGCTCAACAATTTTGGGTCAGGTTTAGGCGCTACCTTTATAATAATACTTGCATTTGATATAGCGCTTTTCACATCTTCTTGTCGTCTCAAAGCGCGTCACAGAATAGACTGTAAAGTGAATTGACTGTATATTTGTGGGCGAAACGCGGCAGCCAATTGCGCACAGCAGTGACCCACAAACAGTCGTGGATTGAAAATGACCATTTATTATTGTTTTGTTTCGGAGGGATTATTATCAGGGTGTGGAGTAAGGAAATTTGCCCAAGGTTTCGCCCTGCCTGGAATTGAACCCAGGTGTCTCGCATTTTGAGATGTCGAGAAGACATGAAAAGCGCTATATCAAATGCAAGGATTATTATTATTATTGTTATTATTCCAAGATCTGCTTCAAGTCCTATTTCAGACGTAAGTAATCTTACCCATTTCAGGATCATTTTCATCCATGTCATGGTCGTGCTTGGAACTGCCATTAACGAAACCATTAGATGAAGACTCCACCACACCATTGGTATAATGGTCTGTTTCCATATCTATATCATTGCTGCAGAACAAGAGAAACATGACAGAAACCCAGAAACTTGCAAAGAAAGACTGATACCTATTTTCCTAAAAGATAATCTTGCAGCAATGCACTCACATAGACAGTTACTGGATTTTTCCCTTACATTCATTTCTCCCTTTTAAAAATCTTCTCTAGAATCCACTCCAGACAACAACAAAAAAAACAAAATTATATTTGTATAGCGCCGGGAGGACGTCGCAATGTGCTGGACAGACAGAGTTACGGACCCGAGCTGAGTGTCGAGGTGCGGAAGGCCCGCCCGCCGATAGTGGGGCGAGCAAGGCAGGGGACATGAAGCAGGCCGGAGCCCACTGAGCGGAGGGAGCGAACAGGGTTAGGAGGTTAGGAGGTCAGAGAGGTAGGGGGGAGCAAGACCATGGAGGGCTTTGAAGGTAAGGACCAGGATCTTGAACTGTATCCTCTGTGTGATGGGAAGCCAGTGGAGTTGGGCAAGGATGGGGGTGATAGGGTCGCGAAGCCTGGTGCGGGAGAGGACATGGGTTGCCGAGTTCTGGATGATCTGTAGCCTGTAGAGGGAGGAGTTGGGGAAGCCGACAAGCAGTGAGTTTGCATAGTCGAGCCTCAATGTAACGAATGCGTGTATGAAGGTTTCGGCGGTCTGCGGTGTGAGACAGTGGCGGAGCCGGGCGACGTTGGGGAGGTGGGGGAAGGCAGAGCGGGTCACGGCGCGAATGTGGGGTAGAAACGATAGTTGAGGGTCAAACAAGACCCCAAGGTTCTGGACTGGCTTAGTAAGGTGGAGTGTGCAACCATGGATGGTGATGCTGTCAGCGCCTGAAGTGAGGAGGCACTGATGGGAGCTCAGGAGAGCCTCGGTCTTGTGGACATTCAACTGAAGAAAGTTGGCTCTCATCCACTGATTTATTCCCAAGATTCTGCCACTGCTGGTCCCTGGTCCTTTAATTCCACTCTAAGGTCAAGCTAAATCTTCCATTACAATCCCAACCATTCGAAATGCTACTCTATCAAATATCCTCTCTCCATCCAAAGATGATTTGGTGGTTACTATGATTAACGAACATTATGGACAGGATGAACAGAATTTAACTCATCAGACCTGCAATGCATCCAAAGAGATGCTTTGTTTCTAAATGAGACCCAACTGTGCACCAGGAGCTTTTTTGAGCTCAAATCTTTGCATCCTGGTAGGAGATGACACAAATATTAAAGGTTTCGGATTGTACATCTTCATATACCCTGAAAACGTAACTTAGGTTATCTATATAATTACCCAATCACTTATAGTTCCCCAAATAGATGGGAATAATTTATTCCTCTTGCTTAAAAAACAAAAAAGATTTCTACTTTAAAACTGCTTTGTAGAAAGATTTTGTAGAAATATCACATTTAAATCCTCCACATTAATAAAACACCAAAGAATAGGCAGCAAAGCACAATTTAAAAGAAATGAAGTTGCAGTGAACATAAATCAATCCGCTCGTAAAGGTTTGGAGAAATCCAGCCACCCACCCACAACGCCGAGCTCTCAGATGGAACCTGGGAGAGGCCTTTCAGTTTAGGAGGTCTTCAAATAGAAAAAGATTTTGTATGAGACGGATTGAATCGTATATAATTTATGCAAAATGTTACATTTTAGTGACTTAGCAAGTAGGAAGAGAATAAACCAAAGACAAAAAACACTTACTTTGCGTCTCTGCTGTTACTATTTGATTGCTGAGATCGTGTAGCATTTAGACTATTTAGTTCTGGGGTACTTAAACAGGAGGCGGAGTGCTTAGTATGACTACTGGACTGATGAGTTTTACTAGATATTACACCGTTGCTACAATTATTTTCATAACCTGCCAAAATATGAAACACATAGCCATTAAGATGTACCTGTTCCACCACATTAACAGCAACACTGACTCATGCACCCACATGCCATATTGTATTAACTGTTCATAGGTGATGAACACTGCACTCATCAAAATTTAATAATAATTTTAGCTAACATTGTATCACCCAAACCCTTATATTTTTGTTGTGGGGATTCGCACAGTAACTTTTGTAAACTATTCACAAATATCTTCTGTGTTTGACATGTCAAGAACCCATAATTAAAAAAAGCTTCCAATCCAAGATAGTGCAAAGAGGAAAAGAAACTATACACAGGACAGCTGAACACAACTATAGCAGAAGATAGTCCTGCTATTGAGCAAGTGTGGGTATAACCCAGACATGAATCCCAGAACTGCAGACACAGGTGGTCTATTTTGTGAGATTCGCAAATTGCTTTGCAACTAACAAATTGCATGTATTGGATGTGTCGGATGCCACTCCTTCCCCCGGAACACCCCTCTAACACCCTCTGACTTCTGGATCGTGGCCAGAAATCTCCTAGAACTGAGCAGGAGGTGGGTGTTGGAGCAGAGTTCCTACAACTCAGCTTCCAATATTTCTGGGTTCGTGCATTAACAACAACAATTTACATTCGTATAGGACCTTTCACGTCAGGAGGATGTCCCAAATAGCTGGATGCTACAAATCAATTTGTGACACTTGCAACCCTGACACCAATATAATTTCAAATGTCACAATATTATTTTTCTTGCCTCTTCTCTCCTAGTCAATGGGGAGGGGGGCAGGGAGATCACAGCCAAGCCGAGAAATTAGAAACTCTGTCTAATTTTCCCCTCTCTGATGCAAGAGCAGAGATAAATTAACACCCCAACTGCTACCTGGCTGAGTACAGATTCAAACCTGCACCATTCTGGTGTGTAACCCATTGGGCTACGAGGGAAGGCCTGCGCTGAAATGCTGGTGAAAGTACTGAATAATCGTGTCATGATAGATTCCAAACCTGAAGCATTTCTTGACACAGATGCCATTACCTGTAAAGTGACTATGTGCACCATTCCCTTTGCCTGCTGCTAGGGTATGGATAGTGCTCCCATGGCTGGGACTCATGCTGGGGCTGTTGAAGGTCCTAGGGCTACCTGGGTAGCTGTCTTGGGACTTTGGACTTCGGCCTCCTAGACAACGAACTTCACTGTCTGTCCCGTTCACCATTTCTATAAATTGACGAACTCTGGAAAACAAACACACAATGAAACACATACACATACGCACAGCAGATTTTTTTTAAAAATAGAAAAATACACACACAACAGATGGGGTGGGGTAATTGTCGCTGTGATATTAATAACAATTTACATTTACATACAGAGCATTTCACATCAGAAGATGTCTCAAATCACTTCACACACTCGATATCCAAGCTGGGGGGTGGGGAAGAGGTGGGGGGAAGTGACTGAAAGTGGAAACGAAAAGATAGGTCTTGAGA
The DNA here is from genome assembly GCF_018977255.1 of Callorhinchus milii. Taxonomy (NCBI): domain Eukaryota; kingdom Metazoa; phylum Chordata; class Chondrichthyes; order Chimaeriformes; family Callorhinchidae; genus Callorhinchus; species Callorhinchus milii. The sequence continues at coordinate 13,596,042 of NW_024704743.1, forward strand.
TGAGCTTTAAGGGTGGGGAGAAAGACGGCAAGCAGGTGGGATGCCAGGATGGAGTCCCGGAGAGCAGGGCCAGAATGGCTAAAAGCCCACCCACCAATGGTGGGATAGATGGGTGGGGCACACAGGTGGGGGAAAGAGTGCGCATTCCATTCCAATAATCTAACTCTGGGATTTCCATGTGTAGATGGGATGCCTGGAATTCTCAGTTTGGTTTGGATGCTCTTAAGCATGGTGATGGGTTTCCATGTGCTGGACACCCTGCTGACCAAAGAAAGTGGATGGGCGACATGAAGCAGCCCAGTATCAATGGGACAAGATCGGTCAGGATAGTTAGGCTCTGGAACTCGCTGGGAACGCTCAGCAGGTCAGGCAGCATCGATGGAGAAAGGAAAGTCAGTCAACCTTTCGGGAAACCCGAAACGTTGACTGACTTTCCTTTCTCCATAGCTGCTGCCTGACCTGCTGAGTGTTCCCAGCGCTTCTGTTTTTGTTTTAGATTTCCAGCATCTGCAGTATTTTGCGCTTAGTCAGGCTGCAGGTTTAGTTCTATGTAGGGTCGCTTACTGGGGTTTTATTCATAGATTCATAGATTCATAGACTGTTACGGCATAGAAGGAGGCCATTCGGCCCATCGAGTCTGTGCCGGCTCTTTGACAGAGCAAGTCACTTTCACTTACTCCAATCACCAGCTTTCTTCCCATAACCCTGCAAACCCGTCTTCCCCAGATACCTATCCAGTTCTCTCTTAAAAGCTGTTATCGAATTGGACTTCACTGCCCTTTCGGGCAGATCATTCCAAATTCGAACAACTCGCTGAGTGAAAAAATTTCTTCTAACCTCCCCTCTGCTTCTTTTGGTAGATATCTTAAGACTGTGACCACGACACACCAACCAGCGGAAACAGCTTTTCCCTATCTAGCCTGTCGAAACCTTTCATGATCTTGAAGACCTCTATCAGGTCCCCGCGTAACCTTCTCTGCTCTAATGGGAAACATCCTAACTTCTCCAGCCTGTCCTCATAGCTAAGGTTCCCCATTCCTGGTATCATTCTCGTGAATCTCCTCTGCAACCTTTCCAGTGCCTTAATGTCCTTCTTGAAGTAAGGTGCCCAGAACTGGACGCAGTACTCCAGCTGAGGCCTAACCAGTGTTTTGTATAGATTAACCATAACCTCTCTGCTCTTATACTCCATGCCCCTACTAATGAAGCTCAGTACACCAAATGCCTTTTTTACTGCCTTATCTACCTGCCCCGCTACCTTTAATGATTCGCTTACTTGAACACCCAGATCTCTCTGTATGTTCACCCCCCTTAAGATTGAGCTACCAAGTCTATATTGCCTCCTATCATCTTTCCTACCTAAGTGTATCACCTCACGCTTATCCACATTGAAATCCATCTGCCACATGTCAGCCCATTCTACCATTCTGTGTATGTCTGCTTGCAGTTGGTTACAGTCCTCCTCACTATTCACTATTTATTTATTTATTTATTTATTTTAATTTTGACTGATATCAATGTTTCTTTTACTTTTATTCTTTTGGGGATATTTTTGATTTTTATAAATATCTTCGACCATAAACTGTCTGATCTCCAGATGATAAGATCACCCCAGACCCCAGCACCTGTGTGCTGTGCATTCACGCTAGACTCGTCAAATCCAACATCACCTCCAGTAGCTCGGTTTTGTAGTTCAAAAGAAACGATGAACAAAACTGTTGTTCCATGACGGAATTAATTTTGCTCGATTGGGAGAGAATTCGAAAACTCAACAAATACTAATTAAAATCGTAAACCACCAAACAAACAACCCAAATTACATTTGTATAGCGCTTTCACGTCAGGAGGACGTCCCAAGGCGCTGGACAATCATTGTTTCGGACCCGATTGGGGAGGGTGGAGGGCAGGGGAGGGAAAGAGGGTGATCAAAGGCACGGTTGAAGAGGAGGGTCTTGAAACGGATCTTGAAGGAGGCAAGGGAGGGGACTGAGCGGAGAGAGTGGGCAGGTTGGTAGGGGGTTAGGAGGTCGCAGTAAACAGGCTTATTTAGCAAGGCAAAAGTTATGTTTTCTTCAGTTCTCTGGTAAATAATAATAATCCTTGCATTTTGATATAGCGCTTTTCACGTTGGGAGGATGTCCCAAAGCGCTTCACAGAACACACTGTAAAGTGAATTGACTGTATATTTGTGGGTGAACGCGGCAGCCAATTGCGCACAGCAATGTCCCACAAACAGTCATAGATTGAAAATGACCAATTTATTATTGTTTTTTTTTTGGAGGGATTATTATTAGGCGTGTGGAGTAAGGAAACTTGCCCAAGGTTTCGCCCTGCCTGGAATTGAACTCAGGTCTCTCGCTTGCAAAGAGAGTGCTCTAACCACTGAGCTACAGGACTCCACGCCTAAAGTAGCCTTCACTCATGCAAAAGCTCTAAACTATACTGTGTCCAATGGACCCACTACAATCTGGATGGTCCTAGGTTTCTTCCCTGATTTATGCTGTGTTATTTGATCTCAGTCAAGTATTAGCAGAGGTGCTCATTTAGCCTCAGCATGTGGGTATGGAGAGGGGAAAACCAAAAGAGGCTAAGATATTGTTCCTGATTGCAATTCATTCATCCCTGCTGGAAAGTGCATATGTGTGAAGGTTCAATGGGAACAGAATCAGGGCTGGAGTCAGTTGTTACATTAACACTCGCCTAGCAAGCTCACATGATGAATGGCCAATTTGGAAACTGATAACTATTCAGCAGTGCTTCCCTCGGGGGGATGGAAGAAAGAGAAATCAAATTTAAATCCCATGTAATGTATGGATATTATAGTTTAACTAAAATTTGATCCATGAGATTTGGAATGAAACTCAAACCAAATTGGGAAAAAAAATTATTGAACATTACAGCCCATTTAGGTCTAAGTTGCTCTGTTTCCATATAATCATACTCTCTTCTTCATTCTCAATACCCTTTAATATTCTTAGCATAAACACTTCTTGGTAATCAGGCAATAATTATAATTTTGTTTTTTAAAAAAGAGAAAAGCAACAGGGCTAGAAATATGAATACAAAATGTGACATAGCAAAGATGCAGTCATGTGGTATTGTGGAGAAAACCAGTTCCTTGGAATTTTCATTAACTTACTTTAACATAAAGAGAAGATTTGGTTTTCTTTCAAGTAAACCTGGATATAATTGCTGTGTTGTTTCAATTGCTTCCCCCATTCTTCCAGCTAGCACCAATTTCTGAATTCCTGTAAAATAAATAGACTTCATGGTAGCCAAGTTTATTGAAGTACTGTGGTGAACATCGGTTCAACAAGTGTAGAATTCTGCAAGTTTCTCAGGAATATGTAGTCTCATAGTGTCAACAAGCTATAGCCATCCAAGAAATTACTAAAACCAGATTGATTGATTGAAATGGCATTTTATTTTTATTTAGTTGAAAACTAGACGTGCATCAGCAATGACCTATTATTAAACTTCTGACTTACTTTATATTCCCCCATCAGGGAAGTTTCAGATAAAGCCACTTGAAGGAAATTGTTTTCAAAACCCATCAAATGCTGCACACTTCACAAATTTCTGTCTCCTTACACGTACCATGACAAGAAACAAATAGGATTGACAGAATAGATCCAGAAAAATTACCAATGCAGACTACCATTATAGTTCTGCTAGTCCTCTTTCTAAAACAAAAATTACCACAGTTCCTTTGCTTCAATAGTCCGTTACTGGGTTTATGTCACTCAGAAAAATGAATGTATTCACTCGCACTCATGAGTCTCATGAATTATGTATTCACAATTCTGAAATAAATCCAGTAATGCATGGCTACTGGTGTGATAAAATAAACACAGGCAGAGTCTTCTCAGCAGCATTAGTCTACATACAACTTTGCATTTCCCTTTCAATTCAAGCGTATATCACATCCACATTGTGGTTTTACACAGAGCTTCCAGTAAGTGCAAAACACTCATGACAGAGTAAAGAATGAAATCATAGCAAGAATAAAATGAGGAAAGATCATGTGACTAATCAAGCTTCTCTGCTCAAAAATCATGTGCAACCTATTCAATCTTGAGGTTCAATCCAACAATTTTCAGACTCTGCAATAATTCTCACTGTCACTGAACGGTAAATCGAGAAATAGATGTCTTCCCAACGTGAAAAGCACTATACAAATGTAATTTTGTTGTTGTTGTTGTTAATGTGTCTGAGCATCTGAAACAAAATCATATTCCCACTCAATCCTTTCTTTAATAAAATAGGTCTGTATGTTTCTTTTCATAATAAAATAACCCTTGCATTTGATATCACACCTGATCACATCTTTGAGATGTCTCATAGCGCTTCAGAAAATATACTGTAAAGTGAATTGACTGTATATTTTGTGGGCGAAAGGCGGCAGCAATTTAATTTAATAATCCTCATAATTTAAGAGCATCAAATCCCAGAATCACGCTAATCTTTCCTCTCTAAATGCCCTCCATTGTCTTGCTCCTCCCTACCTCTGTGAACTCCTAACTCCCTACCATCCTACCCGCTCCCTCCGTTCAGCAAGCTTCACGTCCCCCACCTCGCTTGCCCCACCATTGGTGGGCGGGCCTTCTGCCACTCTGCCTCCACCTTCTGGAACTCTGTCTCACAGTTCCTCCGCCTTGCCCCCTCCCTTGCTTCCTTCAAGACCCATCTCAAGACCCTCCTCTTCGACCGTGTTTTTGATCACCCTGCTTTTCCCCACCTGCCCTCCACCCTCCCCGATCCCGACTCCCAGCTCGGGTCCGAAACTCTGACTGTCCAGCACCTTGGGATGTCCTTCCGAAGTGAAAGGTACTATACAAATGTAATTTTGTTGTTGCTGTTGTTGTCTATAAAGCATTGTGAGCTGGTAGGTAGGAACTGCAAACAAGACAAGGAAGGTCCATTATTTAAGTGTATAAGCACACGTGCCTAATACACCAGGACTAGTTAATAATTAAGACCACTTCCAATTCCCTTTGTACGCAAGAATTTACTCAACTCACAAAACTTTACTCAATATCCTAAATATCGCATCACAAGTGATCTAAGTTAAAATGCTGGATTAAAAAACAATTGTATTCAATTCTCTGATAATTGTTAATAACTAAAATGGATCAAATACATTAAAATCCACCTGCTATTCCTCGGGCGATCCACTCAATTAGTGCTGGTCCCTTTGAATCCATTTACCCTTGCTTATGTGTGAACTTGGCCATATAACGTGATAAAGGGGTCTAATATTTGGCAATTTCTGACAAAATACCTTAATAAGGAAATTGGAATTATGTTACGAAACTCTCAGGAACTCCACTCTGCTACAGTCTACTTTTGGGGGAGTGTTTCTATGGGTCCATAATGACATTGGGATATACATCGGTTACTGTCTCTTCAAGAGTATGTTAAAAAGTTAGAAATCACCACACTCAGAACCCTTTATAGAACATTTCAATGATGCAAAGTAGTTGGCTAAAAAGGCAGTACAATTTCAGAAAGGGAACACAAACTTATATATTTTAAAAACTCTCGATACAGTATTTCAACAGAGCGCAACAAGCGAATACTGTTAAATTTATACTCACTTTGTCTATTTTTAATGGATGCCAGTTCCTCCTGGAATGCCTGTCCGGTGGATCTAGCAAAGGCTTCTGCTGTTGCACAATAACCATGATGCACTAAGTAAGACGAAACCATTCTATAAAATGAAAAGTTTGGAAGAATAATAAAACAATATTCTAAATGTTACTGCTGTAGCCAGCAGCTAAGAGGCAGCATTATTTCAAATTTTCCCAAATGCGCAAGACAAAAATCAGTTCTAAAAATGGTTACACTGAATATCATAATGTTCTAGTACTTCAAAGTAGAATGCGTAATGCTACAAAGAGGACTTTGGGAGATAGGTCAGAAACCATTACATTCTTACCTGCTTGAATGCTTGAACAACAAAGGTTATAATTAAATGGAGCAGTATACTTAGGTGGGTTCGTTTTAGGCAGCAGAATTATGACACTAACAACCTGCATACCCAGGTGCTTCTCAACCAAGACCAACAGTTCCTTCTGAAATGTTAGACATGCTGCAACCATTCCTTCCTGCACATCTACATCTCAACCCAAGATTCCTCAGGCAATACATGTAGGAAGAAACTGTCCAAGTACCTAATCTCACCCCATAACATCAGGGCTTGAAGGTTAGAGAATTAAGTGTTGGATCAACCAACTATGATTTTTTTTAAAAATCCCTATACTGAGAGGAAATTAATCTTACACTAGTCCAGCACATATCACTTGTCCTAAAGATACATCCATCAGGATTGAGACCATCATTTTTTCATGCTCAAGTCTCTGGGCAAACACTGTAACTTTGGTATTTATTTTAACTGAACCTTTTGTAGTTTCTAAATTCGGTGGGGGTGGGGGGGGGGGAGGATCCTTTGAATAGGAAAAGGATGGTTCCTTGCAGTTTCAAACAAGTTGCCTAGCTTGAAAATATAGTATTCCACGAGCCTATATTTTGAAGAGTCCAACGTGCATTTTTAAATTTATAAAATCATAAGATATCAATTAATAAGTACCCAATACCCTAGAGGCAGACCTTTCTCTCCCCTGTGCTGTGTGACCAGACATTCAGAACTGTCTGTGTGTGTGAGTGTGTGTGAGAGCGCGTGTGTGTGAGAGCAAGTGTGTGAGAGTGTGAGTGTGAGAGAGTGTGAGTGTGTGTGGGAGGGCGCACATTTGGGTAATGCCTATTGAATAAATTATTTTCTAATTTAGAGACACGTTAGACCCTATTAACTGCAATTAACTTTGTGATATACTGTCAGCATAGTCATCAACATTTTGGTGAAAAACTGAATATGAAATTATACACCAAGATTTTTGGAGCAACAAAACACTAAAATTGTAAAATTTAAGCCACTTAAAATGTATAAATTACATTTAACTAGAAGCATGAAGAGGTACTAAATCTTTAAACTTCAATGAATATCTGGAAGGTTGCAAGTAATTGCTAAAACCCATCTATAAACGATATTTCAGTTTGATAAATGTGACTGTACATAGTGGGACTGCAGGCAATACATCACCTACTTTTGAATCATTGTCTGCCATTCGCCTTCTCGATCTCCTACAGGGAATCTTTCAATCTGGGTCTGAATCTTAGACCTCCATTCTCGCATATAGTCCTCTATATCAAATACAAATGGATGCTGTCCAAAATTGGCATCCACCACTTCTCCTGGAGTTTGCAATCCAACAGTAGGATATAAATTTGGCTGCACAAAAAATGAGGATATAATGTAATAGACAATAATCGATTTGTTTATAATTAACCATTTTGCAACTCATAATTTACATAATGGGTTAACTGTCATAAGAAAACACATTATTCAAAAAACAAAGGCAATCCATTATCACAGAGCACTGAACCAGCACTTTATTCTTATAACATCAAGGTGATAAGGTGCACTTAGAACAACACCTAATATGTCCCACTACCCCCAACACACCAAATATCACCTCAAATACCCACAATAATTATTTGGGATGCTTATTCAACAAAAAAATGGCACCATAGCTTGGAAGTTGCAATCTTAACTTTCAAATGTAAGGCCTCAAAAGGTGACCATTAGAGCTGGCTTAATTTCATTTAATTGCAGCTTCAGAAACAAATGCTTTTATCTGCCCATCATTGAATGGTATGCAGCAGTCAGAGCAAAGAGTTAAGCAACCATAAAAATTTTAAAATGAATAAAAAGTTGTCCAGAACAGTTACATTCATAGCATTAACAAAAGCCAGTTCCATTACTAGGACTCTTGCCTCTGAGAAAGAAGGCTGTGGATTCAAACACCAACTTAGGACTTGGAAATCATAGTTTAGACTGCTACTCCAATGCAGAGATACGCTGCATTGTTGGAGCTGCCGTACTCTGAATTGAGACATTAAACCAAGATCCCACGTGTATGTTTAGGTGGACATTAATGATTCTATGACAATCTCCCAAATAAAATTGGGTATTCATTTCATGGCTGTTTGTGGACATTGCTGTGTAAAAATTGCCTACCATGTTTGCCCACAAAGCACACAATCCACTTTACAGTAAATCCTGTGAAGCACTTTGGGTTGTCCTGCTGACGGGAAAGGCAACGGGAAAGGTACTACACTAAATATAAGGGAATATTATTATTATTGTGGGACATTGGGTGAAAATTGGCTGTAGTGTTTGGCTACAAAATAGAAAATGAAGTGCTTTGAAACATCCTCTTGACATGAAGAAGCACTATATTAAATGCAAGGGTTCTTATTAACTGCACAACTTCTTCTCCTTCCCACTCATATTCTGCCCACATTTCTTGCATGTCTAAGTCACCAAGTTGCAGTAGTAAAAGATTTGTTTCCCCATTGAATTAAAATACCTAGATTCCAACACAACTCATGCACAGAGCCAGAACAACAGCAATCCTGTCCTTCAATCAAATCAATCTCTTAACCTATTAATCTCTCAACAGAGTAAATATACTCCTTTTGAAATGACCTAACCCTCAAACTAGGATATATTCTATTAAACCTCAGAAATAGCATTGACAGCAACTTTCTTTGAATTTACATTGTATGGCTCCTGTGATGTGGAAAGAGAATACACAACAAATTCTGCCTCTGGGTTGGTTTGGTAGATCTATTCTGTTAATGACAACAGTGTCAGTCCTGGCAATCATTCTGGCAATGTGAATAGTGTGTGTTGTGGGACATGACTGTCACGCTTTCCTACAAATACAGTCACTACACTGCACATTCAAATATTGAAGCGCTTTGAGACGCCTCAACGACGTGATAAGATTATTTCAAATGCAAGAATTATTATTATTATAATAGAGCCACTGAAGCAAATCATCTTAAATGCAACACACTCGTCGCTTTCCATGGTATCAGGCAAAAACAACAATTTGCATTTTTATAGTATTCTTTATGGGGGTAGCCTAATGGGGCACTTAACAGTGGTGGAGCTTGACGCCGAGCCAGGGAAAAAGGGGGAGGTGACTGAAGGCAAGGTCGAAGAGGAAAGTCTTCAGCTGTGATCTGAAGATGGACAAGGGGGGGGGCAAGGGGGAGGGCTTGAGGCAGAGTTCCAGAGTCTTGGGGCATTAGTGGCTGAAAGTACAGCTGCTGATGGTGAAGCAGAGGGGATAAGGGACGTACAAGAAGCCGGAGCTGGCTGAGCAAAGAGGACAGGTAGAAGAGCGGGTCTAAGCAGATTGGCGAGGTAGGGAAGTGCTAGGGCATGAAGTGATTTGTAAGCTAGTAGGATCGTAAAATCGATCTGTTCTGCAAAAGGGAGCCAGTAGAGCATGGCAAATACTGGGGTGATGGTAGGATCCAATTGATTGGTATTGCAGAACAGCAGGGAAGTTGTGGCCTGAGCTGGGAGGAAATAGTGTCAGTTTCAAAGTTTCACTCCAGAAGTACAATTTAAGTTATTTTTACATGGTAAATTAAGAAAGCCATCTTGATCTCAGAAATATTTTCTGCCAATCCAGTCATACTATTTAACACCTTGACTAGCAAAAGCTACAATGCAGCTAGAGGGTGGAAGAAGGGGAAAGGAGCTTTGGGAACAAAAATGGTAATTTGTAATTTAGTTTTGTTAGAGTACATAAGCACACTTTTAGAAGGTAAACCATTTTTAAAATCTTGAAATTATAGCTTTTAGTAAGCACAAAGAGGAAGGTCTTCAGTCGTGATCTAAAATAGGGGAAGGAGGGGGCAAGGCGGAGGGATTAAGTGAGAGATTCAAAGCTTCGGGGCAAAGTGGCTGAAAGTGCGGCTGCCGATGGTGGAGAGGAGGAGGGACAAACATGAGGCTAAAGCCAGCTGAACGGAGGCAGCAGGTAGTGGAGTGGGGAGAAAGGTAGGGAGGTGCCAGGGCGTGATGGGATTTGTAGACGAGAGAGATCTTGAAATCAAAACTTTCACACCTAGCCTTATCTGGAAGAGTCTCATTCACATGGAATTTAGGGTATAGCAAAGACCAGTTCAGCAAGTCCCAAGAGTGGGCTACTTGCCAATTTAGAAAAAGAGTTGCTAGAATTTATAAAACTAGTTCTCCATAAGGGTCTAATTTCTCTAAGACATCGTATTTGAATTTTAGATCAATGCAGCTTGAATTCTCCTCTCTACAGTAAGATGAAAGACTGCAATGGTATGCAGACCTAGGTACTGATGTATGAGGTGCTTTTGTAACTGAATTTACCAGCTTAATAGTCTGTCAGTGGTGCTGATATGGGGATACCAAGAGAGATGCGTTTGAGGAAGGGGAGGGAAACAAGTGAACATTTTCAGATCCCCCCCACCCATCCCCCGGCCCGGTCGTCTGACTTGTTGTATGCCTATTTCAAAATTGTTTTTCTTCCATGGACAGCTGGTGTGATTTGCTGCTGCTCTCCTCAAGGTTGGTTGTTTTGCTATCCGCAACTATTGCATTCTATGGTCGCTTCAATTGAAGATCGTCTTCAATTGATGACAGCAATGAGCTTCAAGTTCTGCATTGCCTGTTGTGTGGAGTTTCTAATTACTGAGTCATTGTTCTCTTGTCACCAACTGAATAGCTTAAATCTTAATTCCAAATCATGGCAAGAAAGACTGAAGTGCTGGAAAATTGTTTTCCCAAACTGAATCTTAAAGTGTTTACATCACAGATGGCTACTGTCCCAATTGTGTCTGTGAGGGAGCTATCTACTCTAATCCCACTCCGCTGACCAGTACATTAAGACATATGATCAGAAATTCTCGGTGTATACTGAATTAGTTAATCTCACAGTACTGCAGTCTGGGCCAATACAATGGTCTGTCTCCGTGCTCCTGGGTTGGTTGCGAGCAGGGAGAGGAGGAGAAAGTCAGCCACGGTTACACTCCTAATAATTATCCAGTGAACCCAGCTGCTAAATGCACATAGGTGGATGTTGGACAAGTGCAGGATTGGCCTGAACTGTGATACTTTACACAGTTGAATTGCCCATCAACAATCACTGCTTTGGGGCACACATGATGAATATGCAACTGTGCCTCAGCAAAATAACTTTCAGAAACATGGGGGAAACAATTAGCAAAACAAAAGTTCCTACAGTTTCTTGACATAAAATAGCAGTTATACCGAGCCTTAGAAAACTAACAAAAAAGTGTAATCTTGATGGTAGTAACAAAAGATCTAACGATATCTACACGGTTCATGCAAAAGTACAGTAACAAGATTTACTCTCACTATTTCTCCCTCCTCTTCACCAGCATATTGCCAGGTTAAAAAAGCACTTCCTGAACTATTGTTGGAAAAAATACATTTCATTTTAATGACAACAATTACAACAATTTTAAAAGCAGGTTTAAGGTACATACTGTTAAAGATATTGTCTTACCGGTAGATCTGTGAAAGCGATGCCTGTGACAAAAAGAAATGTGCAATATGAGAAACGACTGTTTGCATGTTACCTCTTTAGAATTTTGAAAGCTTCACAAATCACAAGCACTGCAAGCAGATCTCTCGCATGGAAAAATACTTGATATTCCTGCTGCTACATGCACATCATTCTGCAGTTCACTGCGTTAGTAGCCCATCAACATAAATAGACATTTTCAATTGTTAATTCTAATCGCAAGATTTAAAAACAAAGATCACAAAACAACAAAAGTACTAAGAGATCTCAGTTATCTAGCAACAGTATTAGTTGGTTGGTTACTCAAAATCTAACTGCTCGCAAAAATGTTAAACCTTTTCGGTGATTGTGAATATTTGAGAATGGTTTAGGCCAGTAGTGACCAAGCTTTATGGTTGGCCAACAAAATAAATTAGAAACTCACTACTCTAGTGCCCAAGTATAAAGAATTACATTTACATAAAATGCTAGATACTAAAAGCAGAATTGTTGTCAGAATGTAGTGAATGAACTGAATCACAGATATCTCATTAAACACAAATATCAACAAAACATATACCCAAACAGTTCAAAATGGAAACCACTATCTGCAATGAGTGTTGCCTTAAGGTCTGTATAAATGTCATAATCCCAATGGATTATTCCCTGAACAATGTGCAGTGTCCAAAACAGCATTGCCTTAACCTCACTGCATTGCCAAGAAAAAAANGGGAGAATAATTGGCCACATATAATGCAATAGATTACATGTTATATTAATGGAAGCAGATGCATCTTCAACCTCTGATTTTAAGGTTGTGACCCCTGGTTTTAGTTTCTCCAACCAGGGGAAACAATCTCCCACTATCTACTCTATCATGCCCTTTGATGATCTTATAGGTTTCTATAAGATCCCCTCTAATTCTTCTATATTCTAGAGAATATAGGCCCAAATTGGTCAGCCTATCCTCGTAACTCATTCTCTTCATCCCTGGTACTAACCCAGTAAATCTACGCTGCACCCCCTCCGAGGCAAGTACATCCTTCCTTAAATGAGGGGACAAAAACTGGACACAGTATTCCAGGTGTGGTCTCACCAGGGCCCTATACAGTTGCAGCAAGACTTCCCTACTCTTATACTCTAATCCTTTCATAATGAATGCTAACATACCGTTCGCCTTCCTAATTTCTTGCTGTACCTGCAGACTAACTTTCTGTGATTGGTGTCCAAGGACACCCAAGTCCCTCTGGACGCTAACACATTCCAATCTCTCCCCTTCTGAAAAATAACCCGCTCTACTGTTTTTGCTACATAGGTGGATGAATTCGCACTTCCCTACATTATACTTCATCTGCCACTTACCTGCCCAATCACCTAACCTATCTAAATCTCGCTGCATTTTTTAATGTCGATGGGTTTTAGTTCAATGAGCTTTAGTTCAATGGGCTCTAAACCAGGCTTCAAGATGACTGCAATAAAAGTGAAATATTCAACAGATCCAGCTGTTTTGCTTTAGCCTATTGAAAAAATATTAGCTAGGCTAGCTCATTTTTTGGAAACCATTACTCCAAGTTGACCCAGGGAAAAGAGGTGGTGGCAGCTTTTCTTAATCTAAGGATTAATTAATTGTATAAAACTCTCCAAATATTAATAATATACCCAGTTCAGTAATGGACCCACCACATATACGGTTTATGTAAGTAACAGAAGATTCAGCGTATTCTATATATAATATATATATAGAATTCAGTATATTCTGTGAAGCGCTTTGAGATGACTCATAACGTGATAAGGCGTTATATCACACGTCTTCCTCTTGCAAATTAATCTGCCTAATCTCTGTGCTAAAGTATCAGGCCCTTATTTGGCAGGAGACAAATACAGGAATTTATTTTTGTACCCTGATAAACTACATGGCTTAAATTTCCTGTTTTGGGGCTTTAATAACGTCTGCATTCTAGTGCACTTTCTAATTGCCATAAAATAACATGGTCCAAAACCCAGCAATGGGTCCTGAGAGTTTTCTTCAGGGCCTTTGTATCCATCTCCCGAGGATCATTTGAAGCAAAAATCACTACAAGAGCTACATGACAATGTAGTAGACTTACATGAGGATATTTATGCACTATACTCAAATGTATAGCTACACATCTAGGCTTGAATATGCCAAATCCCTGCTTGTTGGCCTTCCAAACCTCTACAAGCTGCAGATCATCCAGAACTCTTCAGCTTGTGTCCTCTCCCGCACCACTGGCTCCAATATCTCAGAGGATAGAGTTCAAAATCATCATCCTCACCTTCAAGGATCTCCACGTCCTTTCCCCTTCCTACCTCTGTGACCCGCTAACCCATTATCAACCTGTCCATTTCCTCCACTCAGCCTGCATGACGTCCTCTACACGGCCCGCCCCACGGCTCGTGGTTGGGCCTTCAGCCTCTCTTCCTCTACCCTGACTGTCTAGTGCCTGGGACATCCTCCCAATGTGAAACGCGCTTTACAAATGTAATTTTGTATTGTGTTGTATTACTTGAACATGTGGTGCTCTGTATTTACACAAAATCGTCCACCCATCTATTTTCAGACCATTTCCCGCCCCTCCCAACACTCAACATAAGGACGAATGTTAGATTGACACTAGCAGAAATAATGAAATTTAGGTCTAGAGGAACAAGACATATGGAGAACTGGGCATCTGTAACAATGAACTCCCGCAGTTCAGAATGCAACCAGAGCTCCTAAGAATCTTACATTGATAACCACTCAGGTCCTGTCCTTCAATCCCGAGATAAAGGGGTTTACTCTCAGTCTCTCTCCCTGGAAAATTGTGGAATGCCAACATATATACACAACCCACAAAAACATTGTCTTCAGTTTGAGAGTAAAGTCACAAATGAGGAAGTTCAGAAAGGATTTGTAAAACTCATGCCAACTAGCAACAAAAGATTTAAACACTACCGAGGACTGAAAGATTTCTTTCTAGAATAAATACAGTTAACTCACTCCAGAATAGGGAGGAGTGACAAAGGATTAAAATGTTTGGGGATTATTTCCCACTGGCTCGATAGCTGTCAAAACACGGTCTTTATATAATAATGGGAAAATTCCATTCTGAAAGAATGCCAAAATTCCACTAAAAGAATGTGCTAAGTTTGCCATGTTTAACAAAAGTGGAAAAACGGAATTCTGGCTTTTATTCCCTCCACACTGTTTCTCGTGCTTAAGTCATTTGCGTGATGCGCTTTGAAGCATCCTCTCAATGTGAAAGGTGTTAAATAAATGTAAAATGTTGTTGCTCCCATTTGAAGGAGTGCAATACCACGGAAAATACTACTCAAATGTGATTCTCCCCCAATCTTGGGTGAAGCTCTTCGAGACATCCTCTCGATATGAAAGACCCTATAAAAATGTAAATTATTGCTGTTGACTGCATAAAAGCACTCTCTAGTCTTCCAATGTTTCTCTCTCCAAAAAACTAGCTTCACTTCCAGCCATGGTGCAGAACCATTATGATAATACACTAAAAGAAAAATCTAAATATCCTTGGACAACATTTAACTTTTTACCTGAACTGCACTAAAGTACAAATGAAAGTGCTTTTCTCAACATAACTAATTAGTTTACATTTTTGTTTTGATTTAAAGGTGAAAAAAGAATCACCAGCCTCACCTTTAATTCAACATACACCTTTCCAAAACATAGTGGTTTTATCAACTTTAATAAGTTCTTTTGTATACATTACCTAAACTGTGGCCATTCTTGGTATAGAAGCAGGTATTATTGTTCATATTCACACAGCAGCCAATGACATCCCCAGTTGTAAATGTTGGGCCGTAGGGCTGTCCAGTGCCAGAGGAACAGAATGAATGGCCATCATCCCCATGGTAGCCATACGAATGCTTATCCCAACCTAAAGCATAAAAGGTACATGTTTAAGACGTCTTTATTTATTGTTTCCACTCAATATGGTTTTAGAATAAAATGCATTGATTACTTGCTGTACAACTTGAAATGTAGCATTACATCCAATTCCAAATCAATGAGGTTTGGATTGTTAGTTAAACTGCAAAACATATTGCATCTCTTTAAATAGGAGGAAACTAAGCGTGGGCCCAGGCAATTAATTATAACTTGTAGTGGAGTCTCATTATAAGATAATTCTTTTCCAACCCATGGTTGGTTTTGGTACACAGTGCGATAAAAAATGGTCAATTGGTCAACTTCAGGATCATTGGGTTCCCACTGATACTTCCTGTGTGTTGCACATGTACAACATGTGTAGAAAGTGTCCTGATAACCAGGAATTTAGCCACTTTTTAGTGTAAGAGGCCAATCAGTTTTCTTTCTGCATGTGCAGTATCGTCATCAGTGATGTGATCAGGGACATCACAATGTGGAAGTGTTGATCTCAATCGTGCCCCATTATAAGGGGCAGTGGGGGAGGGAGTGGGGAGCGAGGGGGGAGTTTTATGGATCTCAGCATTCCCATCACAAAAACTGCTACTACCATACATTTTTTCTGATGATTTTATTGGATAACAAATTTCAGTCAACTCCATATTTGTAATCAACAGTATGATCTGAGCTCGGGAGGTAACTCAACATTATATGGCTTGAAACAACACTCATTGTAAGGACACCATGTTCCCCTTGGCATGTACAGTAAGATCCAAAATGTCACACCACTGTTTTAAGAAATAAAACAATATCTAAATCAATCAAAATCACATTGATACACTCCATGAAACTACTACATTATATTCCACAGAAACAACCCACCTCAGTGTTTATTCAGTATACAGGAGCCACGTAATATCTCATAACCTTATTAAAGTAGATCACTGTAAATACACTGTATTTTGAAATAAATTCAGCACATTAAAAAAAACTTTTTTTTTAACAGATCAAGCTAACCCCAGTTTTGGCAGAAAGTTGACCACTATAGAGAGGTCAGTAACACTTGTTATGAAATTAAACTTTAAAAAATCTCCCAATTATATGCCATATTTTAAAAGCTACAAAATGCTTTATTTGATCCAAACAGAAACCATATTTTTTAAAAACTTACAATCATAACTCCCTAAGCATGTCAAAACAATTTCAAACTGATACACTGACCCTCAACCAAGCCAGTCTCACTACTAAGCTAATTGTAGCCTTGACTGAACTGTACACCACTGGGGAAATTGGGTCAGCAGAAATGTGTGCATCCCTCTTCTCTTAGCTGACTCGTACCCCAAAGGGTAACCCTAGCAGAGAAACAGGAGTGCTTCAGGACTTTCATTAAATATGATTTCTAAAAATAAGGAAAATAGATTTTCCAAAATGTAAACTTGGCAGATTTTACCATCAGGCGTTAGCAGTGTCATATTAAAGCACTCTATTCAACAGCAAAAGGTGGATTTGACAGATTCTGCTTCAATTAAATCATAAATGATTAACTAGAGCTTAACTTTAATATACATTCTATTATACATACTTGATTGGCAATTTATTTGAATGTATTATATGAATCAATACTTTGCTTCAATCTATAACACGAAACACCTACCTGGCAGTCTGTTCATGTTGACACCTTGAGCAGACAGCCCAATGCCCATGTACCTGTAACAATACCAGTCTTTAAGCTGCTGTGTTCAATGGTTTGTTAGTCAACAGAAGCTGATCAACAAACTTCAAAAAAGTCTCCCACACAATGCTCCAAGCAATTTGAAATATTTCATATACATCATTACTAAATTGAATCTAGATTTACTTCCTGAAATGACTCCAGTATGTTTCAGTTATGTCAATCGGCTGCCACTAACCGCAGCAGCTTTGCAATATAAACAAAGCTAACCTGTTGACTCCACCAGTGGTTACCACTGAGATGGTTAATACCAAGGCAAATCTCTAGCCAACCTGCAGAGGTGGATCACCGAGGTAAGCAGGGCACTTTGCTGGCGCAGCCACGAGGAGACAAACACCACCATTCAGTACACAGAATGCCTTATGTTTCTGTGGCTGGCTGCCATTTTTTTTATATTCAAGGGTCAGACTAAACTGTCAGCAGTGCATTACTGGCCTCTACAGACCTTCAACCAAGATGCTTCTACGGATCCTTCACCCAAGGCTGCTGGTACAGAGAAAATTAATCTTGGAAAGAAGTGCACATCCATAAACTCGTGTATGTGCAGCTCCTTTATGTTATGGCTGGTGTTTTAGATTTCATCTTGCAAAATAAGTGGGCAGGATCCCAGCACTAACTGCCAAACTGGTTCAAATCTAAACACTGTCACAGCTCCAAGAGTCCAACAGAATGGGAATATCCTGCTGCATAGAGGAGGTGTTGATAGGGGGAAGAGAAACCACTCACCTTTTGGAGCAAATCAGAAAATCACTTTTTTCACTATAACAGAAAACAGTTAAGAGGAATCCAGATAGAGGTGTTAAAAAATGATGAGGGGTTTCGATAAAGTAAAAAGGAAGAAATTTGTTCCACTGGTTAACGAGTCGGTAAGTAATGAGCAAAAATTAAAGATCATTCCCATAAATTAAAAAAAACAGGGATATTAGGACACAACGTCCTCCCATAGGTTGAAGCATAATCCATACAGCTATCGAAAAGGTATTAGACAAATATCTGAAAAAATAGTATAAAAGGGTATGGGAAAAGGGTAGGCGAATGGGACAAAATGGATAGCTCTTTCAAAAGCAATAGAAGCTGTAAAATTATTTTCTAAGAAATCATCAGTTGCTAATGTGCTGCAGATGGGCCAATTGGTTGACACCCAAATACATGACGGAGCACATCCTTCACTTATCTCAACTATCTTCAGTCAAGTTCTAACACACCTTTTAGAAAATTATATTTAAAAAGTCTGATTAAATATATGTGGTGTGTATGAATAATACATATTAGCAGGGAAGCAGGTTTTATATTTCTTACCCATCTCTTCCTTTACTCACAATCTTCACCTCAAAGTAGTAAATGCCACAAGCAGCAGGTATAGGATAAGTGGCGCGGACTGAGGCTGCATCTTTAGGTGTTTTACCGTGTCCTGAAAATAGAGAAATATGGGGGTAAAACAAACCTGTGAAACATGAGAAATTATATTCTAGTAAATGGGTCACAGCAATTAAACAAATACACATGTGAAAAGACAACAGATTTGCAAATTCCGTTTGAAAGAATGAGAATCCACATTCTTAATCCTTTATTCATTCCTATTAAGTCATGCTTTTAAAACCCCCCAAAAATCCTTACATTTCACATCAGGAGGAATCTCTAAGTACTTCACACAATTCACTGTAAAATGACTGTAATTTGAACACAGCAATGTCCCACAAAGACCCAGGAAATGAATGACCAATTTAATCTGAAAGATTGTTGGCCAGGACACTGGGAGAAATTCACTTTGTTTCTCAATTCGAATAGTGGCATAGGATCTTTAATATCCATCTGAACAGATGGGACGTCGGTTTGTTGTCTCATTCAAAGGACAGCACCTCCAATAGTGCAGCACCTGCCCAACAATGCATTGAAGCATCAGCCTAGACTGTGCAAATTCAACGTCCTAACATAGGTTAAACCAACAACCTTCTTACTCAAAGGCGAGAGTGATACCAACTGAGTCAGACTGACACCTAAAAATATGGACAAGATATTTCAACGTAGACGATGTTGCAGGAAACACATTTATAGTGCAGCAAATATGGTTGAATCGAACTACCAGCCCTCAAATACCACATTGTTATTGAATTACACTTGAACTAGTAGCATTAAATGTACACGGTGTGCAGATTGATCACTGACCCTGCTTAAGAGTTAAAAATGTGTGAAAAACATACCGTATTTTAATTTGGTCAGCCAGGTGTTTGGCACACGTGAAAACTTGCTTTAGAGTATCCAAACTGAATAGAGTGCCACATGTGTATGCCAGATACATGGAAATTTCCCCATATCTGGAATTCAATGCACCCTCTCTCCCTAGAGAAATGCAGCCTGCTTACCTGATTTCAGAGAGTATTAAGTTGGTGATGGCCAAGACTTGAGAACACAAGAGTGTGTTGTGGTACTGCTGTAGTTCAACCAGCTAAAAACACAGCAAGCCATTGAAAACACTGGCAAGCTTCCCAGTGCTTGGCTAGCTAGTTCCACCCATTAGTTCTTTGGTTTGTAGGATTAACAGTTGTTGCTGAGTGGGAAGAATCCATGTTCCTAGTGACTGGACTGCTCCTCCACGTTCTGCCAATGAGCCAAGCTGGCCTTGTCCGCCACTGTTCAGCGCTTTGGGACGTTCTCCCAATGTGAAAGGCGCTTTATAAATGTAATTTTGTATTGCATTATATTAGCAGTACTCTGGAATACTACAGAATACTTGGGTCAGGAACCAGACCACTGAGACCACCACGGAAGACTGACTCAATTCTAACATTCTGTTGCCAGGCACATCAGCTTTGAGCCAGATCAGTTTCAAAGATACCTCACTGACTTCCCCTACCTTATAATAATAATAATCCTTGCATTTGATATAGCGCTTTTCACAGCTTCTGGATGCCTCAAAGCATTTCACAGAATAAACTGTAAAATGAATTGACTGTATATTTGTGGCGAAACACGGCAGCCAATTGTGCACAGCAGTGTCCCACAAACAGTTGCGGACTGAAGTGATCAATTTATTATTTTTTTTGAGGGATTATTATCAGACGTGTGGAGTAAGGAAACTTGCCCAAGGTTTCACCCTGCCGGGAATCAAACCCAGGTCTCTTGCTTGTGAGGCGAGTACTCTAACCACTGAGCTACAGGACTCCACAAGGAGAACAGTCACTAATTGGTCATTTAACATCCATCAACAGCAGGTTTGACCCATCACTGGGTAGAAGCAGGTATCAGAAACTCTCTACTTCCTGGTGAGTAGCACAACTCAGCACAAAATGTACATTGCGCCATCCTCCTGCCCACAACTTGAAAACAGAACTTTACCCATTAAGCGATGGTAATGCTAGTTGGAGATGCAGAGCTTGCACAGCAGCTGCGTAGTTCACATTGAGGCTGACACTTCAATGTAGTGATGGGGGGGTTCACTGTATTGTTGGAGATGCACTGCATTGTTGGAGGTTTCATCCTTTGGATGAGACATTAAACTAAAGTTGACGTAAAGATCTCATTTCACTATTCAAAAAGAGAAGGGAGTTTCCCAGTGTCATGGACAACAATCCTCCACATAAAATGGTCACTCACTTCACAGCTGTTTGTGGAACATTGCTGTGTACAAATTGACCTCTACATTTGCCTACAAATATACCGTCATTCTACTTTACATTAAATCCTGTGAAGTGCTTTGAGATATTTCGACCATGTGATTAAGTGCTTTAATCAAATGAAAGGATTATTATTCAAGTAGAATTTGCCATTAAAGATACTAAAATACAATGATGATCCCACATAATGAAATTTTATTCTGGGCTTATTAGAAAATGCTTTTTTCAAAGTGTGAGCAGCATCTGCATTTAAAATGTATAGGCATTTTAATTCAGATACGACTAGGACAAATAATTGCTTCAAAATAGTTTTTTTTACATATACTGTAGCAATTTATTTTGGACCGGTTAGCACACAAAGTAGGGTTACTTTGCTCTGGAGGTGTGTCGCAAGAATTCACATTTCTAGACAGGAAGAATGTTACCACATTGGGTACATTACACAGCTTTGAGGTTTGAACAGGCAAAAGCAATGGAAAAAATGTGAATTGTCACATTTTTTCAACAGTCACCCTTGTTGTAAAAACTTTCATACTAAACCCTATTTATTGGTACCTACACCTCTTGCAAGTTCATTTTATTATCATACTGTGAATCACGCATTTGAACATCCAGGGTGGGCCACCCATCTTAAGAATATCCTAAAGTGGTTTTGAACATCTTAAACCATCATAATATACTGGTGCTGATAACAACAAACACACAAACTTTGAGCTCAAAGTAACAAACTTTAGTGATGAAGCTCACATTACAGTGCAAAAGTATAGCTAGAACCTCAACAAAAGGAACAGTAGTTGGGAAGAAAGCACTTATGCTGTAAAAATCCTATTAACAACAACAAAATTACATTTGTAAAGTGCCTTTCACATCGGGATTACGTCCCAGGACGCTGAACAGTCAGGGATCAGGAACCGAGCATGGGGATTAAGGCTTTAGCATGCAGGGATGAGGACACATAAGGATGTGCATCTCCACTGCAGACATCATCCAAGCCAGTGAAGCTTCACTGAGCCACCTTTACATTTTACTCATGAGAAAGACACTGAGCATCTCGTCACAAAACTGCATAATTTGGTTTATAATCATATTTACTAACGGTGAATATTTTGGTGCACATGACAATACACATCAGATTGGTGGGGCCACAAAGCTATTTTGTTGCTACAATGCAGGATTGCCACCACACTGCACCACACGGATTAAATGTACAATGATGATGTCATTCTCAGATCAGAGGCTCTGAAGGATATAGGTTAAATATGCAATACCATAATGTGTTTACGTGCAGTTCAAGGGTGTAACACAATATCAGAGCTCTTATGACTTATCAATTGCTAAAGTATTATTTTCATAAGGTGTCATCTGACCCCTTAATTGTCATTACACACTTGAAATAATCTACTTGTTATCATAGAACCACAGAATTATACAGCACAGAAGGAGGCCATTCGGCCCATCGTGTCTGTGCCGGCTCTTTGAAAAGAGCTATTCAATTCAATTCCACTCCCCTGTGCTCTCCCCATAGCCCTGCAAACTTGTCCTCCCCAAATAATTATCTATTTCTCTCTTAAAAGTTGTTCGTGAATTGGCTTCCGCCACCCTTTCAGACAATGCATTCGAGATCCGAACAACCTGCTGTGTGATATCAACACTGGCCTGGTTCACACCCCCACCTACTCACCCCCACCACCCAACACCTGGCCTTTCAGCCTGTCTGCCTCCACTCCATCCAGGAATCCCTTCCCTCGCCTCCTTAAAGGTCCGTTTCAAAACATTCCTCATTGACCGAGCCTTCAGTCATCTTCCCACTCCCACCCCTTTGGCCCCACCCCTCCCAAATCCAAACCCCAATTTGGGTGCAAACCCTCTTGTTACATCTAGTTATTATTATTATAATTATAGTCCTTGGATTTGATATAGAGCCTTATCATGTCGTTGAGATTTCTCAAAGCGCTTCACAGAATATACTGTAAAGCGTAGTGACTGTATATTTTGTAGGCAAAACACAGCAGCCAATTATGCACAACAGTGCCCCATATTTGCATTGCTTGTACACACTTTGTCTCCGCCCAGAGATGTATGTATTCTTGCCAACCTTTTCTTCCTTCCTGTTCCTTTCATCTTGTACCCACCACATTATGGTGGTAAGATGATATAAGGTGTTATATCAACTGCTATATTAAATGTCATATCAAATGTAAGGATTAAGGCCCCTAGATTCAAAATCTACAAAATTATTGCATGAGAGAAATGGAGCAACAAAATACATTTATAATATGATCTGAAAACCAGGAAGCATAAAATCTAGTATTTTGCAATATAGTGCAAATGATTTATTACTGATGCATTTTTTTTAGACCATCAACAATCCTGCAATACCAAATAATACCAAATACTGTAATACCAAATTCTCTACAGTGACAATGGACTCAAATTTCTATCAGCATAAGCATATTAAAACATCTTACACACTATCAAAGAGCCTGAGAAAGTGGAAACCGGTGTGGGGAGGAAAAAACAAGGGAAAGAAAGTTGAGAGAATTTGTCTGTGAGTAAACCTAACTGAATGTAGTCCCTCTAAAAGTATTATCGCTCCTGCAACATTTAAGGAATGTCACACAATGAGCTTGTTTGCTTCATACATTTTAAGCTCCATGCCAACCAACATGGCCTCCATGCAGTGAGATCTTTGTCTCCCCGGCATAGTTCAAAACCATTTAAAAGGACTGGTGCATTCCATCTCAAGCCCAAACGCCATGCCTCATATTTCTCTTTCTATTTTTGCAATCCCCAAATCCATTCTTAGATAATATTTGAAACTCAGAATATTGAACATGCTGTTCTCAGATTTCAGAATTCAAGCAGTGTCTATTGTGATCTATACACTAATTCTAAATCTTTCCTTTTCTAACAATTTACTCCTGAAGATGTTCCTTTCTCCTCCAACCCCAAGTATGGCTCCACGAGGTAACATTCAGTACATTACCTAAGTGCCTAAGTGAGCATTCATAATTTATAAGGCACGATAGGGAATGTTAACAGGCCATTCAACCTTGGGTTGGGGGGGTTTGGAGGGAGAAGGGGGCAATCCAACCAAGTGAGATCCTGCTTCACCTAATATCCACCTACTGACATTTGACGTTAACTGGTAGATAATCTCAAAATGTTCACAGATACTTAAAATAATAAAATGGATTAAATTTATTAACACTTGCCATATAAGAATCTTGACAGATTTGGAGCTGAAGCCCTGTTCCACCTAACTCAGGGGTACTGGAAATCATAGCACCTGCACTACTGTCCCAGCGAGGTCAATTAACTCAGCACACACCAGGATTGAAACCCGCAACTTCCTGTTGTATAATTATAATAATAATAATCTTTGCACCTCATATAGAACTCATCATGTCAAAACTCCCACAAAATATACAGACAATTCAATCAAAATCCAGTGAAAATATAAAGACTATATTTGGTGGGCATACATGGACAAAACCTAGCAGCCTTTTCATGTCAACATTTTACTACACGTTTACCAAAAATGTTTTGATTCTGAAACAAATAATGTTCTAAAATGTGGATCATTTAATTAACCACTGATTATGCTTGTCATTAATTCTTCATTTTGGACATCACCCACTTTTACCTTCACGAAATGCATTGGCCAATTACGTCTGCCAGCAAATATAATCTCAGTCAGTCACAATAACATTGGCTCCATAAAATCCACAATCAGATTATTAAAAATAATGGTTGCAAAATCAGTTATAAGCATTGTACAATGGCAAATGAATGCCTTTCTGAAATTTCTGCCTTGAAATCACTCCCAGGTATCCATTATACTCTTGAGTTCTTCTTGTTTCATTGCAAATATGCTCCTATTCTTAGCTGTAACTGCTACTGTTTCTTTCCTTTATTAAAGTCCTACAGTACAATGTGCAACAGTTCAGACTTCTAATTTTGAAGAAAAAATATTGTCTTACTCTCCTTTACAATGACATTTGCAATGAACCCAGTCTTGTCTCATCAGATCTAGAGTACCTGCTTCAGTTTGTCATACTATAGGATCGCTACACCGATCAGTACTTGATATTAACTGGTAGATAACTTCAAAAGGTTCATAAGATCCTTTGAATAATAAAATGGATTAAGTTCGTCAAGACTTCCAATAATGGGAGTGGAGGAAGGTGGTGAGGAGACATTACTGTGTATTGATGACATAGAGAAAGAATGAATACAAGACTCTATTCACTAAATTATTTACTTGGGGAAACAACTGCAGTTGTCCTTTGGTACCATTCTACAGAATGGAACATCTTGTACCCAGTGACATTGAGAACCAACAGCTCAAACCAAATACAAAGATAGCACTACCCTGACATTTGAGCACATGAGGAAGGAAAGGTCTGGTCTGTAAAACATTGTTTCTCCACCCCCCACTTCCTCTGCCTTAAAAGTGCTGACTTAGCAGTAACTCACTCACACACATGACCATTCTATAAGTGTGAATCCGGACAAGAAGCAGCAGCACGTTTTGAGACTAGTGGGGAGAATTTCAGCAAAGTTTGATCCTTTTGGTCACCAGACATCCACAATGTTTTTCCAACAGGGAGATTAACGGATATTGATCAGGAATGAATGCCTTGGTTGATTTCTCACCTCTAGCCCAGAGGCAGAAGCAAACGAATTGGCCAGAGCACCAGTCCTTAAACCTCAGAAAACATTGTAAATCCCTATTAATGTTTAGACAAGATACACAAATTATCTGCCATTGACTGAATAACATAACAAATCAACAGTAAAATACAGCAAGCTATATGTATCCTCTGGAATTAACCTAGTCTATAAAAAAAATTTAACTTTGTTTTAATCCAAAAGGTCATCTTTATTTGTTTTCTGTTCTCTAATTGTAGCCCTAATCACTTCTCATCTGAAGGACACTCATGATGTCATCAACAGTAACTCACTCAGTTAGTTATTCTTCACTTCTGAACCTCGACAATGAACATTAGCGAACAAATCAACTGTGGGAGGAATCATCACAGCTATTCCAGGTTCTGCTCAGTAGAGGCCCGAAATAGCCATAACCTGCAAGACCTTCCATTTCATTTTAAATTCTAAGATAGCATGGAATTGCAGAAAACGACTGAATTTAAGAACTATCTACAATTCTGTACAATCTTAAATTTTAAGACAAAATGGCCTCATGGGCTAGGACTAGTAGAATTTTAGGCCTTAAAATTTCACACAGGGGTAGCCCCAATGGTGTGGGCTAGAGTTGCAGATTATGGACCAGGAGAAGAGAAAGGAAATTTGCTATGAGTCTAGGCTCTGAAATAAAAGAGACATTAGGATTTTCATGTCACATCTTGAGCAAAATCCATAGCACCAGTGAAAAAACACAATACTGCACAAACTGACACAGAAAAAGACTTATAGGTTGCATAAGTTGGGACTACAACGTTTAATATGACTTACGCAAGGTCCGAGTTGCAGGCAAACTGCATAAATCGTATAAAATCCGATTTTATCAATAATCTACACTGCGCATGAGTAATTCAATGCAGCCGGTAAGTGCTCAAGTGGTGATGGGTCAAGACTACATTTCCTGCAATTCAATGCATCTCCACCCATCGACATGTGCGCACTTGCCAGCAAGCATTGAAATCTCATTGAAATGAAGTTCTTCTGTGCGTGCATCGACGGATTAAGACTACATTTCCTGGGATTCATTGAAGCCGCACGGTACGTGCGCATGCATCGACAGGTCAGGACGCCATGTCCCGCAACTCAAAGCAAAGCGCAGGAGTAATGGAGAGTAGGGGAGCGGTGTTACTAGCTAGGAGTAAATAATATGAGTACTGCAAAGAAATCGGAATGGTCTTGATAGGAAACAGAATGGGACTTGGGTGAAAGTCCAACCCAGGTGATTATACGATTTATAAAGTAAAGACTTATGTGAATTTTACTGTATATGGGCAGTGCAACTATTTCCTGCCCATAGTTATTGCCTACTGCACGCAAGATCTCTACAGGCCAAAAACAATACAACTTGTATTTGTTTGCCTGTGTGGACTAATTTGGTATGAGTTGTGGAAAGATCGATAACAAAAGTAAACCTGTAAACCAACAAGAAACAGACCACCATTCAAGCCAAAATTCACAGTAAGAATAGCTTCACCTGTACTAAGGAGTATTGGTACCAATCACTGCCATTTTGGCTCAATAGATGCATCATCGCTATAAGATCACCTATTATTCATTAGACAACCTTGAAAGAGTCACATCATAGAATCAAACAGCACAGAAAGAGGCCATTTGGCGCATTGTGTCTGTGCCGGCTCTTTGAAAAGAACTATCCAAATCAATCTCACTCCTTCACTCCCTCCCCATAGGCCTGCAAACTTATCCTCCCCAAATGATTATCTAATCTCTTCTCTTAACCTTTTATTTTTATTGTACATGAAGCCTTTGCAAATCATCTGTGCAATAGAGAGGGTCAATCCTGATAGAAGAAATGTTGGGCAAGTTTCCTTACTCCACACGCTTCTGTTTACCTAGCAGTATGTAGGAACCCGGTTGTTAGTCGATTGGCGGATCACTTTTCCGGGGGTAATAATTCCTTAAAAAATATTAAATTGGTCACTTCAATCCATGACTGTTTATGGGACATTGCTGTACGCAATTGGCTGCCGTGTTTCACCCACAAAATATACAGTCAAATCACCGTACAGTATATTCTATGAAGCTCTTTGAGACATCTCGAAGACATGATAAGGCTCTATATCAAATGCAAGGATTATTATTATATTATCCTGCTGTGAAATTGGGTCTGCAAAATCCAATTGCACTGAAAAAAGAATTTTGTAAGAGATTCAGATTGAATGTTTACCGAGGGTTCTAGTATAAAACACTTTGTGGGATACTTGCTCATCAAAGCTACCATAAATTCAACAACAACAACAACAAGATTCCATTTATAGAGCGCCTTTCACGTCAGGAGGACGTCCCAAGGCGCTGCACAGTTGGGTCATGACCCGAGCAGGGGGGAAATGGTCAGGGTGAGGGGAGGGAAGGGAGGGAGCGAGCAGGGGGGAAATGGTCAGGGTGAGGGGAGGGAAGGGAGGGAGCGAGGAGGAGGAAGAGAGTCGAGAGGGGAGCTGAAGGCACGGTCAAAGAGAAAGGTTTTGAGACCGGCCTTGAAGGAGGAAAGGGAGGAAGCAAGGCGAAGGCACTGGGGGATGGAGTTCCAGAGCCTGGGGGCTGAGAGGCACATTCAAAAGTGCAATAAAAAAATGAAGCAAAGTACATTCCGGAAGGTGTAATTTTTAATGTTCAGTAGTTTTAGGTTTGCATTGATATGAACTTTTTTTAAAAAAAATTGAAAGTAACAAATGATCAAAGGTTAAATTATTTAGGAATCCAAGTAATTTAACGGTGTCAAAAAATCCAATACTGCAGCTCAATGATTCTCAGCTTCAAGCCAGTTAATTGCTTCTCTGTGGCCTGACTGAAGGCTAGAACATGAATAGGTCCTAAAGATATGCACATGAACATGAATCTAAAATGTCACCGAAACAGAAAAAGGCTAAAACTTACATCGACAAAGGTACTTTGTTATCCAGGACCATTTCGATACCATTTAGATGGCTACGTTGTTAGCCTTCAAAGGGATACTATATTAAACTCCTCTATTCTAAACATAAACCTTAGGACAATACTACTTCAAATGTCTCTCCACCGCTTCTATTTTCCAAATTATCTACCCGCACATTCATTCTGTGCTTGACTGCATACTGTAATTTTCATTCTGCAGTAACATTACTCGAACTCACTTGATTCTCCAAACGTAGTTCTAATAGGATAACTCTCGGCTTCTGTTACATTCTATTCCATTCAGCTCGCATATGAGGCCATGTTAAATAACATAGAAAAGTATTGTGGTAACCCACTGCAACTCTCCTTCAACTCAGGCCTACTGCTTGTTCCTTGATCCTCCGCCCATCTTTGTTTGCTAAGCTTTCAGCCACGATGCCACCGTTCTCTGGAACTTGTTCCCCAAATCCCTTTGTCTGTGGTTAGAGTCTGTGTATGTCTGTGTGATGTGGGTATATGTGGGGGTATATGTGTGGGTGTATGTCAGACACATGTGGAAACCCATCACAATGCTTAAGAGTTGCACATTTGTATTCCACCTACATATGGGAATTTCCAGGTCTGAAAATGGAATGGTTGCTCACTCCCATGAACAATGTACCCTGCTTAGCTAATTCTAGAGAGTATTAGTTCCAGACATTATCAGTTCTAGGCATTATCTTTTGTAAAAGCTCCTACAGAAGTGCAAACTGTTATTGCATTACCTGGTCTTTACTTGCTCCTCCATTTCATATTTTGTTTGATCTGCTTCACTAGGTCTTTATTTTTCTTAGCAAATTTTCTCTCCTGTGCTCCACTCCTGAAAGTGATTTGATTTTCACCTTCTATTGGAAGTAAACTTCCATGTTTCTTGCCCAAGAAACCATTATTCTTGTATGAACCTTCACTGAGTTTTGACCAGTGAATCGTAGCAAGCCAATCCTGCCCCCAAACAGAGACACGAGCTGGCGATCAGGAACAGAAGGGTTTTTTACGCTGTGTGATGGGGATGCATATTGTGTGATGGGATTATATGTTTGGGTATATGTCTCTGTAAATGGGTATATATCTGTGGGTGTATGTTTGCATGATGGGGGTATATATCTGTGCAATGGGGCTGTATATGTTGTGCGATGAGGATATATATGTTGTGCGATGAGGATATATATGTTATGTGATGGTGGTGTATATTTGGGTATATATCTGTGTAATTGGGGTATATGTTATGTGATGAGAGTATATGTGGGAATGTATACATGGAGGTGTATGTTGTGTGATGGGGTATATGTGTGGATGTATGTTGTGTGATGAGGGTATATGTTGTGTGACGGGAGTGTATTTTGTGTGATGGGCATGTTGGGGCCGTGTGATGGGGGTGTATGTTGTATGATGAGAGTATATGTGGGTGTATATGTCGCGTGATGCTGAGATATATATTGTGTGATGGGGGTATATGTTGTATGATAAGGATATATGTTGTGTGATTGCAGTGTACGTGGGGACATATGTTGTGTGATGGGGGTGTATGTTATGTGATGAGGGTAACTGGGGATGTATACAGGGGTGTATGGTGTTTGATGAGGGTATATGGGGGTGTATGGTGTGTGATGGGGGTATATGGAGGTGTATGGTGTGTGATGGGGGTATATGGGTGTGTATGGTGTGTGATGGGGGTATATGGGTGTGTATGGTGTGATGGGGGTATATGGGGGTGCATGGTGTGTGATGAGGGTATATGGGTGTGTATGGTGTGATGGGGGTATATGGGGGTGCATGGTGTGTGATGAGGGTATATGGGGGTGTATGGTGTGTGATGGGGGTATATGGGGGGTATGATGGAGTCCTGTAGTCCTGTAGCTCAGTGGTTAGAGCACTCGCTTTGCAAGCGAGAGACCTGAGTTCAATTCCAGGCAGGGCGAAACCTTGGGCAAGTTTCCTTACTCCACACGCCTAATAATAATCCCTCCAAAAAAACAAAACAATAATAAATTGGTCATTTTCAATCCACGACTGTCTGTGGGACACTGCTGTGCACAATTTGCTGCCATGTTCGCCCACAAATATACAGTCAATTCACTTTACAGTATATTCTGTGAAGCGCTTTGGGACGTCCTCCCGACGTGAAAAGCGCTATATCAAATGCAAGGATTATTATTATTATGGTGTGTGATGGGGGTATATGAGGGTGTATGTTGTGTGATGGGGTATATGGAGGTGTATGGTGTGTGATGGGGGTGTATGGTGGTGATGGGGATATATGGGGGTGTATGGTGTGTGATGGGGTATATGAGGGTGTATGGGGGTGTATGGTGTGTGATGGGGTATATGGGAGTGTATGGTGTGTGATGGGGTATATGGGGGATGTATGGTGTGTGATGAGGTATATGGGGGTGTATGGTGTGTGATGGGGTATATCGGGGTGTACTGTGTGTGATGGGGGTGTATGGTATGTGATGGGGTATATGGGGGTGTATGGTGTGTGATGGGATGTATGGTGGTGATGGGTTATATGGGGGTGTATTGAGTGTGATGGGGTATATGGGGGTGTATGGTGTGTGATGGGGTATATGGGGGTGTATCGTGTGTGATGGGGGTATATGGGTTGTATGGTGTGTCATGGGGGTATATGTGGGTGTATAATGTGTGATGGGGCTGTATGGGGGTGTATGGAGTGTGATGGGGGTATGTGGGGGTGTATGGTGTGTGATGGGGTATATGGGGGTGTATGGTGTGTGATGGGGTGTATGGTGTGTGATGGGTTATATGGGGGTGTATTGAGTCTGATGGGGTATATGGGGATCTATGGTGTGTGATGGGGGTATATGGGGTGTATGGTGTGTGATGGTGGTATATGGTGGTGTATGGTGTGTGATGGGGGTATATGGGTGTGTATGATGTGTGATGGGGGTATATGGGGGTGTATGGTGTGTGATGGGGGTGTATGGTGTGTGATGGGGTGTATGGTGGTGATGGGGTGTATGGGGGGTGTATTGAGTGTGATGGGGTATATGGGGATTTATGGTGTGTGATGGGGGATATGGGTATGTATAGTGTGTGATGAGGGTATATGGGTATGTATGGTGTGTGATAGGGGTATATGTGGGTGTATAATGTGTGATGGGGCTGTATGGGGGTGTATGGTGTGTGATGGGGTATATGGGGGTGTATGGTGTGTGATGGGGTATATGGGAGTGCATGGTATGTGATGGGGTGTATGGTGTGTGATGGGTTATATGGGTGTGTATTGAGTCTGATGGGGTATATGGAGATCTATGGTGTGTGATGGGGGTATATGGTGTGTGATGGGGGTATATGGGGGTGTATGGTGTGCGATGGGGGTATATGGGTGTGTATGATGTGTGATGGGGGTATATGGGTGTGTATGATGTGTGATGGGGGTATATGGGGGTGTATGGTGTGTGATGGGGTATATGAGGGTGTTTGGGGTTGTATGGTGTGTGATGGGGTATATGGGGGTGTATGGTGTGTGATGGGGTGTATGGGGTGTATTGAGTGTGATAGGGTATATGGGGAATTATGGTGTGTGATGGGGGTATATGGGTATGTATGGTGTGTGATAGGGGTATATGGGGGTGTATGGTGTGTGATGGGGGTATATGGGGGTGTATGGTGTGTGATGGGGGTATATGGTATTTGATGGGGGTATAAAGGGGTATATGGTGTGTGATGGGGCTATATGGAGTGTATGGTGTTTGATGGGTATATGGGGGTGTATGGTGTGTGATGGGGGTATATGGGTGTATGGTGTGTGATGGGGTTATATGGGGGTGTATGGCATGTGACGGGGGTATATGGGGGGTGTATACTGTGTGATGGGCTATATGGGGGTGCATAGTGTGTGATGGGGGTATATGGGATGTATGGTGTGTGATGGTGGCGTGTGGAGGTGTATGGTGTGTGATGGGAGTATATGGGGGTGTATGGTGTGCGATGGGGGTATATAGGGGTGCATGATGTGTGATGGGGGTATATGGGGGTGTATAGTGTGTGATGGGGTTATATGGGTGTGTATGATGTGTGATGGGGTTATATGGGTGTATGGTGTGTGATGGGGGTATATGGGTGTGTATTGTGTGTGATGGGTGTATATGGGGCGTATGGCGTGTGACGGGGGTATATGGGGGTGTATGGTGTGTAATGGGGATATGTGGGGGTGCATAGTGCGTGATGGGGTATATAGGGGTGTATGATGTGTGATGGGGGTGTACGGGTGTATGGTGTGTCATGGTGGCTTATGGAGGTGTATGTGATGGGGATATATGGGGGTGTATGGTGTGCGATGGGGGTATATAGGGGTGTATGGTGTGTGACGGGGGTATATGGGGGTGTATGGTGTGTAATGGGGGTATATGAGGGTGTATGGTGTGTGATAAGGTATATGGGGGTGTACTGTGTGTGATGGGAGTGTATGGTATGTGATGGGGGGGTATGGTGTTAAGGGGGTATATGGGGGTGTATAGTGTGTTAAGGGGCTATATGGTGTGTTAAGGGGGTTTATGGAGGTGTATGGTGTGTGATGGGTTATATGGGGGGTGTGGTGTGTGATGGGGGTATATGGGGGTGTATAGTGTGTGATGGGGGTATATGGGGGTGTATGGTGTGTGTTGGAGGTGTATGGTGTGTGATGGGAGTATATGGGGGTGTATGGTGTGCGATGGGGGTATATAGGGGTGCATGATGTGTGATGGGGGTATATGGGGTGTATAGTGTGTGATGGGGTTATATGGGTGTGTATGATGTGTGATGGGGTTATATGGGTGTATGGTGTGTGATGGAGGTATATGGGTGTGTATTGTGTGTGATGGGTGTATATGGGGGCGTAAGGCGTGTGACGGGGGTATATGGGGGTGTATGGTGTGTGATGGGGATATGTGGGGGTGCATAGTGCGTGATGGGGTATATAGGGGTGTATGATGTGTGATGGGGGTGTACGGGTGTATGGTGTGTCATGGTGGCTTATGGAGGTGTATGGTGTGTGATGGGGATATATGGGGGTGTATGGTGTGCGATGGGGGTATATAGGGGTGTATGGTGTGTCATGGGGGTATATGGGGGTGTATGGTGTGTAATGGGGGTATATGAGGGTGTATGGTGTGTGATAAGGTGTATGGGGGTGTACTGTGTGTGGTGGGAGTGTTTGGTATGTGATGGGGGGGTATGGTGTTAAGGGGGTATATGGGGGTGTTTGGTGTGTTAAGGGGCTATATGGTGTGTTAAGGGGGTTTATGGAGGTGTATGGTGTGTGATGGGTTATATGGGGGTGTGTGGTGTGTGATGGGGGTATATGGGGGTGTATAGTGTGTGATGGGGGTATATGGGGGTGTATGGTGTGTGATGGGGGTATATGGTGTGTGATGGGGTACATGGGGGTATATGGTGTGTGATGGGGGTATATGGGGTGTATGGTGTGTGATGTGGGTATATGGGGGTGTATGATGTGTGATGGGTGTATATGGGGGGTGTGGTGTGTGATGGGGTTCTATGGGGGTGTATGGAGTGTGGTGGGGGTATATGGGGGTGTATAGTGTGTGATGGGGTTATATGGGTGTGTATGATGTGTGATGGGGTTATATGGGTGTATGGTGTGTGATGGGGGTATATGGGTGTGTATTGTGTGTGATGGGTGTATATGGGGGCGTATGGCGTGTGACGGGGTATATGGGGGTGTATGGTGTGTGATGGGGATATGTGGGGGTGCATAGTGCGTGATGGGGTATATAGGGGTGTATGATGTGTGATGGGGGTGTACGGGTGTATGGTGTGTGATGGTGGCGTATGGAGGTGTATGGTGTGTGATGGGGGTATATGGGGGTGTATGGTGTGCGATGGGGGTATATGGGCGTATATGGGGGTATATGATGTGTGATGGGGTTCTATGGGGGTGTATGGTGTGTTAAGAGGGTTTATGGGGGTGTATGGTGTGTGATGGGGGTATATAGGGTTGTATGGTGTGTGATGGGGGTATATAGGGTTGTATGGTGTATGATGGAGGTATATGGGGGTGTGTGGTGTGTGATGGGGTATATGGAGGTATATGGGGTGTGTGGTGTGTGATGGGGTATATGGAGGTATATGGGGGTGTGTGGTGTGTGATGGGGTATATGGAGGTATATGGGGGTGTGTGGTGTGTGATGGGGTATATGGAGGTATATGGGGGTGTGTGGTGTGTGATGGGGTATATGGAGGTATATGGGGGTGTGTGGTGTGTGATGGGGTATATGGAGGTATATGGGGGTGTGTGGTGTGTGATGGGGTATATGGAGGTATATGGGGGTGTGTGGTGTGTGATGGGGTATATGGAGGTATATGGGGGTGTATGGTGTGTGATGGGGTATATGGAGGTATATGGGGGTGTGTGGTGTGTGATGGGGGCTGTATGGGGGTGTGATGGGGTATATGGGGGTATATGGGGGTGTGATGGGGTATATGGGGGTGTGATGGGGTATATGGGGGTATATGGGGGTGTGATGGGGTATATGGGGGAGACTCAGGCCGCACTGTGCACTTCCTTGTTGTGGTGACCCAGGGGCTGAGCCGGGGGGCCAGGGCCGGGGGGGGCGGGTGGCCCGGGGGGGCCGGGGCCGGGTGGCCCGGGGGGGCCGGGGCCGGGGGGGCCGGGGGCCGGGGTGGCCCGGGGGGGCCGGGGCCGGGGTGGCCCGGGGGGGGCCGGGGCCGGGGTGGCCCGGGGGGGGGCCGGGCCGGGGGGCCGGGGGGGCCGGGGGGGCCGGGGTGGCCCGGGGGTGGCCCGGGGGGAGGCCGGGGCCGGGGGTGGCCCGGGGGGGGGGGCCGGGGCCGGGGTGGCCCGGGGGGAGGCCGGGGCCGGGGTGGCCCGGGGGCCGGGGCCTCCCCTGTGGTACCTGCCCCGCGACAGACGAGGCCGGTGTCGGGGGTGTGTGTGTGGGGCAGTGAGTGCTGTGGGAGGGGGAGGCCTCCCCGGCTCTGCCGCCCGGGGTGTGTGTGTGTGTGTGGGGGGGGGGGGGTCCCAGGCCGGGCCGCTCCCGCCGCCGCCGCCGCGCTCACCTTTGTAGTGGACCCGCAGGTTGTTCTGTGAAAGGCCGATGTAGCTGTACTTGTCCTTCGGGCTCCAGGAGCGCGGCAGCGGGCTCTCCTGCTCGGTGACGGCCGGGTACAGGCGCCGCAGCCGCTCGGCCAACTCCTTCTCCTGGAAATTCAGCGTCGAGACCCCGTGAAGAGCCGACAGACCGGCCATGGGCGCGGCTCTGTGGGAGTGAGGGAGGGAGGGAGTGCGGGGCTGAGGGAGGCCCGGAGCCGCCGCTCGGCTCGGGCTCGGCTCGGCTCGGGCTCGGGCGGTGGGTGGGAGGGTGTGAGAGGCAGTCAGTGACCGGGGCTCCAGCGGCGGCACCGGCACCGGGACAGCGAGTCCCGGATGAGGGAGGAGGCTCCACACCAACAACTTTAACACAACAACTGCAAGAGAGTAACCGTCAGCCCGAGAGTAACAGTCACCGCGACAGTCATAATCACTGACTGACTGTGAGAGTAACAGTCACCGCGACAGTCATAATCACTGACTGACTGTGAGAGTAACAGTCACCGCGACAGTCATAATCACTGACTGACTGTGAGAGTAACAGTCACCGCGACAGTCATAATCACTGACTGACTGTGAGAGTAACAGTCACCGCGACAGTCATAATCACTGACTGACTGTGAGAGTAACAGTCACCGCGACAGTCATAATCACTGACTGACTGTGAGAGTAACAGTCACCGCGACAGTCATAATCACTGACTGACTGTGAGAGTAACAGTCACCGCGACAGTCATAATCACTGACTGACTGTGAGAGTAACAGTCACCGCGACAGTCATAATCACTGACTGACTGTGAGAGTAACAGTCACCGCGACAGTCATAATCACTGACTGACTGTGAGAGTAACAGTCACCGCGACAGTCATAATCACTGACTGACTGTGAGAGTAACAGTCACCGCGACAGTCATAATCACTGACTGACTGTGAGAGTAACAGTCACCGCGACAGTCATAATCACTGACTGACTGTGAGAGTAACAGTCACCGAGACAGTCATAATCACTGACTGACTGTGAGAGTAACAGTCACCGCGACAGTCATAATCACTGACTGACTGATTACGAGAGTAACAATCACTGTCAGAGTAACAGTCACTGTGAGAGTCATAATCACTGACTGACTGTGAGAGTAACAATCACTGTCAGAGTAACAATCACTGTGAGAGTAGCAGTAACTGTGAGAATCATAATCACTGACTGTGACAGTAACAATCACTGAGAGAGTAACAATCACTGTGAGTGTCATAATCACTGACTGTGAGAGTAGCAATCACTATCAAGATTAACAGTCACTATGAGAGTCATAATCACTGACTCACTGTGACAGCAACAATCACTGAGACAGTAACAGTCACTGTGGGAGTCACAATCATTGTCTGACTATCAGAGTAACAATCACTGTCAGAGTAACAGTCACTGTGAGAGTCATAATCATTGACTGACTGTGAGAGTAACAATCACAGTCAGAGTAACAATCAGTGTGAGAGTAACAGTCACTGTGAGAGTAGCAGTCACTGTGAGAGTCATAATCACTGACTGACTGTGAGAGTAACAATCACTGTGAGAGTAACAGTCGTTGTGAGAGTCATAATCACTGATTGACTGTGAGAGTAACAATCACTGTCAGAGTAAAAGTCACTGTGAGTGTTACAGTGAGTGAGAGGCATAATCACTGTCTGACTATGAGAGTAACAATCACTGTCAGAGTAACAATCACTGTGAGAGTAACAGTCACCGTGAGAGTCATAATCACTGACTGACTGTGAGAGTAACAATCACTGAGAGAGTAACAATCACTGTGAGTTTCATAATCACTGACTGTGAGAGTAGCAATCACTGTCAAGATTAACAGTCACTATGAGAGTCATAATCATTGACTGACTGTGAGAGTAACAATCACAGTCAGAGTAACAATCAGTGTGAGAGTAACAGTGAGTGAGAGGCATAATCACTGTCTGACTGTGAGAGTAACAATCACTGTCAGAGTAACAATCACTGTGAGAGTAACAATCACAGTCAGAGTCTTAATCACTGACTGACTCCGAGAGTAACAATCACTGTCAGAGTAACAGTCACCGTGAGAGTCATAATCACTGACTGACTGTGAGAGTAAGAATCACTGTCAGAGTATTAGTCACTGTGAGAGTCATAATCACTGACTGACTGTGAGAGTAACAATCACTGAGAGAGTAACAATCACTGTCAGAGTAACAATCACTGTGAGAGTAACAGTCACTGTGAGTGTAACAGTGAATGAATGTCATAATCACTGACTGTGAGAGTAGCAATCACTGTCAAGATTAACAGTCACTATGATAGTCATAATCACTGACTCACTGTGAGAGCAACAATCACTGAGACAGTAACAGTCACTGTCAGAGTAACTGTCACTGTGAGAGTCATAATCACCGACTGACAGTGAGAGTAACAATCACTGACAGAGTAACAGTCACTGTGAGTGTAACAGTCACTGTGGGAGTCATAATCACTGACTGACTGTGAGAGTAACTATCATTGAGAGAGTAGCAGTCACGGTGAGAGTCATAATCACTGACCGACTATGGGAGTAACAATCACTATCAGAGTAACAATCAGTGTGAGAGTAACAGTGAGTGAGAGGCATAATCACTGTCTGACTGTGAGAGTAACAATCACTGTCAGAGTAACAATCACTGTGAGAGTAACAGTCACTGTGAGAGTAGCAGTCACTGTGAGAGTCATAATCACTGACTGACTGTGAGAGTAACAATCACTGTCAGAGTAACAGTCACTGTGAGTGTCATAATCACTGACTGTGAGAGTAGCAATCACTGTCAAGATTAACAGTCACTATGAGAGTCATAATCACTGACTCACTGTGACAGCAACAATCACTGAGACAGTAACAGTCACTGTCAGAGTAACAGTCACTGTCAGAGTAACAATCACTCCCAGAGTAACAGTCACCATGAGAGTAACAATCACTGTGAGAGTCATAATCACTGACTGACTGTGAGATTAACAATCACAGTGAGAGCAACAGTCACTGTGAGAATCATTTTCACTGATGGACAATGAGAGTCACTGTCACTGTGAGAGTAACAATCACTGTGAGAGTCATAATCACTGACTGACTGTGAGATTAACAATCACAGTGAGAGCAACAGTCACTGTGAGAATCATAATCACTGACAGACTGAAGAGAGTAACAGTCACTGTGAGAGTCATAATCACTGAATGGCTATGAGAGTAGCAATCACTAAGAGAGTAACAATCACTGTGAGAGTCATAATCACTGACTGACTGTGAGAGTAACTATCACTGAGAGATTAGCAGTCACTGTGAGAGTCATAATCACTGACTGACTGTGAGAGCAACAAGCACTGTCAGAGTAACAGTCACTGTGAATGTAACAGTGAGTGAGAGGCATAATCACTGTCTGACTAATAGAGTAACAATCACTGTCAGATTAACAATCACTGTGAGAGTAACAGTTCCTGTGAGAGTCTTAATCACTGACTGACTCTGAGAGTAACAATCACTGTCAGAGTAACAGTCACCGTGAGAGTCATAATCACTGACTGAGTATGAGAGTAACAGTCACTGTGAGAATCATAATTACTGACAGACTGAAGAGAGTAACAGTCACTGTGAAAGTTATAATCACTGACTGACTGACTGACTGACTGACTGTGAGGGTAACAACAATGAGAGAGCACCAGTCACTGTGAGAGTCATAATCACTGACTGACTGAGAGTAACAATCACTGTGAGAGTTAGTCACTGTGAGAGTCATAATCACTGCGGGTAACAATCACTCTTAAAGTCCCAGTCACTGTGAGGATAACAATCACTGAGAGTATTAGTCACTGTGAGAGTCATAATCACTGACTGATTGTGAGAGTAACAGTCACTCTCAGAGTAACAATCACTGTAAGAGTAACAGTCACTGTGAGCCGATATAGCCCAAAGGAGTGAGCTGTGAACGAAATGAGGTGGGGACAGAGTGAAATATTTAGTGAAGGAATTTGGTGAGAGTGGGAATTGCTTGTTATTTACTAACTGGATTTGAAAATTTAAAGTTACAAGAACCTGCAGTTATATTGCACCCTTCACACAGGGCAGCGTCCCAGAGCGCTTAGCTCAGCAATGACAATAACAAGTCAGTTGGCAGTTTGGTGGTGACCCGAGTGAGATGGGGACCGATCGAAATATCTAGTAAAGGAATTTGGTGAGATTGGGAATTTGGTGTAGAGGGGGAGGAGGTGCTGATATAAAAATAAGCAGAAAAATAGAAATAGGACTCAATAGGAATTATTAATAAGCAGTTGGGAAACCACAAGCAGCTCTGTTTGAAGTTAAACTTCGTTGAAAATGGAATACTGAATATTGCAGAAGTTGTGGGATGTTTGCCTCCCGGGCCCAGGTTATGGAGGAATTCATTTACAACCACTGCAAACTGGTCAATAAACCCAAGGCTGAAGTGGTCAGTCTTATTGAACGACTGGCATCAAAATATTACGGAGGATGAGAATTTTATAAATTTTATAAATTTAATAAATTAAGTATTGGAGAAGACCATGCTTGGGGGTAGAGTAGGAGAGGGATCCCCGTTACTCAGAAGAGATGGGTGGGTCTCTGTGAATCTCTGTTAAAAAAGGCTCTGTAAGTCGTGGTCAGCTTCCCTGGTGCTCTCAATCAGTTTCTCTTCTCTGGAGAGAGACAATATGGAAACCCAAGGGCTGTCTGAGACAGGCAAGAATGTGCCATCCGCCGAGACCATTCAGCAGCCTGTCAAAGTAGGAGGGGAAAAGAAAAAGAAAATGGGACAAGTTGCGTTGTTAGGGGATTCAACTATTTGGTTTATAGACAGAATTCTGTGCAAACCGGACCCAGAAGATCGAATGTTAAGTTGCCTCCAGGGTGCACGAGTTGAGGATTTGATGTCCCAGGTTGACAAAATGTTTGAGGGAGCAGGTGAGGCACCAATCGTGGTCATCCACGCAGGAAGAAATAACACAGATAGAAGTAGACCAAAAGTCCTACGTGCCAAATTCAGGGCTTAAGGGAAAGATCTCAAGTGTATTTTTGGGGGGAATTACTCCCCGTGCCACGTGCTAGTGAGGAGAGATGGAGGGTAATAAGATAGAGCAATGCGTGGCTAAGGCATTGGTGTAGGGAATCAGGTTACACGTTCCTCAGACAGTGGGGCACCTTTTGGAATAGGGGGCACCTATGCAGACCAGATGGATTCCACCTGAACAAAAGGAGTAGAGGTGTAGGCAGAATAGATAATATGTTTAGGGAGTATTTGAACTAGATACTGGATTGTAAGAAAGATGTCAAAATGGCAAAGAAAAATTTTGAACTACACATGGCAAGAGATGTGAAGGATAACAATAAAACATTTTTCAGTTACATTAAGAGAAAAAGAAAAACGAGGGATGGAATAGGGCTATTGAAGGTGGAATTGGATGAGTATTTGACAAATCATGTTGCAGAAATAAGTTTTTTGCCTCAGTTTTTAGTAAAGAGTTGGGAAATTTATTGGTTCTGGAAAGAGAACTCAGTGGTTTTGCAGAAGCAAGCTGTGATACTATCGTTTGCCGAACAACTGTACAAATTTAAGATAAACAAATCGTAAGGGCTGGATTAATTGCATCTGAGGATTCTTAAGGAACTAAGGGAGGAAATTGCAGGAACTCTGGCACAAATCTTTCAGAAATCACTGGATACTGGAGAGGAACCTGGGACTGGAGAAAGGCTGATGTTACTCCGTTTTTTAAAAAAAGGTAGCACAAATGACCCAGGAAACTATAGACCAATGAGTGACATCTATTGTGGGTAAAGTTATGGAGACTCTTATTAAAAATAAGGCCATGGAGCATCTGAACAGTAATAAAATGATAAAAGATAGTCGATATGGGTTTATGAAGGAGAGATCCTGCCGAACTAATTTTCTGGTTTTCTTTGATTGTAACAAAGGAGCTTAATAAGTGTAAGGCAGTGGATGTTGTAAATTTGTATTTCAGTAATGGCCTTTGATACAATTCCTCATGAAAGGCTGGTAGTGAAAATAAAGAAAGCGGAATCAGAGTAAGTATCTTGCAATTGATACGTAATTGGTTGACTGATAGAAGCCAGAGGGTGGTGGTACAGGGAATGTAATGAGGCTGGGAAAACGTTACCAGTGGAGTTCCACAGGGGTCTGTTTTTGGACCTCTTTTATTTAACATCTTCATAAATGACCTGGAGTTAGCAGTCACAAGCAGTGGCTAAATTTGCAGATGACACAAAGCTAATGAAGATGGTATTATATTTTTGTGTTTAGTTTTTATCAAAGACGAACAGGATAGGTTACAGGAGAACTTGAATATTCTTGGGAATTGGGCAGCTTGATGGCAGATGAAATTTAATGTAGAGATATTATAGTGCTTCACAAGAGGACAAAAAAATCCAGGAAGGAACTATTACTTAAATGATAAGAAAATAATCTGTACAGAAAATCAAAAGGACCTGGGGATCCTGATTGATAATAAATTGAAGTGTCCCAATAGTGCTTAGTAGCAGTGAATAAGGCAAACCAGATGCCAGGCTGTATTAAAAAGGCAATATTGAGCTGATATAGTGGAGTAATCCTGCCACTTTATAAATCACTGGTGCTACCACACTTGGAATACTGTGTGCAGTTCCAGACACTGCAATATAAAAAGGATATTGCAGTGATTGAGAGGATACAGAGGCTTAAGAATATCCAAATCAACCTCAGAGTTCCAAGCCTTGGGGACCCCAGAGTGTACACTGGGGTACTGTTGGAGTCTAACCAGCTAAAAATGCAAAGCTTGTTTGGCAAGCTTTCCTGCTGTTTGTCCAGCTGAGACCACCCAACCGTTTAGGGCTTTGGCTTGCAATCTTAACGGGAGCTGAGTGGGAAGAATGGTCTAGCCCATAAGCCAAGTGGATAATAATAATAATAATGGATGTGCAGTGCTCTGGAGTACTGTGAACTTGCCTGGTTCAGGAACTGGATTACCGAGACCGCCATAATGGGCGGGCACGATTCTGACATTCCGTTGCCAAACATGACAGCTTGGAGCCAGTTCAGCTCCAACGAAACCCTGCTTCTCTTCCCTTTATTTCCTCATCCTCGCTGCTGCCTTTGACAATGTGGACCACTCTATCCTCCTCCA
Source organism: Callorhinchus milii (assembly GCF_018977255.1). Taxonomy (NCBI): domain Eukaryota; kingdom Metazoa; phylum Chordata; class Chondrichthyes; order Chimaeriformes; family Callorhinchidae; genus Callorhinchus; species Callorhinchus milii. The sequence goes on from NW_024704743.1 coordinate 13,638,578, forward strand.
CCACCTCTCCTCTCACCTCAACCTTCAAGATTCTGTCCTTGAATGGTTTAGATCCTATCTCTCACACCGGATCCACTTTGTCTCCACAAATGGCTTCCCTTCTTGGCCCCGCACCATCTCGTGCCATGTTCCTCAGGGCTCTGTCCTCGGAACTCTCCTCTTCAACCTCTACATGCTCGCTCTTGGTGATTTCATCCACAGATATGGGATCAACTTCCACATGTGCACTTCCTCCCTTGCTTCCTTGAAGGCATGCCTCAAGACCCTCCTCTTCAACCATGCCTTTGGCCACCCTCCCTGATCCCCCAACCCCGCCACCCACTGACCCCCCACCATGCTCAGGTCCTAATCCCTGACTGTTCAGAGTCTTGGGATGTCCTCCCGACGTGAAAGGCCCTTTACAAATGCAATTTTATTGTAGTTGACATTCAACAAGTGCGAATTTGTGCCTTCACTAGGTGGATGGTGGGTATCAGGAATCCCCTGCGAGCTTCCTGGTGGGCAACACATGAAAGACGCTATACAAATGTAATTTTGTATTGTATCTTCCTGCCCACAGCTCGGACACACAAGCCGGACACACAAGTCTTTCCATTGAGTGATGGTTCTACCAGTTGGAGGTGCAGAACTTGAGCAGCAGCAGCTTACCTCTCTGCAAGCCAATCAAGGTGGATTCCAAGTGCTGGAAGTAAGAGTGTGTGTTCACGAATTTGAACTCCAGATAATGCCTTCCAGTAGCTATTGCTAGTCTCAAAGTTTCCTCATAACCTATCTGATGGACATCTGTCTTCAGTGTAGTGGGAGGATCTTTACAGGAGAGCTTGCAAAATGACAATCCCTTGATGTTCTTGAGATCCAAATCTCATACCGTGTACCAGGCTTACTTATCCAAGTACTCATGTGAGGGGCCTTATAATAATCATAATCCTTGCATTCGATATTGTGCCTCATCATGTCGTCAATGTGCTTCACTGGACACACTGTAAAGTGCAGTGACTGTGTATTTTGTGGGTGAAATATGGTAGCTAGTTTGCGCACAGCATATCCCACAAGCAGCCATGGAGTGAGTAACCAATTTTATTTTGGGGATTGTTGGGCAGGACACCGAGAGAGAAAAACTCTCTTCTGCTTTAGAATAGTGCTGCGGGACCTTTAAGGTATTCCCATGTCTGCCAATTGATACCCTTCCAATCATTCAATACCCTTGATGCCTTCTGTTGAGACATGCAGAACCATGATTCCGCACTTGGGGGCATCCAACACCATATGAAATGTCTTTAAGCACTTCACTAGATTTATTGTAAAGTGTAGTGCCTGTGCTTTTTTTGTAGGCAAGCGCAGGAGTGAATTTATGTACAGCAATATCCCACAAACATCCATCAAGTAAATGATCAATTTTATCTAAGGGTGGCCAGGACAGGCCCGCCTGCCTTTTATGGTAAAGCTAATTGTGCTGTGTGGTGCCTGCGACCTGTGTGCCTGTGTGGCCATCAATGCAATACAATGTAATTATCTTCATCTGACTGTCTGTATAGAATTTAAAACTTTCTCACAGTTCTTTTTGGCAGAGATTCACATGAGTGGAAGGAATTTGCTGAGGCAGGATACAGCCTAGGGAGGCACTGTGTATATACATACACTGATAGCAGCCAGGAGTACAGTGTTCTCCCCACCTTGCCCTTATTACTTCCCACTGACTGTATGCATTATTCAAAGTGTGGTCTGATCAGAGCACTGTATAGTCTGAGAATAGTGATCTGGGGATCTAAACTCAACTGATTTAGACATATAGCCCAGCATTCTGTTTGCTTTGTTGATTGCTGCCTCTCACTATTTTGTCATAGTGAGTGATGAACTGTGCCAATAAAAAAGGTGCGAAAATATTTGCCAAAAATTGCAGCGAATTTTTTGGCAGGTTTTGCAGAAAATTGCGGGGAGTTGATTGGTGCTATTTTTCCTCCCAAAATGCATCACTTCGTATTTCTCCGCAATAAACTTCATCTACATAAGAACATAAGAATCAGGAGCAGGAGTAGGCCATTCGGCCCCTCGAGCCTGTCCCGCCATTCGATAAGATCATGGCTGATCTTCTCACCTAACTCTGATTACCTGCCCTATCCTCATATCCCTAAACCCTTTGTTTTTTAAAAAATCTATCAGTCTCAGCCTTGAAAATGTTTAAGGATTGAGCATCTACAGCCTTCTGGGGTAGTGAATTCCATAAATTCACTACCCTCTTGAGTGAAGAAATGTTTCCTCAACTCTGTTCTAAAAGGCTGACCCTTAATCTTAAGACTGTGACCCCTGGTTATAGATTCTCCTACCAGTGTCTACTTTATCCAGCCCTTTAAGAATCTTATATGTTTCAATAAGATCCCCCCTAATTCTTCTGTACTCTAGAGAATATAGCCCTAGTTTTTTCAGCCTATCTTCATAGGTCAGTTCGCCCCATTCCAGGAACTAACCGAGTGAATCTACGCTGCATACCCTCTAGGGCAAGTATGTCCTTTTTTAAATAAGGAGAGCTATCCTTTCATTGCATAGGTCATAAGAGAGAAATACACCTTACCAACCAATGCTTTCAAGTACAGAGCATTAAATAATACCATATTTTTAAATGTCTTCACTTGTAGCCAGCTGTAAAAAAAAGCTTCAAGGTAGTCTTTGTTTTTCACCATATGCAGCCAAGGTTACACACTTTAACTGCAGCAGATCAGGCAGCAATTGTTTTGGATTAGAACATCTTTGAATCAATGTCAAGAATGCAATAATTTGTATTGGTATTGACTGATCACTCTAACTGAATGTTCTGCATTCTTAGTTTCGTCAAAGTGTCATTCAGCTCGTACACTTACACCAGATCCAAATTGTATTTTTAAAATAATTAACCTTGTATTTGTCAGTCAATATGAAATCCCTGTAACCAGAACCGATTAAATGATGCATCGGGCAAACACAGCAAACTGAAATTTCATTAAGGGCTGATAAATGTTGAGAACATGCTGAAAAGTCTCCCACCTCCTGCTCACCTGAAGGCAACGACTTATGCTGGAAGTTTGTTACATAAAAAAAACCTTCCATTTGATATAGTGTTTTTCACGTCTTCTAGTCGTCAAAAAGCGCTTCACAGAGTATACAGTAAAGTGAACTGATTTATAGTTGTCGGCGAAACAAGGCCGCCAATTGCGCACAGCAGTGTCCCACAAACAGGCGTGGATGGAGTGACCAATTTATTAATTTGTTGAAGGCTTATTATCCCCAGAAAAGCGATCTGCCAATTGACTACCGACCAGGTTCCTACTTACTGCTAGGTAAACAGAGGTATTATAATAAATAATAACAATTCTTGTATTTGATATAGTACCTTTTACGCCAGGAAGGTATCTCAAAGCACTTCACAGGATATATTGTAAAGAGTAGTCACTGCGTATTTTGCAGGTGGGCATGTCAGCCAAATTGCACACATTCAGCCATGAAGTGAGTAATCAATTTTATTATGGGGGAATTGATGACCAGGACACTGGGAGAAACTCTGTTTTCTAACAGTGCCATGGAATCTCTAATATCCACCTAAACAAGCAGCAGGCACAGTTTAACACCTGATTCAAGGATGGCACCTCCAACAACGCAGCACAACCCCAGCAATGCATTAAAGTGTCAGCCTAGACTTGTGAATTCAAAACCTCAACATGGGGTTTGAACCGACAACCTTTAGACTCAGAGGCAAGAATGATACTAAATGAGCCAGACACCTATGACACATCATGTTTAAAACACATTGATAGGATCTATCATTGCAAGCAGCCCTGCAGTATCTCACTTGACTAGTCATCCTTAATGTATTTAGAGAGCACATGCTTGCAATCTGCTTGAGTGTGGAATATCATACCTGTTGACATCAGCACAAGTATGCCCACTTTTGATCAAAGGAGCTTGCAGTATGAACTCTCCTAGATCATTGATGCTGGGACCCAGTATAGAAACTCCATCACCACCCAGCCAACATCAGATAACTCAGTACAGAACAGGAATTAAAACTTAATCCTTCTCGTCTGTAATTTTGAATACCAAACCAGATCTGGTGTCAGTCAACACTGAGTCACCAATGATCTGAAAGTAATTATGGATTGCATGCAGGTCTTTTTTTACATGTAGTCCCTGTGTGATTTTTAAAGACTTTGTTTTAAAATCATATCATCAAGCATGTAGGTAAAATAGTGCTACCAAAATAACCTTCAGTGTATGATTACAAGGAGGGGAGAGAAGAGAAAGTTTTTCTTATTTTACAAGAAAAAGATTAAATATTGTTGAAGGCCCAAATATTTTTTCCTTCCTCTCTCTAAAGGAAAGCTATGAAAAGAAAAACTCATACATATTGTGCCCATGGTTGTGGTAGACTACTTCAGTTCACTCAATTATAATACAACTATGATGTAAAACCAGCAACTATAGTAAGCGATCAGCCAGCCTGGCACATTGGCAAGACTTAAGAGGGGCAAACTAATCACAAGGACAAGAGACTCTACCCACTCAACTCTTGTTAACCCTCCATGTCTCCAGGGAGATTGTGCACATTCCTTTCCACACAGAAATATTTTCATGATTAGGTAGCTTACATGAAACTGTCTGTTTTGATACTGTTAAAAGCATGGTGATGAGTTTCCACATGTCAGACACCAGGCTGACCAAAGAAAAGTAGAGACTTGTTAGCAAAAGATTTCTGTGCATGTCAGACTGGTGTCTTAACCCAAATATTAACTGCTACACTGTGCAAATTGCTCTTGTGGTTTTCAGATAAGCTTGAGAACCACCTTCTTTTCTAAATACTGAGAAAAAACATGATTCTGTACAAAATTCCAGGAAGCGGACCATTTTAGATCATTACAGCACCACACACATGTTGAATACATACTAGGTTTGGTATCAGTATGAATTGGTTGTGACGTACCCCCATTTAGATTCCATGTTATTGACTACAGGTTAGAACACTTGCCTCGCAAGCAAAAGGACCTGGGTTTGAGTCCTGAGCAGGGCGAAATGTTAGGCAAGTTTCCTTACTACACTCCTGTTTGCCATGCAGTAAATAGGAACCCAGTTGTTAGTCGATTGGTGGATCGCTTTTCCATGGGAAATAATCCCTTCAAAAACAAAATTCAAAAATAATAATTTAGTTACTCAATCCATGACGATTTGTGGGATACTGTTGTGCACTATTGGCTGACGTGTTTCACCCACAAAATAAACAGTGAATTCACTTTATAGATTATTCTGTGAAGCGCTTTTGAAGTCTTGAAGACGTGATAATCCTTATATTTGATATAGCACATCTATATATATTTGATACTGGCACATCCTTGTCCTAGTGACTGGTTTGCCTCGCCAAGTCTTGCTGATGTGCCAGCTGGCTATATCATGCAAGGATTATTAAAGTCACTCCACTTTACGATATATCCTGTGAAGCGCTTCTTGCTTTCCAAAGGACAGTCAGTATGAGCCTAGATGAAACTAAAATAGTTCCATGATTAAATAAAACCTTTGAAACTCTTCTAAATGGACACCAGAACAAAGTTCTTCTATTCTGCTGCCATGAAAATATAGCCTTTGGACATGTAGTCGAAACAAGAACAATCAGGTGAAAGCTTGCACTTTAAATGACCAAGGCTTTCCATTTTTCCAGTAACGTGCTATAATTTGTCAAGTTTAAACACTATAGATTTGTTTTCAATATAGAACAAAGGTCATTTGCATGCATGATATAATGTGTAGTTTACATGGTCGGAAGCTGTGATACATCATAGCTTAGCTACGCAGGCTTCCTCAGAGCCAATCCAACCTCAAGAAGAAGTTCTCTCTTCATCAACCAGTTAAGGCTACGTGAGCCCAAAGGGATTTGAGGCTGCAACAATCTGGTCTCTTGTGTTTGCTCAACTGATTGAATCATGCAAAATGTTGCACTTCAGCTAATAAATGATAAATTAAATTTAATATAGATAAATGTAAGGACCAAAAGGTTGTGGGTTCTAGTCCTATATGAAAACTTCACAAGAGTGGTTCAAATTAAGAAATCCTTTAATTTGGCTGGATTTTATTGTTCCAGAATACCCACCCTACTTTCTTCCTAATCCAGTAAATAGCATCAATCACTAGGTGTTGATTACTCTCCAAGTAATGAAAAACTGTCTGATGTTTGTATTAAACTTGCCCTTCAAAACCCTTGACCAGTCTCCTCTTGTCCTACTTCTTGGTCTACCTGAAAGTATTGTTCAGGATTTACTTTCTTTATCTCATTTAACATTGTGTAAATCTCTAAACATTTCTTTTTGAGGTTGAAGAGCCCTAATTATCCCTCATGAAAATCATAATCAAGTAACACTTCAGGGCAAATAGAGAACAAATTGTTGCAAGTCCAGTCTTTTGGGTGAGATGTTAAACCAAAATATCTGCCAGATTGGGTGATTTAGGTAGCCATTGAAGATCAATGCCCTGAAGAGCAGTCATGGGAAACATAGGAACATCTGCTGGACCAGAATACACTAGTCAATCTGGCTAGATCCACCTTCAAATGTCATCTCGACTTTTCTTGCTTACATCCAAATTCCCCTTTTCCAAATCAAAAAGTTACGCAATCACCTCTTGAAACTGCACACATTAATTGCTTGAATATCTGAGTCTTGGTCAATACTCTCTCATGTTAATTCACGTGAATCATTTCCATTGTTGTTTGTGGGATACTGTGGGTGCAGATTTGCCTACATTCCAGTTACTACATTTCAAATTAACATTGTCTAAAGAATTTTGAATTGATTCAACTGAATAATGTTCTATAATAATTATAATTATTAAGTAGATACCATTGCAATTTCTGTGAGAGATTAGAAACAAACAACCTTGATGTAAGATTAACCAAACCACCACATGATGGCAGGCTGCATCCAACAAGCATCAGAAACGGTGTTAAGAACAATTAGTAAAAACAATAAACAACAAACCACATTTATATCCATTCAGAAACTCTTTAATTCCATAGCTTTATTATAATCATTTGAATCTTTCAATCTCATCCGTTAACTTTGGGTAAATTACTGACAAATGTGAACGTATTTTCTTTATCAGTGTTTAACTTAAAACCAGCAGCATTCCCTTTACAGCCACCATGCTGAACCACCTACCTCACACTGTGAACAGGATGACATTAACTGGTCGTCACACTATTTAATTATTTCTTGAGTAAATATATTTCTTGGTAAAAAAAATTGCAAAAAATGTGTTAAATTAAACAATACAAATTTAAAGTCACATTCCTCAATATGAGTGAATTATTACATTTAAAAACAGTTGATATGTGTTATAATAGCTTCATTGAATTACATCATCAATCTATATATATTTCTTGATTTCTTTAAGGCATCCAGTGCACTTCAAATGAAATGGATCCATTAAATATTTACACGTAACCACCACTGAAGTACATGCTTCAAGAGAGAATATTGAGATCCATTAGCAGGAATATGTGTTTCACATCCAGACACGGTAAAATCCAAGCGCTATTGTAAGGCATGTGAAAACTGAACCTATAAAGGAATATTCAGCGATAAGAAAACAGTAACAAGTGAGTTTATTCTGTTAAACATTTTAAGATGCAACTCTTGGGTAAAATAATCAAGCACTTATCTTAACAATAAAAATGTTTGGATTGCAAAACTGATAATATTGATAAGAATTACTTTTATACAACAGTCAGGTGGTGACAGATAAATCTGACAAATCAGTCCATGGTTAGATTCAGTTTTTAGCCACTGTAAAAAACTATTGTGCCAAAAAATGTTGGGGCTTGATTTCAATTCAATCCAAAGTTTCAGTATCTGCAATGCCTTTAGCACAGTATTTGCTCTAAAAATGTTACAAACAAATCATATCTTTATGCAGAAAGTTATTTACCCCATTTACATATAGGCGAGTATGTGTATTCGCTGACCAATAATTAAATAACATCCATTTTTAATTTGTTAATTGCTGGTTTCTTACCTGCTAAATACTTTATTGTGTCAAGTTTATGTGACTCTAGCAAGGTTTTGAGTCCTGCTACTTCAGTCTCTATTTTCCGATCTGTCTGAGTCACGGCACGTTCTTGTTGTGAATTCTGAAGAGTAAACAAAAGCTGAATTCAAACTGTTAAAAATGATAGCATCAGGGTTTAAAAAAGGCAATAGAGCAGCCACAATGCTACACTTTTAATATTTCACTTTAGCAGATGATGATCTCCCTATTAAATCACAAGCATCTAAACAAGATTACTTTTTGGAGCTGAACTTGTTTTATGATCTTGTCATTTGAAATTGCACCATATCACATTGTTGAAACATCTCAACATGTTTCACAGGATTTTTACACTGTGCTCAACAATATCACAAACAGCCTTGAAGTGAATAACCTATTTTATCTGTTTATATATTTAACCACACACCTAAAATTAGAGGGAATAGATTTCCACACACAAATTAATTTATTACAGGGAATACAACCTTAAATAGGGAGAAAAACAATATTTTGCTGTACTGACACTTGCACTGAGGTTCCCTCTCCAAAACATTTAGATAAATCTGATTTAAATGTTTTCATGCAGAGACTTATTGGAACATGGAAAGCTTTGATACAAAAATTTGGTTACAAAAATTAAGCTCAAATATCTTAAAACAAATTGGATAATTATTTGAAGAAAAGCAATATTAATGTATATGGGAGGAAATAAATTAGGAAAAGATATAGCTCCAGTGAGGGAGGGAGCACCAGAAGAGGCTCCATGGGCTGAATTGCATTGTTCTGTGCTATAAACTTCTGAGGCTGCAGTATGACTTCAGCAGATTGACCCAGCAGTGCACAACAGCCCTCTTAAATGACTGTGAACTTAACTCTCCTACCTTTCTAGCTAAATTTGAATAATTGAGGGGGGGGGGGAAGAAAAATTCTTTACCAACTCCACTATTTGTGACCTGGTTTCCAGTAGTCGTTTTTCATGTTCATTGAACTGAAGAGACAAAATGTCATTTTGTTTATGATTAAAACTACAGCAAAACATCTATAACAAGCATCTTTATTAATACCAATTTATAGGAACTTACAATTTCTTTAAAGGGCACAAATTACAATAAGCTCAATAGTTTACAATAAACAATTACAATTATGAATAAAATAATGGAGGTGCTGCAGTTTCTAAAAATAAGATTTTAGTGGCAATAAACTCTCTGAAACTCTGAATCCATTAGTTTTGAGAATTAAATTGAAGTTAGAATACAATGACTGAATATGGCAATAATATTGCCCAATAATTAATATTATCATAATGTGCTGCTGCACATTAAACACCATTAAATATTGAAGTAGAAATGCTGTCAGCCACATTGGAAGCTTCATTAATGGCATGTCATCAAATGGTCCTGAACAACCTGCAATCTGGATTCTGCTTCATCCAATAGAAATTGGTCCAACTTCAGCCAGAAAACACTGAAAGCTAAACCAGACACTCTTCTTAGGCCAAGTAGGCTCTACAGAAAACGATTACTACCCCCTCCCCTAGGTGAACCTGGAGTCCTTAAAATTCAGATCATCTATCCAAGTCATTGTAGAAAACAATCAACACAGTCCACCCAAAATGCAGACAGGATTTCACCCATTGTTATTTTGCATTACTCACTAACTTAATATCCACTGTAAATCTTACCAAAAGTATAGACAAAATACTAATAATATTAAAAAGGGTTCAACAAACAACTTCAGGAGATAAAAATGACATAAACCTCTTACCATTTCTTTAACTCTACTCTTATCCAAGTTAAGGTCCAGCTTGTTACTTGTAGACAGCTTGTTGACTTCATCCTGTAAGGATTGGAAAGACTAATAAATACAACCTTCATACTCAGTGGCCTAAAACACATTAAGTCAATTGATAAAGAAGGTGAAGAACGTTGCAGGTATGAGAGTTGGGATTGGGAGAGTTAAGGATGTGGAGATGTTAGGCCAAGCCAGGTTTAGACTTGTGATGTATATACAGAATTTCATAACAATTTTGATGAGTGAATTGGTGGGAAACTGACATAGTTCATACTCCAATTTCAAAGGGAGCTGAAGACTTGGCACTGTTCACAACATACACACAAGCATGTTTTGGGGAAAGTTGCAGAAACCCACGACAGAATTAGGCTTCACACTGGTAACTTAGGTTATGTAATGTATTTGGCGAACATGATTGTGGCAGCCTCACAGATATAGTGCGCAATTCACTGCAATTGGGACAAATTTCAAAGAATGCGAAGTTAGGGAGGAAGTCCTATCTCCCCCCCATCCTCCAGATCAAATTCAAAATCCTCATTTTCAACTTTAACAACTGTACAATTCGCCTCATCGGTGGGCGAGCTTTCAGCCATTCTGGAGTTCCTCTGACTCCCTCATTCACCTCACCACATTCAAGGTCCATCTCAATACCTCTCTCTTTGACCGCATTTCCGATCATGTTTTCCCTCCCCACTCACCTTAGATTACATCCCTAGCTCTGGTACTCAGCCAGCAGTGTCAAGCTTTTTATTTGAAGGAGGAGGGGTGGGTGGGGGAATGCCTTCCTGATTTGTAAGTGTAAATTTATATCATATTGTGAAAAGGGGGCTAGGGATAAACCACTCAAGTACAGAAGTATTGATTGTACGAAAAAAATGAAATAATGGACAGTATAAAATATCTTGAGGCACATAGATGCATCAGAGACAGCCAGCATAACCTAAGGAGTGGGCAGCTGTGCTTAATTGAATTTCTTTGGGAAGTTAGACTGAGTGAATAGAGGTAAGAAGTTTATGTTACAATGCAGCCCTGTCATAGCACTTCACTATAGCACAAATTCACTTAATAACACGGTGGCACTGTGGACCCAGTTCATCGTGCAAGCACGGAGCCAGCCCACTTGGGTCCCTCCCGCCGGTCAGCTTATCACAGTGAATCAGCCAACTTCCAGTTCATTAGGTTGTCATGAATATCACTTCCTGTTTTGCAGTGTACATGTACAGCAGGAAGTGATATTAGCAGTGACCTAAATGATCCAGAAGTTGACCATTTTACTTCCTTCACCAAACAAAAGGTTTAATTCCTGGTAATCAGGTGCCGCTATCAACATTTGTCACCTTCCACATTAAACTGGAAATTACATTGGTGGGACCCAATGACCCAGCAGGTGTTGTGCACACACAGTCAAGCCCCTTGTTGCACCTTTCTACAATGCAGTTTAGGAATTTATGGATGCCAAACATGACATGTTATTCAAGTTACTAGTACTTTGACTTCTTGGATTATCATGACAAGTTGGGATATATGTTTTAGTTAAGGTTCTTGGACATGCAACACATTCATATCCCCAAAATACTCTGCTGTCCCCAAGCCTTGGCTCTTGCCAGCCTGTGCCTTATACTCTCTGAAAATAGATAAGCAGGCTGTGTTCCTCCAGAGAGAGAGTACATATTCAATTCCAATACATGGGATTTCCATGTGCAGGTTGGATACATGAAATTTTCAGTAGTTTGAATACTCTTAAGCACGCTGATGGGATTTCCACATGCATCATCTACCCAGCTGACCAAAAACAATGCAAAACATCAGGCTTTCAATCTGAGTTATCTAATGACAAATAACCATGGAGCAAACCTGTCAAAAGGGCTTACTATTAATTGCTTTTGGAGCTGAAACAATTCAATTTTCAGTTTCTGAAAGAAAGAAAATGACCAAATGAACAAAAAGTTTCAGAAGATACAATGAAACTTGAGATCACATGCTTTTTGCAACTTAAAAACGTTAACATGATTCCAGAAACATCAAGTTTCTATTCAGACTTATTTTGTTCATCCCACTTTGTTAGAAAATTGTCCTATAAAAGGAACAACAACAACAAGATTACATTTGTATAGCGCCTTTCAAGTGGGAGAATGTCCCAAGGCGCTGGACAGAGTGCAGCATTTCAGACCCGAGCTGGGGTCAGGGAGGGCGAAGGGAGGGGAGAAGGGGGGTGGCCGATGGCATGGTCGAAGAGGAGGGTCTTGAGACAGGACTTGAAGGAGGCTAACGAGGGGGCGAGGTGGAGTGATTGGGGGATGGAATTCCAGAGGGTGGGGGCAGAGGCTCAATGGTGGGGCGGGTGGGTCAGGGGACGTGAAGCAGGCCAGAGCTGGCTGAGTGGAGGGAGTGGGTGGATTGGTAGGGAGTTAGGACGCAGCCTGTGGACGGAGGAGTTGGGAAGGCCGACAAGCAGGGCGTTTGCATAGTCGAGCCTGGAGGTAATGAAGGCATGAACAAGAGTTTCAGCGGCCTGAGGGGTGAAGTAGTGCGGGTCATGGCTTGAATGTGGGGGAGAAAAGACAGTTGAGGGTCGAACAAGACACCCAGGTTCCTGATGGCTTGGTGAGTTGTAGTGTGCAACCATGGAGGTTGATGTTGCCAGAGCCTGAGGTGCTGAGGCACTGGCGTGAGCCAATCAGGAGGGTGGAGGGTGGAGGCAGAAAGATAGAGTTGAGTGTCATCTACATACATATGGAAGTTGACCCCATGTCTGCGGATGATGTCACCAAGGGGGAGCATTTAGATATTAAAGAGGAGAGGGCCAAGGACAGAGCCCTGGGCGACGCCAGATGTGACAGTGTGGGGGCTGGAGGAAAAACCGTTAGAGGCAACACAGTGGAGACGGTGAGAGAGATAGGAATCGAACCAGGCAAGGGCAGATCCGTGAAGATTGAGTAAAGCGGAGTATATGGGGATGGAGTGGTCGACAGTGTCGAAGGTGGCAGAGAGGTCGAGGAGGACAAGGAGGCAGAGGGAGCCCTGATCACAGATGTTCAGAATGTCATTAGTGACTTTGACCAGGGCTGTTTCCGTGCTGTGGACAGCATGGAAGCCGGATTAGAGGGGTTCAAAGAGGGAATGGCGAGAGAGAAAGGAGCGGAGCTGGGGCGCAACGTTCCAGGACCTTGGGAGAGGAATGGGAGGTTAGAGATGGGGCGGTAGCTGGAGAGTAGGGATAGGTCCAGGGAAGGTTTTTTCAAGTTGGGGGTGATGACGGCTGTTTTTAGGGGGGTGGGAACTGAACCGGTGCCAAGGAGAGGTTGATGACATCGGACAGGAGAGGGGCCAGAAGATGGAGCTGGGAGACGAGGAGAGACGTGGGGATGGGTTCGAGGGAGCAGGTGGTGGGTTTGAGTTTGTGGACAGTCGTGGTGAGGGAGGAGGGAGAGATAGGGTCGAAGGAGTATAGGGGAGGTTGGGTGGGGGTGGGTCATGAGGGAGAGGTCATGTGGGGGTGGCTGTGGACGGGGCTGAGGTGGCTGAATGTATCCCCTCGGTTTTAGATTTGAGGAAGTCCAGCATCTCCTCAGTTGGAGTTTGAGGAATGGATGGGCGAGGTATGGGAAGGTAAACGGAGGAGACGGTTAGTGGTGAAAAAGAGAAGACTGGGGTTGTTCTTTGCCTTCAAGATAACCTTGGAGTCGAAGGAGGATTTGGCGGAGGCAAGAGTGCATCGGTAGATCTTGGTGTGGTGAAGCCAAATCTGCCAATGGACCGTTAGTTTGGATTTGGTCCAGGCCCGTTTGGCAGCTCGGACTTGTGCCTTGAGGGAACGGAGATGGCTGGTGTACCGGGGATTTACGGAAGTATGAGGCAGTTCGGAAGCTGAGGGGGGCAAGTGAGTCCAGAATGGAGAGGGAGTTGTGCAGAAAGGAGAGTGAGGAGGGGAGATCAGTCAGTGAGGGCCAGAGGTGTAGGAGTTCAGATGACTCCAGGGCAGTGGAGAGGGAGAGGGAGGAAATTTTTTTCCATGGACAGTATGTAATGATGGAGGGAACTTAAACAGTCACACTCAGTTACAGTACAACATACAAAACACATCCCAATCTCGTCATGCTTAGTCTAAGGATGAATAGTGGTGCAAACGTCTTTGAAACAGGACTACGTTAGCAAATGAGTATCTGATCTTTTATTAAACCAACAACAAACTTTAGATAGGAGAAAACATACTCTATACATTGACCTAATATAAATATGTGAATCTGCTTTTCAGAATATTAAAAAAGGATCTGCTCTATCAGGTAAAAAAAAATCACTAATAAATAGCTTTGTCCATTTTTAAACCCTTTCTGAGAGGCAAGTTCTGTTAACAATGGTTTGATTCTATTTAGGAGAATTCAGCGATCCGTTACATTGGGCTAATTAATCCACATTAAAAGTCTTTGCCTATAATGCAGCCTCTTGCTCTATCCATGTCAGGCCTTTCTCAGATTTGATTCTAATATTTATTTTCATCTCCAGAGACGCCAGTATTTTAGAGCACCTTGACAACTCTTCCAGCTTCAAGCTATGATCTCACCTCATTCTCTGCTCGTAATGCTGAGAATTCACTCTTTTCTAAGATAATCATGTCCTTTTTCACTCCGGCTATTTGTGACATTATCTGCTGAAGCATTATCTCCTGCAATTAAATTACAATGGTTACCATTTCAGAATAATTTACAACAGTACTATTCCAATAACGAATTAAGAAAAGCTGTACTGTTGTAATGTACCATATTCTAAGAAGTATTTTGAACAAATAAGTGTAATTTAGAAATTTAAATACAAAATTTGCACTAACACAGTTGAACCCTTGCGTACGTGCCTTGGTATAGTCCTGGTCTACGTATAGCACTGGTGCACTATACAACCCAGTATATTGGAAGTGGGGTATAATTTCAATGCTGACTGACCTGCTTCCTGCACATAGTGCACAGTTGCGGAAAACCCAGCAACCGCTGGAACAACAACAAACATTTATGGAATGCTTTTCACGTCGAGAGGACGTCCCAAAGCGCTGAACAGTCAGGTGTCAGGGCCCGAGCATGGGGGAGGAGTGGTGTAGGCATGAGCGAAGGCTGAGAGGTGGGAGGGCGACCAAAGGCACGATCGAAAGGAAGGGTCTTGAGACTAACCTTGAAGGAGGCAAGAGAGGAAGCGAGGCGAAGGGACTGTGGGATGGAGTTCCAGAGTGTGGAGGCAGAGCGGCTGAAAGCCCGGCCACCGATGGTAGGCGGGTCGGGCGGGAGATATGGAGCAGGCTGGAGCCTGCTGAACGGAGGGAGCGGGCAGATTGGTAGGGAGTTAGCAGGTCAGAGAGGTAGGAGGGGGCAAGGCCATGGATGGCCTTGAAAGTGAGGACGAGGATCTTAAAATCGATCCACTGAGGGATGGGGAGCCAGTGGAGTCGGGTGAGGGTGGGAGCAATGGGGTTGTGGAGCCTGGTGCACAAGAGTACACAGGCTGCAGAGTTTTGGATGATCTGTAGCTTGTGAAGGGAAGAGTTGGGAAGGTCGATGAGGAGGGAAGCGCTTGTGAGAGCAGTTGCTGGCTTCCTGTACACATGCACAGGAAGTCATGTCAGTGGCAACCTGACAGATGGCTATTTTTATAGTGCATAATGGTGTCTGACTGTAAAATGCCAGTTATTACGTTAAATCCACACATCTTATATAAAAATGCAGGCATGTTTCTTCCAATATTAAAAATGCACATGCACAGGCAATAATCCTAATAAATCCTAATAAAACATTGTAGTGAGGTAGGAAAATATAAATATTAAAATAGTTATATTGATATGCTGAGAGACACGGGCAACCGACTAAACTACATGACTGCTGTAGCCAGTGCAGGCCACGTGTAGCTGTATGATTTGGGCTTTTCCCAGAATATCGTGGAACTATATAGAGGTAATTTGCTCAGATGTCAAGAAGTGGATCTATCAGTTGGTTTTCTGACCTCCATTCCTCCTTGTTTCAGAGACCACAAGCTTTCGAGGCATTTTGAAAACCTGAGTCATAGTGGAATCGTGCAAATTCCATTTTACTTCCTTCACCAAACAAAAGGTTTAATTCCTGGTAATCAGGTGCCGCTATCAACATTTGTCACCTTCCACATTAAACTGGAAATTACATTGGTGGGACCCAATGACCCAGCAGGTGTTGTGCACACACAGTCAAGCCCCTTGTTGCACCTTTCTACAATGCAGTTTAGGAATTTATGGATGCCAAACATGACATGTTATTCAAGTTACTAGTACTTTGACTTCTTGGATTATCATGACAAGTTGGGATATATGTTTTAGTTAAGGTTCTTGGACATGCAACACATTCATATCCCCAAAATACTCTGCTGTCCCCAAGCCTTGGCTCTTGCCAGCCTGTGCCTTATACTCTCTGAAAATAGATAAGCAGGCTGTGTTCCTCCAGAGAGAGAGTACATATTCAATTCCAATACATGGGATTTCCATGTGCAGGTTGGATACATGAAATTTTCAGTAGTTTGAATACTCTTAAGCACGCTGATGGGATTTCCACATGCATCATCTACCCAGCTGACCAAAAACAATGCAAAACATCAGGCTTTCAATCTGAGTTATCTAATGACAAATAACCATGGAGCAAACCTGTCAAAAGGGCTTACTATTAATTGCTTTTGGAGCTGAAACAATTCAATTTTCAGTTTCTGAAAGAAAGAAAATGACCAAATGAACAAAAAGTTTCAGAAGATACAATGAAACTTGAGATCACATGCTTTTTGCAACTTAAAAACGTTAACATGATTCCAGAAACATCAAGTTTCTATTCAGACTTATTTTGTTCATCCCACTTTGTTAGAAAATTGTCCTATAAAAGGAACAACAACAACAAGATTACATTTGTATAGCGCCTTTCAAGTGGGAGAATGTCCCA
Source organism: Callorhinchus milii (assembly GCF_018977255.1). NCBI lineage: Eukaryota > Metazoa > Chordata > Chondrichthyes > Chimaeriformes > Callorhinchidae > Callorhinchus > Callorhinchus milii. The sequence continues at coordinate 13,655,341 of NW_024704743.1, forward strand.
AGGCGCTGGACAGAGTGCAGCATTTCAGACCCGAGCTGGGGTCAGGGAGGGCGAAGGGAGGGGAGAAGGGGGGTGGCCGATGGCATGGTCGAAGAGGAGGGTCTTGAGACAGGACTTGAAGGAGGCTAACGAGGGGGCGAGGTGGAGTGATTGGGGGATGGAATTCCAGAGGGTGGGGGCAGAGGCTCAATGGTGGGGCGGGTGGGTCAGGGGACGTGAAGCAGGCCAGAGCTGGCTGAGTGGAGGGAGTGGGTGGATTGGTAGGGAGTTAGGACGCAGCCTGTGGACGGAGGAGTTGGGAAGGCCGACAAGCAGGGCGTTTGCATAGTCGAGCCTGGAGGTAATGAAGGCATGAACAAGAGTTTCAGCGGCCTGAGGGGTGAAGTAGTGCGGGTCATGGCTTGAATGTGGGGGAGAAAAGACAGTTGAGGGTCGAACAAGACACCCAGGTTCCTGATGGCTTGGTGAGTTGTAGTGTGCAACCATGGAGGTTGATGTTGCCAGAGCCTGAGGTGCTGAGGCACTGGCGTGAGCCAATCAGGAGGGTGGAGGGTGGAGGCAGAAAGATAGAGTTGAGTGTCATCTACATACATATGGAAGTTGACCCCATGTCTGCGGATGATGTCACCAAGGGGGAGCATTTAGATATTAAAGAGGAGAGGGCCAAGGACAGAGCCCTGGGCGACGCCAGATGTGACAGTGTGGGGGCTGGAGGAAAAACCGTTAGAGGCAACACAGTGGAGACGGTGAGAGAGATAGGAATCGAACCAGGCAAGGGCAGATCCGTGAAGATTGAGTAAAGCGGAGTATATGGGGATGGAGTGGTCGACAGTGTCGAAGGTGGCAGAGAGGTCGAGGAGGACAAGGAGGCAGAGGGAGCCCTGATCACAGATGTTCAGAATGTCATTAGTGACTTTGACCAGGGCTGTTTCCGTGCTGTGGACAGCATGGAAGCCGGATTAGAGGGGTTCAAAGAGGGAATGGCGAGAGAGAAAGGAGCGGAGCTGGGGCGCAACGTTCCAGGACCTTGGGAGAGGAATGGGAGGTTAGAGATGGGGCGGTAGCTGGAGAGTAGGGATAGGTCCAGGGAAGGTTTTTTCAAGTTGGGGGTGATGACGGCTGTTTTTAGGGGGGTGGGAACTGAACCGGTGCCAAGGAGAGGTTGATGACATCGGACAGGAGAGGGGCCAGAAGATGGAGCTGGGAGACGAGGAGAGACGTGGGGATGGGTTCGAGGGAGCAGGTGGTGGGTTTGAGTTTGTGGACAGTCGTGGTGAGGGAGGAGGGAGAGATAGGGTCGAAGGAGTATAGGGGAGGTTGGGTGGGGGTGGGTCATGAGGGAGAGGTCATGTGGGGGTGGCTGTGGACGGGGCTGAGGTGGCTGAATGTATCCCCTCGGTTTTAGATTTGAGGAAGTCCAGCATCTCCTCAGTTGGAGTTTGAGGAATGGATGGGCGAGGTATGGGAAGGTAAACGGAGGAGACGGTTAGTGGTGAAAAAGAGAAGACTGGGGTTGTTCTTTGCCTTCAAGATAACCTTGGAGTCGAAGGAGGATTTGGCGGAGGCAAGAGTGCATCGGTAGATCTTGGTGTGGTGAAGCCAAATCTGCCAATGGACCGTTAGTTTGGATTTGGTCCAGGCCCGTTTGGCAGCTCGGACTTGTGCCTTGAGGGAACGGAGATGGCTGGTGTACCGGGGATTTACGGAAGTATGAGGCAGTTCGGAAGCTGAGGGGGGCAAGTGAGTCCAGAATGGAGAGGGAGTTGTGCAGAAAGGAGAGTGAGGAGGGGAGATCAGTCAGTGAGGGCCAGAGGTGTAGGAGTTCAGATGACTCCAGGGCAGTGGAGAGGGAGAGGGAGGAAATTTTTTTCCATGGACAGTATGTAATGATGGAGGGAACTTAAACAGTCACACTCAGTTACAGTACAACATACAAAACACATCCCAATCTCGTCATGCTTAGTCTAAGGATGAATAGTGGTGCAAACGTCTTTGAAACAGGACTACGTTAGCAAATGAGTATCTGATCTTTTATTAAACCAACAACAAACTTTAGATAGGAGAAAACATACTCTATACATTGACCTAATATAAATATGTGAATCTGCTTTTCAGAATATTAAAAAAGGATCTGCTCTATCAGGTAAAAAAAAATCACTAATAAATAGCTTTGTCCATTTTTAAACCCTTTCTGAGAGGCAAGTTCTGTTAACAATGGTTTGATTCTATTTAGGAGAATTCAGCGATCCGTTACATTGGGCTAATTAATCCACATTAAAAGTCTTTGCCTATAATGCAGCCTCTTGCTCTATCCATGTCAGGCCTTTCTCAGATTTGATTCTAATATTTATTTTCATCTCCAGAGACGCCAGTATTTTAGAGCACCTTGACAACTCTTCCAGCTTCAAGCTATGATCTCACCTCATTCTCTGCTCGTAATGCTGAGAATTCACTCTTTTCTAAGATAATCATGTCCTTTTTCACTCCGGCTATTTGTGACATTATCTGCTGAAGCATTATCTCCTGCAATTAAATTACAATGGTTACCATTTCAGAATAATTTACAACAGTACTATTCCAATAACGAATTAAGAAAAGCTGTACTGTTGTAATGTACCATATTCTAAGAAGTATTTTGAACAAATAAGTGTAATTTAGAAATTTAAATACAAAATTTGCACTAACACAGTTGAACCCTTGCGTACGTGCCTTGGTATAGTCCTGGTCTACGTATAGCACTGGTGCACTATACAACCCAGTATATTGGAAGTGGGGTATAATTTCAATGCTGACTGACCTGCTTCCTGCACATAGTGCACAGTTGCGGAAAACCCAGCAACCGCTGGAACAACAACAAACATTTATGGAATGCTTTTCACGTCGAGAGGACGTCCCAAAGCGCTGAACAGTCAGGTGTCAGGGCCCGAGCATGGGGGAGGAGTGGTGTAGGCATGAGCGAAGGCTGAGAGGTGGGAGGGCGACCAAAGGCACGATCGAAAGGAAGGGTCTTGAGACTAACCTTGAAGGAGGCAAGAGAGGAAGCGAGGCGAAGGGACTGTGGGATGGAGTTCCAGAGTGTGGAGGCAGAGCGGCTGAAAGCCCGGCCACCGATGGTAGGCGGGTCGGGCGGGAGATATGGAGCAGGCTGGAGCCTGCTGAACGGAGGGAGCGGGCAGATTGGTAGGGAGTTAGCAGGTCAGAGAGGTAGGAGGGGGCAAGGCCATGGATGGCCTTGAAAGTGAGGACGAGGATCTTAAAATCGATCCACTGAGGGATGGGGAGCCAGTGGAGTCGGGTGAGGGTGGGAGCAATGGGGTTGTGGAGCCTGGTGCACAAGAGTACACAGGCTGCAGAGTTTTGGATGATCTGTAGCTTGTGAAGGGAAGAGTTGGGAAGGTCGATGAGGAGGGAAGCGCTTGTGAGAGCAGTTGCTGGCTTCCTGTACACATGCACAGGAAGTCATGTCAGTGGCAACCTGACAGATGGCTATTTTTATAGTGCATAATGGTGTCTGACTGTAAAATGCCAGTTATTACGTTAAATCCACACATCTTATATAAAAATGCAGGCATGTTTCTTCCAATATTAAAAATGCACATGCACAGGCAATAATCCTAATAAATCCTAATAAAACATTGTAGTGAGGTAGGAAAATATAAATATTAAAATAGTTATATTGATATGCTGAGAGACACGGGCAACCGACTAAACTACATGACTGCTGTAGCCAGTGCAGGCCACGTGTAGCTGTATGATTTGGGCTTTTCCCAGAATATCGTGGAACTATATAGAGGTAATTTGCTCAGATGTCAAGAAGTGGATCTATCAGTTGGTTTTCTGACCTCCATTCCTCCTTGTTTCAGAGACCACAAGCTTTCGAGGCATTTTGAAAACCTGAGTCATAGTGGAATCGTGCAAATTCCAGAACTTTACTTTAACAGGTACTTACTGCACATACTCAGAATAAGATCTGGGCAAAGCAGCAGCTGGGTACCATTGCATTCCTCATCAGTGCGGTTTTCTTGAAGTAAATTAAAGCACACAACACCTGCCAATCAATTACATTCACATGATGATTACAGAGTCATCAAGCAGAATAGGGGATGTACCCCAAAAAACCTTTACTCTCACTCAGAGGATCTATTAAACATGAGTTTTTCATCCATAAAAGTTTTTCTTTTAAAAAGACTGAGGAAAAATCTACATACGACTTTTGTTCCCTTTCATCAGGTAGAAGTTAATTGGATATTGTAAATGTGCAGAAGTAACTTGAAGGTGTTATCTCACCAAAGGGTTCATACAACTTTCATAAACGGAGTATCTCATTCTTGTCATTTACTGGGATCTTTGAACTCTGTTTCGAATTGTAGAGCAAGAGTGTTTTTTTTTTACTTGTGTTGCCTTACCTGTTGAACTTTGGTCACCATATCCTTATAAATCATTTGCATATTAGAATTCATGATCTTCAGCAATGCAGCTACCACAACCTCTGATTGATCAGTGCTGAGGCCTATGCAAAAGACAGCAACAAAACTCAAATTACACACTAGATTCTGTTTTAAAGAGGTAGAAAAATACAACGGGAGCAAATTAAACAATGCCTATTCAAAAATGAGGAGATTTACAACTCAGGAATTGCAAGTCTTCCATCCCAACTACCAAAAAACACAGTCAATTCACTTTACAATATATTCTGTGAAGCGTTTTGAAACTTCACAACAAAGTGATAAGGCGCTGTATCAAATGCAAGGATTATTATTATTACGAATAAAAACTCATGTTGAAATTGGAGGATTTGGACACATACCTGTACATCTTTCTGTAAAAAAATTGGAGGATTGAGATGGACCTTGAAGGAGGCGAGGGAAGGGGTAAGGCAGAGGGATTTTGGGATGGAGTTCCAGGGCACGGGGATAGACAGGCTGAAAGCCTGACCATCAAATGATGAGGCAAGCAGGGTGGGGGAACGTGAATCAGGCTGCCGAGTGAAGATTAGTAGGGTTTTAGAAGGTGGCAGAGATAGGGTGTGGTAAGACCATGGAGGGATTTGAAAGTGAGGATAAGGAGCTTGAACTCCATTCTCTGGGGGATGGGGAGGCAGTCTACCCAAGCAAGAATAGGAGTAATAGGCGTGTGGAGTTTCGTGCATGAGAGCACAGAAGCTGCAGAGTTCTGGATGGTCTGCAGCTTGTGGAAGCAAGAATTGGAAAGTCCGGTGAGAGTTGTCGTAATCCAGCCTGGACGTGTTAAAAGCATCCCTCAAAAATGAAAGGAATTGCCGTCAATGGTTTTTGGGGAAAGAATTTATCACATACAATTGAATTTCTCCAACTACAGTACTATGATTAGGTTTTATAAATGAGTGGAACAATATTCCCACTATTGTATGATAGAATTATATCCTTACTCAGTGAACAGCTATGAAGTAGAATTCTGCTATTATTTACAGAACTGCAGCCTTTCCCTCATTTACACCAACATAAAATGATGGAACATTGATAGATTAACTATTACTTTATCCAACATGAAATGTAAATTATTCTCAGCCTTAGGACTTCAATCACAAGATTAAATATAAAACTGAGTGAGCAAAGTTTTGACTCCTCCTGAAGATGACTCAGTGAGGAATGGGCAGCTAACTGAGGGGTTAAACTCTGCATCTTCCAGTTAAATCAGAGTTCTGAAAATAGCTGGTTATATTTGATATATTTAACAGATCAAACGCAATGATGTATTATTCCATAGCTTCTGGTTGAAAGGCTGTTAGAATACAATTGACACTTATATAGTGCATATCAGGAGGACATCCCAAAGCACTTAACAATTCTGGCTGGGCACCAGAGCTGAAGCAGGGTTGGGTGAGGAGGGGAAGGAATGATGGAAAGCATAGTCAAAGAGGTATGTTTTGAAGAATACCTTGAAAGGGGGAAGGGGGAGGAGGGACCTGAGAATGGAGTTCCAGAGATCAGGCACCAAGTGGCTAAAAGCCCGGCTGCCAATGTGAGGCGGATAGAACGGAGAATGTGGAATAAGTGGAGTCCTGTAGCTCAGTGGTTAGAGCACTCGCTTTGCAAGTGAGAGAGACATGAGTTCAATTCCAGGCAGGGCGAAACCTTGGGCAAGTTTCCTTACTCCACACGCCTAATAATAATCCCTCCAAAAAACCAAAAACAATAATTAAATTGGTCATTTTCAATCTACGACTGTTTGTGGGACATTGCTGTGCGCAATTGGCTGCCGCGTTCGCCCACAAATATACAGTCAATTCACTTTACAGTGTGTTCTGTGAAGCGCTTTGGGACGTCTAGAAGACGTGAAAAGCGCTATATCAAATGCAAGGATTATTATTATAAGCTGGTGTCGGCTCAGGTAAGGAAACATCTGGGTTGGTAAGGGTGAAGGAGGTTGCAAAGCTAGAGTGGGACAAAACTATTAAATTTAACCGTTAGAACAAGGATCTTGAAATCGATCCATTGGTAGATGGGGAGTTAGTGGAGCCGTGCAAGAATGGGGTGATAGGCCTACGGAACCTACTGCAGGAGAACACAGGCTGCAAATTTCAGTTTGTAGCCTGTGCAGGGAAGAACTGCAGAGCCCAGCAAGCAGAGCATTTGGAAAGTCTAGTATGCATGTGATGAATGCCTACATGAGGAAACTCGAAGGCTTGGTGTGGCAACTGCTGGAAGGTGTTACCCTGGAGTCCAATAGGCCTTTTATGAACCTGAACACCTGGCTTGCAGAGAGGCATGCAGATGCTGCTCAAGCTCTGCACCTCCAACTGGTGGAACCATCGCTCAATGTGAAGGGATGTGTGCTCGAGCTATGGGCAGGAAGATGGTGGCAATGTTCTCACACATTTCATGCTGAGCTGTGTTGCCCACCAGGAAGTTCACAGGGAGCTCAAACCCATGCTCGTCAGATGTAAATGACCAACTGGTGACTATCTTCCTTGAGCAGTGAGTGGGAGGCGGGGAAGAGGTAAGCAAGATCTCATTGGAGCTGACCTGGCTCCAAGGCAACATGTTTGGCAAAGAAATGTTAAAATCGAGCCCACCCTCTGTGGCAGTATCGGTAGCCCAGTTACTAAACCAGGCAGATTCGTAGTACTCTAGGGCACTTCTGATGAGAGGATAGACAGGCTGCCTCATCGGCGGCAGACCAGTCACTGGAGCACAGACTGTTTTCACTCAGCTCCAGTTAACTGCGCAAGCTAAAGCCCTAACAGATAGGGTATATCTGCTATATCAAGCAGTAGGAAAGCTTGCTAGGCAGTACTCTCAGTGGCAAGCTATGCGGTTTTAGCTGGTTAGACTCCAGCAGTACCCCAATACACACTCTAGGTCCCCAAGCTTTGGCTCTTGCCAATCTGTGTCTAATAATTTCCGGAATTAGGTCAGCAGGTTGCGTCCCTCCAGATAGAGAATGAGCATTCCATTCCAATAAAATCTCTAGAATTTGCATGTATAGGTGGGATGCATCGAAATTTATTTGGTTATTCTTAAGCATGGTGATAGGGTTACACAGGTGTCACGAGACACTTGGCTGACCAAGAAACATATTGACTGTCATCAATGTTATGTTGAAATGGCCTTTTTATGAGAAGCACAATGTTTTCATCCCTTCCTTCTAGTTACAAGTTTCACTCCCACGACTGCCTCTCTGTCACTCAGTCTCACCTATCAATTTCAGTCACTTTTGTCACAATGACTTTGCCAGTCAGACCTTTCCATTTGACAACAAGTAACCTCCATGGAGAATATAAAATGAAAATTGGAATTAAAAGTAAACCCACCACTTTACTTACCATTTTCTTCTAGTAGTCGCACTACTGCATGAGTATCAAAGTAAAATTTTTGAATCTCCGATGGCAACAGGTCTACTTTTCTCAAATCATACTGCAAGCATACTGTTGACGTGCTCAGCTCTGAAATAAATGATGCAAGATTATCACCAGAAGAAAAACAAGAAACTTAAAAAACTTTCATTATAAATGATTGTTGAGCTATCACAGAAAATTGGGTAAATAAAAGAGAAAAAAAGTAGAATGCCATCAGAATAGGTAACTTCTGCAGGGAGCTCATAATCATGGGATCAAATAGCGTTCCTATTTATCATGAACTTTCTATGCTTTTAATACACATTTTAAACTGCATGAAAATCTCCACTACATATATCTGTTGTGGAGAAGAGTAAGGAGAGAATCTAAAAAATAACATCATTTATGAAAAGACATTTGACTGAGTCCTGTAGCTCAGTGGTTAGAGCATTCGCTTTGTAAGCGAGAGACCTGGGTTTGATTGCCAGTAGGGTGAAACCATGGGCAAGTTTCCTTACTCCACACGCCTGATAATAATCTCTCAAGAAAACAAAACACTAATAAATTGATCACTTCAAACCATGACTGTTTGTGGGACACTGCTGTGCGCAACTGACTGCTACATTTTGCCCATAAATATACAGTCTATTCTGTGAAGTGCTTTGAGACATCATGAAGACATGAAAAGCGCTATATCAAATGCAAGGATTATTATTATTATTCAGTCAAATTATGGTTTCAGATGTTATTCCATGTGAAGGATGCCATATGAATCACCACCCACCTCCGCTCACTGAAGAGCCAGGTGCGGGCCTGCCTCAAATCTGGCCTAACGGTCCACCGACAAATCTGGCTGGACCTCCTCAAAATCTACCGCTCCACTCTAGCCTCGGCCAAGTCGTCCTTCTACTCCAACTCCTCCAACCTTCACTGCGAGGAGATGCTGGATTTCCTTGAATCCAAAATCAAGCGAATCTGCTCCGCGGTCACTCCCCCTCCAACTTCCACCCACCCCCCACCCCTTCCCTCCCACACTCCGACTCCTACCCATCCTCCCCTACACACCTTCGTACCCATTTCCCCATCCTCTGTCACCAAACTCATCCTGTCCCTGAAACGCACCACCTGCTCCCTTGACCCCATTCCCACTCCACTCCTTATCTCTCAGCTCCACCTCTTTGCCCCACTTATCACAGACATTATCACCCTCTCCTCTGGCTCTGTTCCCATTCCCCTAAAAACTGCCAACATCACTCCCACTTTGAAAAAACCCTCCCTTGATGCATCGCAGCTATCACACTACCGGCCCATCTCCAACCTCCCCTTCCTGTCCAAGGTCCTTGAAAGAGTTGTCACCTCCCAGCTGCGCTCTTTCCTCTCCACCCATTCATTATTCGAACCCCTTCAGTCGGGTTTCCGTGCTGCCCATAGCACAGAAACCGCTCTGGTCAAGGTCACCAATGACATCTTGACCATCTGCGACCAGGGTTCCCTCTGCCTCCTCGACTTATCGGCAGCATTCGATACGGTCGACCATGCTGTCCTCCTCCACCGCTTGTCCTCCCACCTCAACCTTCAAGGCCCTGTCCTTGAGTGGTTTAGGTCGTATCCCTCCCACCGTCTTCATTTTATTTCCACAAACAGCTTTTCCTCCGGCCCCCGCACTGTCTTGTGCGGTGTCCCTCAGGGCTCTGTCCTCGGTCCCCTCCTCTTCACCCTCTATATGCTCCCCCTGTGGTGACATCATCCGCAGACATGGGGTTAACTTCCACATGTATGCGGATGACACCCAACTCTACCTTTCCTCCTCTACCCTCAACTCCACGACCACCGATGTCCTGACAGCTGCCTGTCCGACATCGAGTCCTGGACGAGAGACAACTTTCTTCAGCTCAACGTGCGCAAAACTGAGGCCCTCCTGATTGGCTCACGTCAGCGCCTCCGCACCTCAGGCGCTGACACCATCAGCATCCAAGGCTGCACTCTCCACCTCTCAAAGCCAATCAGGAACCTCGGCGTTTTGTTCGACCCTGAGCTGTCCTTTCTCCCTCACATCCGCACCACAACTGGCACCGCCTTCCATCACCTCCGGAACATCGCCAGACTACGGCACTACCTCACCCCTCACGCGGCTGAAACCCTGGTTCACGCCTTTATCACCTCAAGGCTGGACTATGGGAACTCTCTCCTCGCCGGCCTTCCCGCCACCTCCCTCCACAAGCTGCAGGTCATTCAGAACTCTGCAGCTCGTGTACTGTCCCGCACCAGGCTTCGGGACCACATCACTCCCACCCTCGCTCGCCTCCACTGGCTCCCCATCCCCCAGAGGATCGAATTCAAGATCCTCATCCTCACCTACAAGGCCATTCACGGCCTTGCTCCCTCCTACCTCTCCAACCTACTATCCCCTACCTACCTGCCCGTACCCTCCGTTCCTCTGGCTCCGGTCTGCTCCACATCCCCCGCCCCAACCGCCCTACCATCGGTGGCCGGGCCTTCAGCCTCTCAGCCCCGAGGCTCTGGAACTCTATCCCCCAGTGCCTTCGCCGCCTCCTCCCTTTCCTCCTTCAAGGCCGGTCTCAAGACCTTTCTCTTTGACCGAGCCTTCAGCTCCCCTCTCGACTCTCTTCCCCCTCCTCGCTCTCTCCCTTCCCTCCCCTCACCCTGACCATTTCCCCCCTCCTCGCTCCCTCCCTTCCCTCCCTCACCCTGACCATTTCCCCCCCAATGCTCGGGTCCCGACCCAACTGTCCAGTGCCTTGGGACGTCCTCCCGACGTGAAAGGCGCTCTATAAATGTAATCTTGTTGTTGTATCTTGTTGTAAATGCAAGTTGTTGGCATTATCTAATTTGCCATTAAACACGATGATGATAGAGCTGCACATTCCGAGAAAGTGAAACTGAACAACTGTATTTAGCATGTGACAGTGTCAATTTATGTCAGTCTTTTGGAAGCATTTTTCCAATTAAATTTAAGATTCTATCAACCTCCAAATGCTATGACTGACATTTCTGTTTGTTGCCCCAAACACCTGCTAGAAAGTGTGTGAGTGAGTTGAATAGTCTGTTAATGCTCACTCATGAAGCCCACACTTGTAAAATAGCCACTTGGACAAATGCTGCGAGAGACACAGTCAAACACCGTGCTATACATACATATACATACATAATAATAATAATAATAATCCTTGCATTTGATATAGCGCTTTTCACGTTGGGAGGACGTCCCAAAGCGCTTCACAGAACACACTGTAAAGTGAATTGACTGTATATTTGTGGGCAAACATACAGTATACAGTGCTATACATACATATACACACATACAGTGCTATACATACATACACACAGACACAGTGATATACATACATACATACATACATACATACATACATACATACATACATACATACATACATACATACATACATACATACATACATACATACATACATACATACATACATACATACATACATACATACATACATACATACATACATACATACATACATACATACATACATACATACATACATACATACATACATACATACATACATACATACATACATACATACATACATACATACATACATACATACATACATACATACATACATACATACATACATACATACATACATACATACATACATACATACATACATACATACATACATACAGACACAGTGATATACACACATACACACAGACACAGTGATATACACACATACACACAGACACAGTGATATACACACATACACACAGACACAGTGATATACACACATATACACACACACACAGTCTCACCCCTGGCGGGCGCCCTGCCCTTGCCATTAGCTCCTGTCCAGTCGGCAGTGTCCGGGCTGCCGTCACGCAGCCGCGCTGAGGTCGAGCCCCACTGACAGCGAAAACCTGAAGCGGATGAAGCAGTGACCCTCCGGCTTCCCCGCGAGGCGAGGAATCGGCAGCAGCCGCGGCCCGGCCCCGGGCGGCCCCCGAGCCTCGCCACCGCGGAGCCCACACCGACCGCGACCGCCCGGCTCATCAGCGCCTGACGTCACTGCGGGCAGCCTGACGCCGCGCACGGTCCTCGCGCTGCAGCTCGCGCGCCTGTTCTCCCGGTGACGTCAGCAGTGTTCCCCCTCCCCCCCCCCGCGAGTCCACCGCGTCAGCGCCTGTGATTGACAGCGGGTCAGGCCATCCCGTCTGTACACGCGAGCGGCCGCCACCCAATGTTGGTAGATGGGGCGGGTTCACGCCTAATTGGGCGGGTTTGTCATGTGTTGGGCTTCAAGCATGGCTTTGGGCGGGTGGCCTAATTTTAATTCTTTTACATTTAAATGTTTGTTTGTCCTTTGAGGACATAAATATCCTTGTATTTGATATAACACCTTATCACGTCTTCGAGACGTCTCAAAGCGCTTCACAGAATAGACTGTAAAGTGACGTCCTCCTGACGTGAAAGGCGCTCTATAAATGGAATCTTGTTGTTGTTGTTGTTGTTGAATGGACTGTGTATTTTGTGGGCGAAACACAGCAGCCAATTGGGCACAGCAGTGAGTGTCCCACAAACAGTCATGAATTGAGTGGCCAAATTATTTATTTATTTTTTGGAAGGGATTATTATCCCCAGAAAAGCAATCCGCCAATCAACTAACAACCGGGTTCCTACTTACTGCGAGGTGAACAAAGCCGTGGGTAAGGAAACTTGCCCTCTTACCACATAAAAACATTTTCAAGATTCTCGGCCACATTTTCAAATGCCTCCATTGCATCGCTTCACTCTACCTTTGTCTTTTGCTGTGAAGCAGCTGCGGTTCTCTCTGTCTGCTCCAGCCCACTGCTCCCCCTGCCTTCTATGCCCCCCATTGCCTGGAAATCCTCTGATGGACTAACCATCAAGTCACTCTGGCCCCGCTCTCTGGAAGTCCATCCTGGAGAATCTGTCTCAGCCCCTCCATCTCGAAAACCCACCTTAAGTCTTCAACTGTTTTTAGCTACCATTCCCCTCCCCACCATCTTGGGCTCCGAATCAGCTGTGTGAAGTCCTTTGAATGTCCTCTACGTGAAAGTGGCTACACATTTGTAAATTGTTGTTCTGGTTTAAAATTAATGACCAATGTTGATGGCTGCTTTGCACTTGTTTTGATTGTAAATGGCACTGGCAACAATTCTCAAAGATGACAACCCTGAACACAACATCAAAATATACTGCAAAAAGAAAATGTTTGAACCCTTTGCCTTGTGAGAGAAAGACATGAATGCTTCTACTCATCAAGAAAAAATGTGCAAAAACATATTCAGAGGTCCTTGCATGTGTATATGGTAAACTCAGCTCACAGTATAATCACTAATAACAATCTCTGATTCACAGTGCTGATGAGCAGTACATTGATAAGGCAAAATGATAGGTCAATAAATCATATTTTCTTGGTTTACTTTAACTCTAAAGAGCTTATGCTTACCTACACAACGCCCCTTCTGATTTTATTTAAAAAAGAACGATGCTCAATTTGTCAATGTCAAAAAGGGTTCAATCAACTTGAAGCAATTCATCGTTTGAAATACTGTACCTGGATCAGATACTTTCAGTCATGTTTTTTCCAAAGAAAACACCAGATGCAGAATCAGGCCCTTTCCCACGAGGAGGTTGAGAAAAAATCAGATGGTCAGGTGTATTACCCTAGCTTGTTTGCAGATCTTCACAGTTACAGAGTGGCAGTGTTGTTGTGCTGGAAGAAGATCGCCCAGTGTCTCTCTTCATTGGAAGCCATATATTAAGAGTGCAAAGTACAGGATCTGCACTCAAGAAAGGAATTATCCTATTACCCAATATTTGATCTATGAAATAAAGAGCATCAATGTGCACCACGCAGTATACAAATGTAAGCCACTACGCAGATAGCGAACATTTTCATTTGCAATTATTGAAACTAGAAGAGGTTTTAATAGTTGCTATTTTTCCGGAAAAACATAATTTTCCCAGCATGACAGGTGCTATATTAATGTAAATTGTGGTTGTTTTAATTCTTTATTATAAATAAATCAATAATAAACAACGCTTACATTTGATAGAGCGCCTTTTCATATTGGGAAGACGTCTCAATGTGCTTTAAAAGATTTAGTGTAAATTGTATGACTGTGTATTTTGTAGGAAAACTAGTATATAATATTTTTCCAAGATGTCAGAAGTTAAAAGTTAGTAGTTATGGACTGGTTGACATTCAAATTAAAAAAATAAAAGTGTCACAGATTAATAATGTCAGTGGGAGCTCCTTATCAGAATTGTATTTTATCTGTACTGAGATCTGACTTCATCTGTAGATACTGTGGTAAAATTAATAAGCTTCTGTAATACTCAGCTTTTGCTTGGACAACTTTGTGACAGAACAAGAGGTGAATGAACACCAATGTGTTAGCCTGTTTAAATTTGTTGAGTGATATTTGACATGTCATCTTCAAAAAGGAAACTCAGAAAAGTAATCTTGAATTCCCGGGGAAGCTGTTCAACAGTGGTTGAATGAGGAACTCAACAGGTAGCTTCAGATTTTTATATTTAACAAGTTTTTCCTTATGTGAACTTCAGTCATTTTAGTTATCATGTGTCACTGGCACTGTGGCCTGTGTGACACTGTCACCGTTTGAATTTCTATCCAGAGTTATTTCCGCATCTTATATTCTAACAACAGGAAATGTGACAAGATCACAAGCGAAGTTTAAAAGCAAAAAAAATTTACAGCACAAAAGGCAATTTGGCCCATTGTGTCTATCCTGGCTCTTTTAAGGTGCAAATCTTTTAGTCCCATTTACATGCCCTTTCCCCATACCCCTCTAGTTTACTCCTTAATTTGAATGAAGAAAACCCTTTCACCCTTATGATTTCATCCTTCCAGAATAGCCTCATTCCCATCACAGAATCAGACTATTCCTTAAGTGAATCCAGCATCTTGGCTCCAACTCCTTTCCTCTCTCCAGTGTTAGAGATGAGTTGTGATGAAGTTGGGCTCATCAGAGATTTGTTCCAGTCATTAACTGCCCTCCAGGTAAACATATACTTCCTGGTGAGTGTCCTAAAATTACTGTTCATAAACTGACCCTGTCCCTTCCTGTCCTTAGCATATCAAAAAGTATTAATCTGTAATTAACTCTTCAATCCCATTTAATGTTTTATATATCTTTAAAAGATCCCTCTCTGAGTGGTTTTATTTCTCTGATGAGCTCATCTCTAACACTGGAGGAAGGAGTGGGTATTTCTCTCAAGTCCTGGTTGATCTAAATTTGCGAATTTTGAGATGTTTATGTCTGTGTGGGATTCATTCACCTCTCACTTCATAAATAACAATACGTTTCAGTGCCTTGGGACATCCTACCAATGTGAAAGGCACCATACAAATGTAAGTTATTGCTGAGGTTTGTACTAGATGTCAACAGATCACAGATCTAAACATTTCCTGAGTATTGTACAGAGAATGGCTGGTGAACAATCATCTTACCTATTACAATGGTATACAACAGACCACCTTTTAGATTATAACAACAGTTTGCACAAAAATAATATTTTTCACATAACATGAAAATCTCAAAGTAGCACAGACTATGACTCATAGGTTGAGATGTTGATAGTTCTGTGTTGCTTTTCATTCCGCAGATATTATTTCTTTTTTTTCAAAAGCTGGGTGGAGCAGGAGTGTGAGCACACTATGCCCAGGGAATGCTCTGTTGCTCTGCCCCTGGAGATGTTTCCTTGCTATCAAAGTCATGGTCAAAAGAGAATGCGGGCAGACTCCCTCACTACACTGACTTGTGGCCAACATTCTTTTCATTATATACTGCCAAAAATGTATAATGAGAAAAACAGCGTAAAAGAACGCAAGTGTTCTAATTACTGGATCTCTTCACACAGGTGAGAATGTAGAACTCACTGTTGGAAGCTGTGGTTGAAGCAAAAAGGCTCAATGCATTTAATGGAAACGTGATGCATACATGAGGGAGAGAGGAATAGAGGGGAGGCGATTAGGAAGGATTGGGGCTTAGGAGGAGTATAAACACCAAATGGATTAGTTAGAAATGGCTTATTTCAGTGCCCTATGAAAATGCTCTATAAATCTTTGTGATGCTATGTGATTAGAGACTATAAGGAATTTCAAAAT
The DNA here is from genome assembly GCF_018977255.1 of Callorhinchus milii. Lineage (NCBI taxonomy): Eukaryota > Metazoa > Chordata > Chondrichthyes > Chimaeriformes > Callorhinchidae > Callorhinchus > Callorhinchus milii. Next base: position 13,671,310 of record NW_024704743.1, read on the forward strand.
ATTTGCTAAACTTTTTTTAATAACATACTTAAAAATGATTTGTGTTTATTTAATATTCATCTGCTGCTGATTTTATAATCGTATTCATTCTAGCAATTTATCTTGTAAATCTGGGTCCAATTAATATTTTCCACCTTCCAGAGTGAGATTGATGGCATATCTGATGCCTACATTTAATCTTGATGCAGCCATCCGCTTGGTGAGATTCCAGGCCCTGTAATACTGTAAAGGCTGATAGAGAAGAGCATTTCCACTGTAGCTGCTACAATCAGCTAACTCAACAACCAGGGTTACAACCTGGGACCTCCAGGGGTGGGAGGAGAGCTCCAACATTTATTTTATGCTTCAGTTTATATATTACGCAAATTAATTACTGCATTATTTTATTCATAAGGCACTTTATAAACAATCTTGGTTGAATGATGATTTGTCATGGATACTCTTAAACCTGGTGATGGGTTTACACATGTATCAGACACCCAGCTGACGCCCCAAAAATGTACAGACAGAATGAACAGTGATGATTAAAAGGTGATCTCTGTCCTCAATGTGGAATTGTTTCATGAGGTGGATTCCATTCAGCAGTATTAATATTTCACCCACAAAACATACAGTCAATTCACTTTACAATATATTCTGTGAAGCGCTTTGAGATGTCTCAGAGATGTAATATCAAATGCAAGGATTATATATGTATACTGGAAAAAAACAACACACTGCCTTTTGTCCTAATATTTAAAACCAACTGTATGACAACTTATCCCTACTGTACCTTTAGAATGATTAAAAAAAGACAAATGTTAGTTCAGCTTCAGGTTTATGTTGCACGGTAAAGACTAGAGCAGTACGTATCAGATAACAGTTTATAGAATAAATCGCTGCAAAACACACGCAGAAGTTTACACCAATTCACATTTCGCCTTTTCCTCCACTGTACTGTGTGTGTGTGTGTGTGTGGGGGGGGGGGGGGGGGGGGGGGGACTAGAAATGTGAACAGTTTTATTCTTACACTTTTATTAGTTATGCTTTTGTCTGTTCTTATTCCTTAAATATAACTCATCGGTTAATCTGATTACACATAACTCACATTAAATATATCAACCTTTTGCGTTGATACAAAGGGGATGGGGTGTGTGTGGGTGGGTGTGTGTGGCTGTGTGTGTGTGTGTGGGTGTTTGTGTGTGGGTGTTTGTGTGTGGGTGTCTGTGTGTGTGTGTTTGTGTGTGTGTGTGTGTGTGTGTGTGGGTGGGTGTGTGTGTGGGGGGTGGGGGGATCACTATATATATCCATACAAAGCTTTACACAACAGTCTTTCTTTTGTTCCTTTGGCTTTTGGCAAATATAAGTGAAGAAGACTCTTACTGTACTTGTGCACCAAATCAGCCCGTGCATCGGTCTCTGGGGACCAACACGGGGTGTCGCTCACGGTGTGTATACAGTAAACCGCCCAGTCAGTCGGTAAACTGCTGAAGGACCGGTTGGTGAGCTGAGTCCTCCCGGAGCTCCCGGTGCTGTGGAGAGGAGCGATCAGGCGAAGGTCGCCACACAAACCGATAAGACAACAGCGACCAGTGCTGCGGTGCAGAGGGCCATGACCACCAGCCACTTCTCTCGGTCGCAGCACTCTCTCCTCCTCACCTCGTCCTCCGAGGACAGCAGAGCAGTGGAAGAGAAGTCGTTGCTCACCACCGAATGTATCTCCTCTCCCTTGGCTTCCACAGTCCACCTCAGGACGTTCACCTTCATCTCCATGTCCTCCGCCATCCTGTCCACCTCCCCGATCTGCTCCTCCAGCTCCTGCAGCTGCAGCCTTTCCGAGTTGGGTGAGGTCTGATGGACGAGGTTCTGGACGCTCAAAGCTCTGGCGGTCACTTCGGAGGTGTCTCCGCACATCCCGGTCTGGATCAAGGGTCTCTCGGCCCCGGAGAGGGGGAAGCTCTGCCCCAGGTCCAACACCTTGCACATGTCTATGTGGAACACCTCCAGGTTGGAGGAGAAGAGAACCCAAAGGCGCTCCATCTCCGGGCGCTCCTCTTTGCTCAGCTCCGTGTCCCTCAGCACCGCCGTCAGGTTGGTCCTGATGGCCGCTGCCAACTCCTGGGCTCTCTCCCTGGTTCTCCGCAGCTCATCTCTCAGGTTGGTGGAGTCAGACGACCCCCCCAGGTTGACCGCCAGGTGTTTGTAGCAGCCGATCACCTTGTTGAGAGACTGGACCAGCGCCTTGCACTCACCCCTCGCCCTCTCCGACTTGGCGGTGCCTTCATCTGCCACCTTGGTGCTGTGGATCGGCATAGAGATGTGGGTTCAGCCTCAGCGCCCTGTGTCCTCCCGGAAATCACACCCCAACAGCCGACCCCAAGACAAGAAACATTTAGCTCAGACAGTGCAGCTCAGCTCAGCTCAGCTCAGAGCAGCTCCGCTCCGCTCAGCTCAGCTCACGGGGATTGGCACTTGTGTTGGGAAGGTGTCCCCAGCGGAGGCAGCGCCTCTCACCAGCCTTCGTGGCACAGTCTAGAAATCCATCAAAAGTTATCGGTGCAGCAACAACACACACACACACACACACACACACACACGCAGAGCAGTTTGTATCGCCGACCCGCACTCTCTGGATCTCTGTGGTGCTGTTCAGCCTTTGCGCCCTCTTCCTCCCTCTCCTCACTGACTGTACCTCGGCCGCTCCGGGCAGATCGGCAGCTTTATTTCTCCAAATATTACAGACCTTCCCGAGTGACTGACTGTGACTGACTGTGACTGACTGACTGCGCTCCACTCCGACTTCAAGCCAATCTCAGGAGATTACAGCGCACCGTGTGACGCAGGGGCCGGGAAAGGAGCTGTAACCTGACTGCACACGTGTGTTTCATGTGTCCCCATGTACCAGTTGCTGGTCCCTGTGCAGACAGATCTTGCACAGCTCAGCACTCTTCAACTGGCTGCCTTATTTCACCCACAAAATACAGTCATTCCACTTTACCGTATATCCCGCGAAGCGCTTTGAGATGTCTCGATGACACGATAAGGCGCTATGTCAATGCAACGATTATTATTATTATTATTATTATTATTATTTATTTTGCTGACGAAGCCTTTGCGCCGACTCCATCAGAAAGTTGCCACATTATTTCTGGTCTATTTTCATATCTGCTCATCTGGGGCTCAGTGATCCTGGGAGGAAATAAAACTAAAATTACTGCATTTAGTATCATAAAATTGCATAGAGCCTACAGCACCCTGGTCATATATTACTCCACATGAGCCTCCTCCCATCCTAACCACCCCATCCCTAGCCTCCCCACCATACACCCCTTTATTCCTGTGGGCATTAAATCCAGGAGTCTACTTGCATTCTTTATAGCCTTATGTTATATTAGGCCTGTGTTATTACTTTCAGAGATTTATTAATCTGAATTCCCAGATCTCTTTGCTCCACTAACACTTTTAGCCTCTTACCATCTAAGACGGTGGTAACTAACCTTTGTGGTCGGCCAACAAAATTTATGCCATGAATCAAGACATATTCAATCAAGCAAGAACAGAAGGCACACCACGGACTTACCTAGCTCGTGCGAATGTTCAGGGATAGCTTATTGACAGCCCCTCTGGCCACTTCCGGCCCGTGGGCCACAGGCTGTCCACCACTGATTGAAGGCATAATCGCCTTATTTATATTGCTCTTTCGAAGTGAATAATTTCACATTTTTCTATATTGAACTTCGTCTACTCCCTATCTGTCCATTCTACAAGCCTATTTATATTTATCTACATAAGTTTCTAAAACTAGAATATTTAGTGTCAATGGAACTGAAGTTACTGTATTTAATAACTATGGAACCAAAGTTAATATCGAGTGCCAATGGAACTAAAGTTATAGTATTTAATATCCTACAAAGGATCAAATGAAATAGCAAAGCAAAACTTCTTGCAATTGCATTGATAACGTTTTGAATAATCCAGTGAACAGATATCATAATTGTGAAGTTTGTGGAGGATTACTTATGGAGAAGAATGTTTATAACATGCTACAAGTTGTGTAATCTTGTGAAAACAATGACGACTCAGGTGAATTTATTATCGTCACCAAGGATGGACTATGCCCAGAGCGCACAAATTTTCATATTCTATCCAGACTTTACATGGCCTTTATTAAAAGTGTGTTTGGCTCATTTGGCATGTTAAGGCCACACTGATAGATGGGTGACAGTGACAGATGGGTAGGACTGATTCTTGTTTGAATGTGGATGCTTGCAACTCTCTGGTTACTCATGGGAGGAGGGGTGGGAGGAGGTGGACACACAGCTATTCTCAACAGTGCTTGCATTTGATATAATGCTTTACTATTAAGATGCCTCAAAACACTTCACAGGAGTTCCTCTGATGCATAGTGACTGCATATTTGTAGGCAAACATGGCAGTATCTTTGTGCACAGCAATGTCTTACAAACAGCCATGAAATTAATGATCAATTTTGTACCTGGATGATTGTTGGCCAGGACAATGGGTGAAGCTTCTTTCTCTTTTCAAATAGTGTCAGGGATTTTTAACATCCATATGAATAGGTAGACTGGACCTTGGCTTAATGTCTCATTCAAAGCACGGCACCCCTGACAATGCAGAGCATCCCCAGCACTGCACTGGAGTAAATGTGAACCTCCACTCCTTGGGGGAAAGGTAAGCAAGATCTTCTTGGAGCTAATCTGCCTCCAAGGTGACATGCCTGGCAATGGAATGTTGGAATCAAGTCTCTGTGGGTGTCTTGGTCATCCGGTTCCTGAGCCAGGCAGGTCCGCAGTACTCCAGGGCATAGCTGATGACAGACCAATCAGTATGGCTCATCGGCAGGACTTGGAGGGGCAGACTGTTTGCTCGGGGCTGAGATTCTTTGCACTCAGCTACTGTTAACCTCACAAGGCAAGCCTTAACAGTAGGGTGGTCCAAATTAGACAAGCAGTGGGAAGTTTATTAGACCGTGTTTTCAATGGCAAGCCATGTTTTATTAGCTGGTAAAACTCCAGCAGTACCCCAAAGCACACTATGGGGTCCCCAAGCTTTAGCTCTTGCCAATTTGCGACTAATACTTTCCTGAATTAGATAAAGAGGATGCGTTCTTCCAGATAGAGAGACGTTCCATTCTGCTACGTGGGAATTTCCAAGTGTGGGTGGGATGCATGAAACTGTCTGTTTTTGATACTTAAGCATGGTGATTCTGCAGTTTTTGCAGATACGTATCTGACCCAATAAAGAAATGAAAGCCTGACCAGTGAGCATCAATGGACCTTTTGACTATAAGCACCATCAGAGTCAAGTTTGATCCTATCCTCATTCAACTTTCAACACATACACATTTCCAGCGGTGGTGATTGGATAGTGATCAGGAATGGCTTACATAGTTGTCTCTTTATTTTGGCCAATTGCAGCACTTTCATCATCAACTGACAGACGTTGGCTAACACAACCCAGGCTAGAGATTGTGAACCTTACTGGCATATTGCAGTTGGGAAGTTCCACACAGCCCAATATATTTATTAAGACATTGGCAAGTGATTCAATCCATCCTTAAAAATCACTCCCTCTTCAAAAATCATTAACTCCTCATACAAATTAATGGGCAAAGTATTCAGTGACCACAGTTGGGAAGTGAGCATTGCATGCATGTTAGGAGAGAAGAGATTTGGGCTCCGCTAGGCTGTTCCCTCCAGGTGAGAAGTCTATCAGCACTTACTGGGCACACAATGAAGAATGGCCACTTGGACAAAGTGCTGGAGCATTTATACAGCATGAGGCAGCACTCGAGGAAGAAGAAACAAAGGAATTGGAGGGGAAAATAAAACTTATTTGTGATATCAATATAATAATGGGAAGCATTAATTTGAGCATCTCTTGGTTTGCCCAGGAGGCAGGATTCTCCTTGGTGATTTCCAGAAGGTGCTGTCATGTGCAAAACTGCTAGAGAGCAAAACAGACACTTGTGAGGAGATAGTGAGAGACCCTTCCTTCTGAAGGGATAATCTGCCAAACACCTGGGGCCACTTCTGGCAAAACTTTGGTTCACCTCTCGGCTTGATTGAGGCACACTCACATTCGTGCTTCTTTCAGTTCCGCTGAGAGTTGTTAGACCTTGGCTGCTCTCCTGGGACGGTGGCACATGTGCATCAGTCACACGCAAATGTAATTAATTTAGATGGAAAATTTTGTAATGATGCGTCCCTCAGTAACCAATTTCTGATCCTGGTGTTCTTTTTATCTGACTCCCTAACAGTTATACAAGTAGCGTCAAGCCCCATTGTACAAACAGAACAATTTGGTCCACAGCCTCACAGTGCTTTTCCACAATAGAAAGTCTCTTGCTACCACTACAGTCACCATTGAGAGAGGAAAGAGAAGAATTTCACAAGGACAGTGGTTGCTGATTTGGGTTTCTAGAATTTTTTTATGCATTATTGTCTGGATTCAATAAAAATTGAATATTTGTTGTTTTTCTGTGCTGCTCTATGTCAATTGAAGATGAAGAATTGAGAAATAAAAATGAGTTAAAACATGTCTGGAGCCTTATAAACAACATAGGAACATAGGATTATAGGAACAGGAGACGGCCATTCAGCTCCTCAAGTCTGTTCTGCCATTCTAAAAGATCATGGCTGATCTGTACCTCAGCTACAATTACCCGCCCTTGCCCCATATCCCTTGATACCCTGACTTCACAAAATATCTATCCAGCTACCTCAGTCTTGAAAATTCAAATGGATTCAACATCCATAGCCTTTTGGGGAAGAGAGTTCCAGATTTCTACTACCTGTGAGTGAAAAACTGCCTCGTGATTTCACTCATAAATGGCCTACCTCCAATTTTAAGATTATGCCCCCTTATTCTGGATTCCCCACGAGAGGAAATAGTTTCTCTGTATCTACCCTATCAAATCCCTTTATTACTTTAAAAACCTCAATCAGATCACCCTTCAAACTTCTAAACTCAAGGGAATAGAGACCAAGTTTATTCAAACTGTCCTCACAATTTAACCCTTTTAGCCCTGGTATCATTCTGGTGAATCTGCACTGCATCCCCTCCAGAGCTAATATATCATTCCTGAGATGCAGTGCCCAAAACAGAATGTTGTACTCCAGATGGGACCATGATCAACAAGTGTCCAGAACACACAGGTTTATTAAGGCAACAGAAGAGGCCTTGGTGTCTGCAGCAGATTTGTGGCTTGCAAGACCAATGGGTAGCTGATAGAAACGTGGGCATTGACTGCTGATTCCCAGGGTGAGAGGTAACCAGTTAATAGAACCGCAAGCTTGGATTGATTCAAAAGATGAGGCATGGGTGTATGATTAATCTGGTGGAGGAGCTGCATGTGGTTTGAGTCAGTGCAGGAGTCATTTATGTCCTCAGTCAGTGCAGGAGCAAAGAATGACTTTTTCGGTGAAGGAGGAAAAAGTGTTGCTTACAATTAGAGAGTCAGTGGAGGAGCTCAGAGTATCTTTTCAGGTCAGGGCAAACTCACATCCTGCTTATTATTCACCAATGGGTCACATTAGAAAATCCTCAGAGGAATATTCCTGATCCTGAAATTAAAACAGGTAATGAATAATGGATTTGGAGAGGAAGAGATAATTTTGCCCTATAGAGACTGTAAGGTCTCCTTACTGGTCTACATAAAATGAATTGCTGTTTACTAGTAAATATCTCTTGATAAGTGAGCGAGATTAAAGATGACCTTATACAGGCAATACATGTGGATACATTATTGTTATGATTGTTGATTTGCTTCTGTTTTTGTATCTTCCAAACATGAAAGTTGTTGTTGGTAAAAACAATACAATATAACTGACATTTATATAGCGCCTTTTACATCACGAGAAATATCTCAAAGGCTTCATAGATTTGATATAGAAAACAAAATAAAATAAATCAAAAATAATCATCAATATTGTTTGATAATTATTTGGGGAGGACAAATTTGCAGGGCTAGACATGATGGGCCAAATGGCCTCCTTCTGAACTGTTTAATTCTATGATTGTCTGACAAAAATTTCAAAAAATATATCTTAATTTTCACCAATTCTATCTATTATGATGTAATTATATATGTGTAAAAGCTCCATCATAGGTGTTAAAACCACATTGTCTATCATAATCCTATGAATTATTAAATCATCTGCTCTCCGACTTAGGTAACTTAGGTTTACTGCATGTCCTCCAAGCTTGCTATCCCTAACTTTTGGAATTACCTGCCTCAATCCCACCATCTTTCTGTCTTCAAATGCTACCTTAAACCTACCTCTACAAATTTGCCTATGGTAAATGCTTAAAAAATAAAAATTAATGCAAGTTGTTGATGGTCAACTACTTGCCTCTCTTCCCACCTCCCACCTGCTTGGCATCCGTCCCATCAGTATAAAGTGCTCTGAGATGTTATTCTTCGTGAAAGGTGCTACATAAATGCAAGTTTTTGTTGTGGATTGCCAAGATACAGATATTCAAGAATGACAACATCCGAAACCGTCGTAGAGAGAGAAAGAGAGAGCAAATGGTAGTGAAAGAGAGGAGAGAAAAAAGTAGAGTAGGAAAGGAAGACAGAGGATAGGTAGAGAGAGAAATATGGCGAAGGTGAAGACAATTGTTCTTGGTGATGGACTGTATGCGAAGAATTCAAATACCATATTTCAAAGAATTCTAGGCAAGCACAAAGCAAGCAAAAATGCTATTTATCTCAATCATAGGTTTGACTTTTAAACACAACAAACGATGGATAATTCTGGGAAAAAAGCAGCTCCTTGAAATCCATGAACATAATGCAACACTTGAGAGAACACTGCAAGTCTTGCACAATCTTAACACAGAATCTACACATCCCTCCATCATTACAAAAGTGTTGAGATACTTGAAAAGAAAAGGTCAAGAACAGTTCAATTCCCAAAAGAGGCCAGGAGGCTCTGTCTTGAATTTAGGAACAATAAATGAGCTGAAAAAACACGAAGGTGAATCATTGTTCTTGAAGTAGTAAAGTGAATACAAAGCACTAATGGAGTCTCCAATGCAGGCAGGTTGTACTAAGCTAAAACTATACAATACAGTACTTCAGGTGAAAGTGTATATAATCAACATGCTAAGTTGCAATATTAGATGTTTTAAAATGATATCCCTTTTCGTAAAGGTGTGATTTTGAAAGACTTTTTTGAATGACCTGTTTGCTGGCAATGGAGCGCAAATTTCATGGTTTCCACAAAGATTCTGAGTCATACAGGTAGGATGCTCTTTTGGCAGCTGAACTTCACTCTGATACAATTTATAATAATAATAATCATCCTTGTATTTGATGTAGCCCCTTATCATGTCTTCGAGCCGTCTCAAAGCCCTTCACAGAACATACTGTAAAATGAATTGACTATATACTTTGTGGGCAAAATGCAGCAGTCAATTGCACACAGCAGTGTCCCACAAACAGTTGTGGCTTACGTAAGCAAATTCTTTTTAAGAGATCTGGCAATCTACTAACAACCAGGTTCCTACTTACGGCTAAATAAACAGAGGCATGTGGAGTAAAGAAAGTTACCTAAGATTTTGCCCCACAGGGTATCGAACCCAGATTCTTTCACTTGCGAGGCGAGCACACTAATCACTATACTACAGGATGCCATTTACTGTTGGGAATTCTAATGGGATTTCTTAGCCTGTTAGAAATTACCACATTTTCCTTTTTATTTACAGAAAAAACTTTCTGATGTTGAAATGTGTCAAACGTATTTCAAAAGTCACTGCAAAGTTAATGACTTTGAAGGCAAACGTTCGGCCAAAAGTCGTGATTCCTGACAAAGCTTTATTTTTCAACCACAATAATATTAATCTTTGGATTTGATATAGCCTCTCTTCACATTGTCAAAATATCTCAAAGCATGACATTATTTATTGTGAACTGTAGTGCCATAGAATCTTTAACGTCCACCTGAACAGGTAGACATGTTTACGTGAGAAAACATTGTCCCATTGTACCAGTGTGACATGTCCATTTCCACATCAGTCACCCTAAATTTCAGAGTCCATCTGTGTGCCATTTTGTGCTTTAAATGCATTTATCATTTATAAATGCATTGTGCGTTTGAGAAGCTGGATTCGCTGAAATAGAGAAGGTTGAGGGGAGACCCGATAAAGGTCATTACAATTATTGAGTTTGATAGAGAGAAATTATTTCCACAGAGTCAGTGATAGTTTTGGGACCACTGCTGTTTTTGATCTATATAAATGACCTGGACTTGGGTATAAGGAGTACAATTTCCAAGTTTGTAGATGATACTAAGCTGGGAAAAGTAGTAAACAGTGAGGTTGATGATAGCAGACTGCAAGAGGACATAGACAGACTGGTGAAATGGGCAGACATGTGGCAGATGAAGTTTAACTTCCACCCACCACCCACCCCTTCCCTCCCACACTCCGACTCCTACCCATCCTCCCCTACACACCTTCGTACCCGTTTCCCCACCCTCTGTCTCTGAACTCATCCAATCCCTAAAACCAACCACCTGCTCCCTTGACCCCATCCCCACTCCACTCCTTATCTCCCAGCTCCACTTTCTTGCCCCACATATCACTGACATCATCAACCTGTCCCTCTCCTCTGGCTCTGTCCCCATTCCATTAAAAACTGCCATCATCACGCCCACCCTGAAAAAACCCTCCCTTGATGCGTTGCAGCTATCAAGCTACCGGCCCATCTCCAACCTCCCCTTTCTCTCCAAGGTCTTGGAAAGAGTTGTCGCCTCCCAACTGCGCTCTTTCCTTTCCACCCATTCTCTTTTCGAACCCCTTCAGTCAGGTTTCCGTGCTGCCCATAGCACAGAAACTGCCCTGGTCAAGGTCACCAATGATATCCTGACCATCTGTGACCAGGGCTCCCTCTGTCTCCTCGTCCTCCTCGACCTATCGGCAGCATTCGATACGGTCGACCACGCTATCCTACTCCACCGCTTGTCCTCCCACCTCAACCTTCAAGGCACTGTCCTTGAATGGTTCAGGTCGTACCTTTCTCACCGTCTTCATTTCGTCTCGACGAATGGCTTCTCCTCCACCCCCCGCACTGTCTCATGTGGTGTCCCTCAGGGCTCTGTCCTTGGTCCCCTCCTCTTCACCCTCTACATGCTCCCCCTTGGTGACATCATCCGCAGACATGGAGTTAACTTCCACATGTATGCGGATGACACCCAACTCTACCTTTCCTCCTCTACTCTCAACTCCACGACCACCGATGTCCTGACAGCCTGCCTGTCCGACATCGAGTCCTGGACGAGAGACAACTTTCTTCAGCTCAACGTGCGAAAAACCGAGGCCCTCCTGATTGGCTCACGTCAGCGCCTCCGCACCTCAGGCGCTGACAGCATCAGCATCCAAGGCTGCACTCTCCACCTCGCAAAGCCAGTCAGGAACCTCGGCGTTTTGTTCGACCCTGAGCTGTCCTTTCTCCCTCACATCCGCACCACAACTGGCACCGCCTTCCATCACCTCCGGAACATCGCCAGACTACGGCACTACCTCACCCCTCACGCTGCTGAAACTCTGGTCCACGCCTTTGTCACCTCAAGGCTGGACTATGGGAACTCTCTCCTCGCCGGCCTTCCCGCCACCTCCCTCCACAAGCTGCAGGTCATTCAGAACTCTGCAGCTCGTGTACTGTCCCGCACCAGGCTTCGGGACCACATCACTCCCACCCTCGCTCCCCTCCACTGGCTCCCCATCCCCCAGAGGATTGATTTCAAGATCCTCATCCTCACCTACAAGGCCATTCACGGCCTTGCTCCCTCCTACCTCTCCGACCTACTATCCCCCTACCTACCTGCCCGTACCCTCCGTTCCTCTGGCTCCGGTCTGCTCCACGTCCCCCGCCCCAACCGCCCTACCATCGGTGGTCGGGCCTTCAGCCTCTCAGCCCCCAGGCTCTGGAACTCCATCCCCCAGTGCCTTCGCCTTGCTTCCTCCCTTTCCTCCTTCAAGGCCGGTCTCAAAACCTTTCTCTTTGACCGAGCCTTCAGCTCCCCTCACCCTGACCATTTCCCCCCTCCTCGCTCCCTCCCTTCCCTCCCCTCACCCTGACCATTTCCCCCCTGCTCGGGTCATGACCCAACTGTGCAGCGCCTTGGGACGTCCTCCTGACGTGAAAGGCGCTTTATAAATGGAATCTTGTTGTTGTTGTAATGTGGAGAAATGCAAAGTAATGCATTTTGGGAGGAAGAATGAGGAGAGGCAATATAAGCTGATGGTAGAATCTTAAAGGGGGAGAATGAACAGAGAGATTTGGGGGTTCATATAAGTAAATCTTTGAAAATGGCAGGACAGGCAGATAAAGCTGTTAAAAAGCATATGGGATACTAGGCTTTATAAATAGGGGCATAGAATACAAGAGCCAGGAAGTTATGATGAATCTTTATAAAACACTGGTTAGGCCTCAGCTAGAGACTGTGTTCAGTTCTGGGCACCACAATTTAGGAAGGATGTCAAGGCATTGGAGAGGGTGCAAAGGAGATTTACCAGAATGGTACCAGGAATGAGGGACTTCAGTTATCAGGAGAGGATAGAGAAACTGGGATTATTCTCCTTGGAGCAGAGAAGGTTAAGAGGAGACTTAATAGTAGTTTTCAAAATTATGAGAGGATTTGATAGGCCTACTCATTTTGTGCATTTATTCCTCCAGTCAAACCCATTCCTTGAGGTGAAATGACAGTTGCCTGAACCTACAGTCCAACAACAACAAGCATTTATATAGCACCTCTCAGCGTCCAAGAGCGTTTGACAGTGGCAGAGCATGATGCCGAGCAGGGGGCAGTGGGAGGTCACCAGCTGAAGAGGAAGGAACCTGAAGATGGGGAAGGAAGGGGCTTTGAAAATAATGGGAGAATCTTTAAATTGATCCATTCAGCGATAGGGAGCCAGTGGAGGCTGACTAGAACTAGTGTAATGGGGGTACGGAGTTTATTACGGGTGGTGGAGTTTTGGATCAGCTGGATCCTGTGCATGGCGGAGCTGGGGAGACCAGCGAAGAGGGCATTTGAGAAGTCGAGTCAGGAAGTGACGAACGCATGGATGATGTCTGGGGTAACGTAAGGCCGTAGGCACGCAATGTGGCGGAGGTGGAGGAAAGTGGTCCTGGTCAGTGACCAGATGTGGGGAACGAAGGACAGCTGTGGGTCGAACCTGACCCTAGGTTGGGTAGTACTGTGGTACCGTGACACTAGCCATCTGCTGCAATTTTAAGGATGGCCTTTCTTCGGACTTTGCTGGTTTGTAAACCACGACTGTCTCCCTGGGAAAGATTGTGTTCTGATACAGTATTTATCTGCAAACCTCAAGTTACCTTTGATGACTTCAACCTGGTTTGGGAAGATCACATTTCTAACAGCTTGGAATATATTGGAATGTGAACTTCACCTCTTTGAAGTTTTGAGAGTGATGGAAGCCGCATAAGAATCCATTGTTTGGAATACAGTTTGTGTGGGGAAATTTCCACAATACTCAGCTCTTTCAGTGCAGAACAGAAACAAGAAACAGCCCTTGGTTGCGGGAGATTAGCTTGTAGGGTAATCCTTTATGAGACACGAATGTATGTCTCTGTCTCCTCGCCCCCACCCCACCCCCAACACACACACAAACAGATTGTCAGTCAGGATTATTAGTTTACAGTTCTTAAAACATAATAATAGTCTGTGATTTCTATTTATGAGATAAGAATTTCCGTGCAGTTGAGTTACTGAAGGAAAATAAATTAATTTGTGTTGTGAAAAATCCCCCATAAGGATATTTAAAACTCTGCCTTGCATTCGTTCCAACATTAACCATACACCCAGTGTTAGAAGTCACTTTAAGCATGACCTAGTACAGCTCTAAAGGGAACTGAACCCAGTTCAAAAGGGGCTACAGTGTTAACTAAAAGTAAACCAATCAAAGTTATTTATCAAAGGAATGAATCAAAGGTACGAAAGAGCGAGAAAATAATTGTCTAGCTTTGAGCTACTATTTCTACACCAGATGGCCTTGCAAATAGCTTTTCAAAAAATGCCAAAAGCCATATGATCAGCACAATACACTTCAATCCTTTGCCTTTCAATAAATGCTCTTGCAGCTATTGAAAGATGAATTTGTAAGACATTTTTGAAATCTAGTTTGACAAGTCAGAATCCATTTGCCGTGCAACGTGTATTTTAGTGTATAATAAAAGCGCTGCAGAAGGGCATTTAATGTCACGGTTGCTCAGATCAATGTGCCCAAGAGTGTGTGTTATGTATTTTGTTCAATGCATTTCTTGGGGACACGGCTTCCCAGGACAAATACTCAAACTGAAAAGTAGCCATTGAATACAAATGCTTCAGTGAGTTAGACAAAGAAAATGAATTCTGTAATAGCTACTGGAGAATATAGAAAAACAGTTTCTTAGTGCAGCAAAATGATCGAGGGTCAATGAACACAATTGAGATATGATGTAGTTCTGTCTACCAGTTACATTTAACTTATTTTGCTTAACGCTATCTATTTTATATTAGAAAAGATCATTTGTATTCTCCCATTCACTTTTTTTAAATTTCTCTTCTCACTCCTTTAATAATAATAATAATCCTTGCATTTGATATGGAGCCTTATCACGTCTTCGAGAATACACTGTAAAGTAAATTGACTGTATATTTTGTGTGGTGGCAGCCAATTGCGCACAGTAGTGTCTCACAAACAGTTGTGGATTAAATGAACATATCATTACCATTATTTTTAATTTTTTTTTGAAGCAATTATTACCCCCAGAAAAATTATCTGCCAATCGACTAACAACTGAGTTCCTACTTACTGTGAGGTAAACAGAGGCATGTAGAGTAAGGAAACTTGCGTAACATTTCAGCCTGCCCGGGAATCGAACCCGGGTCCTCTCGCTTGCGAGGCAAGTACTCTAACCACTAAGCTACAGGACTCGACATGTTCACTAGTCAGAGTGAAGGTAGGAAAGTAGGTGACTGCCTCCAGGTCTCTGGCCTGTATCAAATACAGACAAGCAAGAGTGGTCCATCTTGAATTGTTTGATGTTTCCTTCTGCTGCACAGAGAATCACCCAGCCTGAGATCATAAATTGACCGAGGGACAGTTTTTCATGCTCCAATCTCTGGGTCATCTGTCCTGTTTGTCAGCCTGGCTCAGTAGATTGCACTTTCGCCTCTGAGTCAGAAGGTTCTAAGTTCAAGCTCCACATGAGAACATATACAGTCTAAATGGACACTGCAGTGTAGAACTGAGGATATGCTACATTATTGTAGGTGCCATCCTTCTGATGAGACGTTAAGCCAAAGCCCGCCTGCCTGTTCAGGTGGACGTTAAATATCCCATAGCACTATTTGAAATGAGAAGGGACTTTCTCCCAATGTCCTGGCCAACAATCCCCCAAATAAAATTGGTCACTCACTTCATGGCTGTTTGTGGATATTGCTGTGAATAAAATTCGCTGCTGTATTCACCCACAAAATACATATGATCACACAATTTACAACCTGCAAATGGAAATTCCATAGATGTTTATTGGAATGGAATGTGCACCCTCTCTCCTCACAACCTGACCTGACAATCCAGATGTCATGAATGCCTATAGCAATGGTGTGGGATAGGGGGCAATTTGCCATGTTGTGACGATATGTACTGACTCTGACAATGTTCACCTATGATAGAATTTCCTCCAATTATAATCGGTTGTGAACCAAGGTTGTGAACCAAGCCGACAAATGTACCTACAAGCAAGAGATTTCTCCCCCCTCCCCCCAAGACTCCAACTTGACAAGGCGGAAGTATCTGAACGAACTTGGGTGTCAATTTTAGAATAATATTTGCTGAGGGATAAAGGTGATTAAGGTCAGCTGGTTATTATAAAAATCCTTAACTGATATCTTAAAGCACTGGTTACAGTGGATTGGAGGATTGGATAATGATTGGATAATGAATCAATAGGAGGAGCCAGCCACGTGCTGTTCATGTATCCTTACTGTAAATAGAATGACAAGATATGTCACCATGCCCTACTAAGATATCTTAAGAGGGCATGGTGTTGGAGATCAGTTGTTTGTAAGTAATTCTATAAATTCAATTCATAGGCAGCACTCCCAGTGTAGTTAATTCATCCAAATTTTCGCTAAAAAGGGAGACAATTGACATTAAAGGCAGATAACACACTTACAAGAAGAGTAATGCACATTTCATTACGCTGCGTGCTATTTCATCCTCTTTTCATCCTGCCATGGGATCTTTAACATCTACCTGAACCCAGAGACACAAACTTGGTTTCGCATCTCAGCCAAATGTTCCAGTGCCTTGGGACGTCCTCCCGACGCGAGATTCCGCCGCCTGTATACTCACTTGAAGTAGACTCCGTACCCCCATCTTTTTTAGTCAGGCTCCACTGGCTCCCTATCGCCGAATGGATCGATTTCAAGACCCTCACACTTGTTTTCAAATCCCTTCATGCCCTGGTTATCCCACCACCCCCAACACGCTCACCCTGGCTCAGTGTGGGACTACGACACTGTCAAGCGCTCTGGGACGCTATCTGAAGGGTGGTAAATGGTGCTATATAAATGCAAATTGTTGTTGGAAATGTAGGTTGTTGTTCTTGTTGTTGCACAGTTTACTCCTTTAATTGATATCTTCGCTGAGAGATATGCAATGTATTCTCGAATTTTACTGGTGTAATCTGTAATTGCTACAAGCATTTCAGAATGTGAAGACTCATCATGTTATTAGGTACTGCTTCTAGATCAAGAACACCATTTGTTTAAGCAAATTACTCCATACCAATACCCATCAAATAGATAAAAAAAACTACACTATATTCATTTTCTCTTAGCAGTTGCCTGAACTTCAACATTTTAATGGAAAAACAACAGCTTGCATTTATATAGTGGCTTCATGTAAAGTAGCGTCCTGAAGCTCTTTAAGAAATAGGGAGTGGGAGAAAGGGAGATGGCCTTAACCACACTTGAAGAGGTACAATTTGAGGGTTTAGGGACATACAAAATGAAGGCTCAGGCACTGCTGATGGCACAAAGAGCCTGGGAGTTGCATAGCTAGTCGAGTTAACTAAAGGGCAGGACAAGTGGAGGGGTAGGGTAGGAGTGGGTCGGAGAGATAAGGAGGTGCCAGGGAATAGATAGATTTGCATGTGAGAATGAATACCTTGAAACTGATTTGCAAGGAAACAGAAGCCATTGGAGACTGGCGAGAACTGGAGTGATGGACCTGCAGCTTGGAGATGAGGATGCAGGTAGAGAAGGGTGTTCCTGAGCTTTAACACATAAATGGCAAAGTATGTGCACTTTTAGAGGTTTCAAGATAGAATATAGGAACATAGTAACAGGAGTAGTAGGCCATTCAGCCCTTCAAGCCTATTCTGCCATTTAATTAGATCATGGCTGATCTGTACCTCAACTAATCCTTTCAATTCCAATTTCCTGCTTTCTCCCCATATCCCTTAATACCCTGACCTACCAAAAATCTATCAACCGCACTCTTGAAGGTGTGAATGGATCCAACATCCACGGCCTTTTGGGGGAGAGAATTCTAGATTTCTACCACCCTTTGAGTGAAAAAATGCTTCCTGATTTCACTCTTAAATGGTCTGGTTCTAATTTTAAGACTATGCCCATTGTTTTGGATTCCATCACCAGAGGAAATAGCTTCACTGTATCTACCCTATCAAATCCCCTTATCATCTTAAATACCTCAATCAAGTCACCCCTCAACCTTCTAAACTCAAGGGAATAAAAAAGGGTGAAACGTTGGGCAAGTTTCCTTATTCCACACACCTGATAATAATCCCTCAAAAAAATTGGTCACTTCAAACCACGACTGTTTGTGGGACACTGCTGTGCGCAATTGGCTGTCGCATTTCGCCCACAAATATACAGTCAATTCACTTTACGGTCTATTCTGTGAAGCACTTTGAGATGTCTAAAAGACGTGAAAAGTGCTATATCAAATGCAAAGATTATTATTATAATACAATCCAAGTTTACGCAGCTTTTCCTTGTAACTTAACCCTTTTAGGCCTGGTAACATTCTGGTGAACCTGCGCTGCACCCCCTCCAGGGCGATTATATCTTTCCTGAAGTGTGGTGTCCAAACCTGAACGCAGTCTCCAGATGGGGTCTGACTAACGCTCTATACAGCTGAAGCATCATTTCTTCCCCTTTGTATTCCAGGCCTCTTGAGATAAAGAACAACATTCCATTCACATTTTTGATTATTTTAGAAGATAAGTGTTTTGTTCTGGTTAAGCATTATATTACTCTTGTGCTTTCAGTCCAGCAGCATACTGTTAGCAGTCTCAAAGTGCTGCAGTTTGCATTGAAAATGACAGAACCCAACTACCTTAATGTAGCAGCAAGTAAGATTACTACATTGAGTGCTACCTGGTGAGATGTGAAGCAATTGTGTGCGCGGGAGGGGGTGGAGGTGAATGATTCTCCACTTGTTAGTAAATCTACTGACCTTGGTGATATCACAATATCACAAGATTGGTCTGGATAAAGAAAGCTTTTCAGCCTATTTGATCTCATCCATCCAGAACACCCACTCTACTGACACCGACCCCACCCACATCTTCACAGCATCACTCTGGTACACCAGTCACCTCCGCTCCCTCAAGGCACAGGTGTGTGCAGCCAAACTCACCTGGCTCAAATTTAACTTAATGGTCCATTGCAGATCTGGCTCGACCACATCAAAACTTACCACTCTGCCCTCACCTCGGCTAAATCATCCTTCTACTCCAAGACAATCTTGGAGGCCAAGGACACCCCCAGGCTTCTCTTCTCTACCACCAACAGGTTCCTATGCCCACCTTCTCATGCTTTGCCCATACTCTCCTCCAACACCAACTGCGAGGTGATGCTGGACTTCCTCAAAACCAAAATCAAGGGGATCCACTCAGCAGCCTCTGCCCTTCCAACTATTATCCCCTCCCCATCTCGCTGCTACTCATCCCTCCCTCCACATCTTCGAACATATCTCTGCATCCTCTCTCACCACTATTATAACCAGCATGAAACAAACCACCTGCTCCCTCGACCCCTTCTCTACTCCTCTCCGTATCTCCCAGCTGCACCTCATTGTCCCTCTACTCACAGACATCATAAACCTCTCCCTGTCGACTGGCAACATTTCAACGTTTCAGGTAGGTTGGTAGGGAGTAAGGAGGTTGCAGGGATAGGGGGGAGTGAGGCCATGGAGGGCTTTGAAGGTGAGGAGATGAAGTGGAGACAGTGTGAGAGGTAGGATCTGAACTATTCAAGGACAGAACCGTGATGGTTGAGGTGAGAGGAGAGGCGGTGGACGAGGATAGAGTGGTCAACGATATCGAAGGCAGCAGAGAGGTCAAGGAGGATGAGGAGGCAGAGGGAGCCCTGGTTGCAGATAGACAGAATGTCATTTGTCACTTTGACCAGTGCATTCGTCACCTCAAGGCTTGATTACGGGAACTCCCTCCTCATCGGCCTTCCCAACTCTTCCCTTCACAAGCTGCAGATCATCCAAAACTCTGCAGCTTGTGTACTCTCATTCACCATGCTCCGTGACCCGTTCACTCCCATCCTCGCCCGACTCCACTGGCTCCCCATCCCCCAGAAGATCGAGTTCAAGATCCTCGTCCTCACCTTTAAGGCCATCCATGGCCTTGCACCCTCCTACCTCTCTGACCTGCTGACTCCTTACCAACCTGCCCTACCAACCTCTGTTCATCGGGCTCCAGCCTGCTCCATATCTCCCGCCCGACCCTCCCCACCATTGGTGGCCGGGCTTTCAGCCTCTCTGCCCCCACGCTCTGGAACTCCATCCCACGGTCCTTTCGCCTCGCTTCCTCCCTTGCCTCCTTCAAGGTCAGTCTCAAGACCTTTCTCTTTGACCGTGCTTTTGGTCTCCCTCCCACCTCTCCGCCTTCCCTCACCCCTACACCACCCTCCCCCATGCCCGGACCCCAACACCTGACTGTTCAGCGCTTTGGGAGGTCCTCCCAACGTGAAAGGCGCTCTATAAATGTAATTTTGTTGTTGTTGCTGTTTCTGTGCAGTGGGCAGCACAGAAACCCAATTGGAGGGATTGTGAAGGGAGTGGCAGGAGAGGAAGGAGTGAAGCTGGGAAGCAGCGACTCATTCCAGGACCTTGGAAAGGAAAGGAAGGTTAGAGGTGGGGCAGTAGTTAGAAAGTGGGAATGGGTTCAGGGAGGATTTTTTAAGGATAGGAGTGATGACAACCGTTTCTAAAGGGGTAGGAATGATGCCAGTGGACAGGGAGAGGCTTATGATGTCTGTGAGTAGAGGGGCAAAGAAGTGGAGTTCGGAGATAAGGAGATGGGTAGGGATGGGATCGAGGGAGCAGGTGGTCAGTTTCATGCAGGTTACAGTGGTGGTGAGAGAGGAGGGGAGACAGGTTTGAAGTTGTCGAGGAAGGGATGGGTAGGGGCCGGGGTGTGAGGGGGAGATGGGGAGGGGATCGTGGATGGAAGGGCAG
This sequence comes from Callorhinchus milii, assembly GCF_018977255.1. NCBI lineage: Eukaryota > Metazoa > Chordata > Chondrichthyes > Chimaeriformes > Callorhinchidae > Callorhinchus > Callorhinchus milii. The sequence goes on from NW_024704743.1 coordinate 13,691,824, forward strand.
AGGCAGCTGAGCAAATCCCCTCGACTTTAGTTACCCTCTGAGTAAGGAAAAACTTCTTGGTATCTGTCTTGAAATTGTCATTTAGAACTCTAAACCCATGTAAAGTGTTGATCTGAGTTGACTTTTTCAAACCCATTTAAAATTTTATTAATCTAGTCAAGGTCCTCTGTGAGTCATCTTCTCTCATGTCAGTTTATAGTGGAAAAATCAAATATCTCTGTGGTGGGGTTGAAATTTTATGTTAGTATTGTTAGCTAGTCGCTAAAAATAAGAATTTTAGCTCTGTGTTGCAAAAATTGATCTTAAATTGGCAAATGTTATTTTAGATTGTAGTTAGTTTGCGCCATCTGGTGGTGGAAAGCTGCAATTAACGCCACCCTGTGAAGGAAAAGAGGAACTACAGCCATGAATCATAGCTTGTTTTTTGGTCAGACGTGTGTCTGATATACGCGGAAACCCATCACCATGTTTAAGAGTATCCAAACCAAACTGAGAATTCCATGCATCCCATCTACACATGGAAATCCCAGAGATAGATTGTTGGAATGGAATGCGCACTCTCTCCCTGGAGGGACACATTCTGCTTATCTAATTCCGGAAAGTATTAGGCACAGGTTGGCAAGAGTCAAGACTTGGGGACCCAGAGTGTGCCTTGGAGAACTGCTGGAGTCTAACCAGCTAAAACCGCATAGCGTGCCATTGATATTGCTGCTCGCCAAGCGTTCGCGCTGCTTGTCCAGTTAGGAACTGCCTCCCCATTAGGGCTTAGGGCTTGGGACGTCCTCCCGACGTGAAAGGCGCTCAATAAATGGAATCTTGTTGTTGTTGTTGTTGTAGGTTAAAAGGAGCTGAGTGGATTGACTCCCTGGAATACTGCGGACCTGCCTGGCTCAGGAACCGGCTTACCCAAGACCGAACAGAGGGCTGGCTCGATTCCGACATTCCATTGCCAGGCATGTCACCTTGGAGCCAGTTCAGCTCCAATTAGACCCCGCTTACCTTCCACCCCCCAAAGAGGAAGTTGGTTGTTCACCATCCGACAAGTGCGAGTTTTTTGACCTCACCAGGTGGATGGTAGGTACAAGGAACTCTCTGTGATCTTCCGTGAGAGCATTGCCACCACCTTCCTGTTCACAGTGAGCGATGGATCCACCAGTTGGAGTGCGGAGTTTAAGCAGCAGCTGCTTGGCCCTCTGCAGGCCAAGCAAGGTGGATTCCGCACACTGGACATACGAACATGTGTTCATGAAACTCGTTAACGCCTTCCAGCAGCTGTCGCCTCCAAGTCTTAGAGTTTCCTTATCATCTACTTGGGGGGCATCTGCCTTCAGCGTGCTGGGAAGACCTTTACAGCACAGCTTGTGACGTGCCAGCCACCTTGATGTTCTTGAGGTCCAAGTCCAATGCTGCGTACCAGGCTTACTCAGCACAAGCTGCTCAATCCAGGTCCTCATGCGGGACCTTGGCAAATAGACGAGCCTACTGTGAAGCCAACTCTGCCTCCAGAGTGCTTAGCAACAAGTCAGTGTAGGCCAGAGCCCTCCCTGTAGCGACTTCCCGTGTTTGCCACAAATCCACCTCACTGCTTGATCCTGTACTTTGCAGGTAGGTCGATGGAAGCTTCTCCCCTGCAGACTTAAGAGCTCAGATCCATAAAGGAGGGCTATTTGTACACAGGTCTTGTATGCCAGAAACTTGACCTGCATTGGGACCTTGCTGTCCTTGAGGAGGGATGAGCATGACCAGCGTGCCCTTAGCCCCTTCTTAGCACGGTTTCAGGACAGTGTCCAGGCTGAAGTTAGTGTCAAGCACAACCTGTATTTAAGCGCTCTGGACGCTACCCTACATGAAGGGCGATATGTAAATATAAGTTGTTATTGTTGTTGTTACTCTACCAACAGGTGGAAAAGAGGAACAGTTCTACCTAAGGAATCCAGTACCAACATGGGAGGGAGAAAGAGAATAATTGCACCCAAAATAATATATTACAATAGTCCTTATATTTGGGACATATTGTTGCCTGGTGATCAGAGAATCATAGAATTATACAGCACAGAAGGAGGCCTTCGGACCATCGTGTCTGTGCCGGCTCTTTGAAAAGAGCTATCCAACTCAATCCCACTCCCCCGCGCTCTCTCCATAGCCCTGCAAACTTGTCCTCCCCAAATAATTATCTGCTTCTCTCTTAAAAGTTGTTATCGAATCGGCTTCCACCACCCTTTCAGGCAATGCATTCCAGATTCCAATAAATCGCTGTGTGAAAAAATTTCTCTTCATCTCCGTTTCTTTTAACAACTATTTTAAATCGGTGATCTCGAGTTACTGACCCACTGGCCAGTGGAAATAATTTCTCCTTGCTACCCTATTGAATCCCCTCATAATTTTGAAAACTTCTATTAAGTTTCCTCTTAACCTTCTCTGCTCCAAGGAGAATAATCCTCGCTTCTCTATCCTCTCCTGATAACTGAAGTCCCTCATTCCTGGTATAATCCTTGTAAATCTCCTTTGCACCTTCTCCAATGTCCTTCCTAAAGTGTGGTGCCCAGAACTGAACCCAGTCTCTAGCTGAGGCCTAACCAATATTTTATAAAGGTTCATCATAACTTCTTGACTTTTGTATTCTATGCCCCTATTTTTAAAGCCTAGTATCCCGGATGCTTTCTAGCTTTATCTACCTGTCCTGCCACTTTCAAAGATTTACTTATATGAAACCCCAAATCTCTCTGTTCCTTCATCCCCTTTAAGATTGTACCATCAGCTTATATTGCCTCTCCTCATTCTTCCTCCCAAAATGAGTCACTTCGCATTTCTCTGCATTAAACTTTATCTGCCACGTGTCAGCCCATTTTACCAGTCTGTCTGTGTCCAGTTGCAGTCTGCTCCTATCCTCCTCACTGTTTATTACTTTTCCTAGCTTAGTATCATCTGCAAACTTCGAAATTGACTCCCTATACCCAAGTCCAGGTCATTTATATAAATCAAAAACAACAGAGGTCCCAATACTGACCCCTGGGGGACACCACTGCACACTTCCCTCCAGTCAGAAAAACAACCGTTCACCACCACTCTTTGCTTTCTGTCTCTCAGCCAGTTCTGTATCCATGCTGCCAAAATACCGTGGACTTCTATTGGGTTGAATTCAAGATCCTCATCCTCACCTACAAGGCCATTCACGGCCTTGCTCCCTCCTACCTCTCTGACCTACTATCCCCCCCCCCGTACCTGCCCGTACCGTCCGTTCCTCTGGCTCTGGTCTGCTCCACATCCCCCGCCCCAACCGCCCTACCATCGGTTGCTGGGCCTTCAGCCTCTTAGCCCCGAGGCTCTGGAACTCCATCCCCCAGTGCCTTCACCGCCTCCTCCCTTTCCTCCTTCAACGCCGGTCTCAAGACCTTTCTCTTCGACCGTGCCTTCAGCTCCCCTCTCGACTCTCTACCCACTCCTCGCTCCCTCCCTTCCCTCCCCTCACCCTGACCATTTCCCCACTGCTCGGGTCCCGACCAATTGTCCAGTGCCTTGGGATGTCCTCCCGACGTGAAAGGTGCTCTATAAATGAAATCTTGTTGTTGTGGTTGCTTAAAAGTCTCTTATGTCGCACTTTATCAAACGCCTTTTGAAAATCCATATAAACTATATCAACTGCACTACCTTTATCCACCCTCTCCATTACTTCATCAAAAAACTCTATCAGGTTTGTTAGACATGATTTGCCTTTAACAAATCTGTGTTGGCTGTCCTTTATTAACCCATATTTTTCTAAGTAAAAAATTATTTTGTCCTGGGTTATCGTCTCTAGAAAATTTCCCACTTCTGACGTTAGGCTAACTGGCCTGCAGTTCCTGGGTTTATTCTTCTGCCCCTTTTTATACAGGGGAGTAACATTTGCAAACCTCCGGTCCTCAGGCAGCACCCTGGTGTCCAAGGAAAATTGAAAGATGTGGCCAGAGCCTCTGTTATTTCCACCCTTACTTCCCTCAGTAACCTAGAATGCATCTCATCTGGACTGGGTGACTTATCTACCTTGAACATCGACGATCTTTCTAGTACCGCCTCTCGGTTTATTCTTATCTTATCCAATTTCTCTATCGTCTCCGCCGATATTGTGGCAATGGCTGCATCCTCTTCTTTTGGGAAGACAGAATCATAGACTCATTCAGTACGTCAGCCATGCCCTCTGCCTCCATAAGAGGATTTCCTCTTTGGTCTCTAATTGGACCCACCTCACCTTTGATTAACCTTTTATTCTTTATGCACTTATAAAATACCTTAGGGTTCTCTTTTATGTTACCTGCTAATCTTTTCTCATTCAATCGCTTTGCCTCTCTTATTTCCTTTTTCAGTTCTCCTCTGTAGTTTCAAAATCCAATATGTCTTGATTTGATGTCAAGTGTCAATGGATTATCTTCTGTATTTTGGATCTGACATTTATCTTAAACCTGTTTCTGTTTTATTTTAATCCAATTTCCTTAGTCATCCAGGCAAATTTGGATGCCCTATCTTTCCCAATTTTGGGAATGTATTTGTTCGGTCCCTGAACTATCTCCTCCTTGAAGGCTTCCCATTGCTCGTCAGGTTTTTTACCTGTCAATCTTTCTTTCCAGTCCACCTTGGTTGGGTCCCTTTTAAATTCATTGAAATTATCCCTTTTCCAGTTGAGTATCTTCACCCTTGATTGCTCCTTGTCCCTTTCCATAAGTACTCTAAAGCTAATGATGTTGTGATCACTGATGGAAAACAGAGCAAGTGGACCTGTGAAACCCAGCGCCATCTGGGAATGGAACCATTACTCGCGAGTCAACTTCAACATTTTTCAGATGCCAGATTGGTTTAATTTAGCTGTTCAGCTGTTCAGTGAACAGGAACGGGCTAAGGAGTTATTGCAAGAATTTAAACCCCTGTTTTTTTTCAATGGTTAGTCACAATAAGGTTGATGGCAATGAGGCAAAAATATGCAAAATGTTTTTATTAGGTGTAAGTATTAGCCTGGCACGGTTGGTAGCACTCCTGCCTTTGAGTCAAAATTATGTTGTTTCAACACATAAATTGGGACTTGGAACCCATATAATCTATGCTGACACTCCAATGTTTTGCTGGAGGTGCCATCCTTCAACAATAACAACATCAACAGCAACAACCAACAACCAATAACCTAACAACCTCAGTTTAACATCCCATCCTTCAGATGGGATGTTAAAATGAGGTCCTAACCGCCTGTACTGGTAGATGTTAAAATGTTAAAGACACTACAATCCCCCACAAAATTGATCATTCACTCAATGGCTGTTTGTGGGATATTGCTGTGTGCAAATTGGCTGCTGCATTTCGCCCACAAAAGGTCACCTTTTGTGAAGTCACTCCACTTTATTCTAAGAAGAGTTTCGACATTGTTCCAAGGTGCTATATCAAGTGAAAGGATATACTTTCTCCTAACAAGGAAGTTTATATGTTTTTTAACAAAAACAGAAATTACTTTCCTTTCTCCATAGATGCTGCCTTGACCTTCTGAGTGTTCCCAGCGACTTTTGTTTTTGTTTCAGATTTCCAACATCTGCAGTGTTTTGCATTTTGTTGATATGTCTTTCCTTCCCTTTTCTTTTGAAGTAGATTTAGAGAAATGAGCCAATTTACACAGAATTTTAGGGGGCTTATATTGGGATTTTCCCAGATCATTATTGTTGGTAATTTTACAAAGAATATTTTGTGAAACTTTGATCACCAAGTAGTTTTGAAGGTAGAATATTTCTGATGTTATTGTGTTCCTCTCCTCAGTAGTAAAAAAAATTAATTCTGGGTATCAGGCAGAGAGGAAAATGTGGATTTGATCAAAATATCAGGGATACACCTCCAAATAGTTAACTGTAGAAAGGTATAGAAATTATTTCCCCAAATGCCTTTTTTTTATACACAATATTGGTATTTTGTTACCTTGGCACAGCAATTCAATCCCCACCTCAGTTTCTCTCAAAATCACAGGGCGTATTATTCATTAAGTAGTTAATTTCCTAACAAAACTTTTGTCAATGAGTGACGCTTCACCACTCAGAACAGATGCTGCAAAACAGCAGATCGGTCAGAGGAGACTATTACATTGGGGACATAATTAAAATTGGAACACGCATAACTCACAGGGTGAGATCATGCAAGGCATATGAAATATGTCATTTATTTCTAGAATATTTTGAACAATTTATTTCCAGGCAGTTGATTAAATACACCACAAAACACACTTATTATATACAGTAACTTCAAGTAGAATTGAATGTTAAATTGTGCATTTAATACATTGTGAGATGTATTCAATGGGACTGTGCATTATTCCAGTCAGATGAACTTACATTTGTACTTTTTAACTGTTTGGTGTGACACATGTATTACCAGTAGCTAAGTGCAGCCGAAATAATGGAGAATAAAACTGTTTTATGTTTGGCTATTCTTGCACTGTGTAAAAGTACTTTTGACTTGATCACACTATTAGCAGTGGAAAATTGAAATATTGCAAGAATAAAGTTACATTTATAAAGCATCTTTCCATAAAACACTGTGAAGCTCCTTAGAGAATGAAATTAGTTAGAACCAAAGTGAATGTGATCAGAATACCCCACTCCCACCTCTCACCCCCGCATCCCCCCACCGCCTCAGCGGACACCAGTCATCTCCATATCCCCCGCATGGCCCGCCCCACTATGCCTCCAGCCTCTCTTTGCCTCCACCCTTTGGAACTCCAGCCATGGTCTCCAGCCACTCCCTCCCTCACTTCAAGGCCCATCTCAAGACCCGCCTCTTCAACTGTGTCTTCGGTCACCCTCCTATCCCTACCCTCCCCGCCCTCCACCCTTTCTGATCCCAACCCCCAGCGGGTTACAAATCCCTAAATATGCATCGCCTTGGGACGTCCTCCTGACGTGAAAGGCCCTATACAAAGGTAATTTGCTTGTAACAGTGCTTAGTGGGTTATGGCCTTGCTCTCAGAGCTCTATCTCTGTTGTCAGGTGCCTTGTTGCACATATCCGTTGGACAGTGTTTGAGCTCAAGGAGAGATAAGATGAATTAAATAACTGTTAAAATGGAGGATAAGGCTCCATAATGGCTTTATTGTGGATTTTTTTGAAGCTTGTTCGAATCCTGTTCTAGTCTCATGCATTAGCGGTGAAGCTCATTCCTGTTGGTTATTTGAAATTGAAGTTGAAATTCATTTGATTTTTCTCCTGAGTTCTTAGAAATTGTCCGGAACTGGGCGGTGTTGGAGACCCAACCTTTGTGCTTTGCTAAATGTGTCTATGCACTTGGTAATTTGTTTTTCTGCCCACTCCAGTTTGGACAATGTAGTCAATCAATCCATTCATTTTCCTTGTTTCACAACCGCCCAGGATGTGACCTTCAGGAGTTGTTTACAGAGCGCATTCAGAACTGCTAGTGACTATAACAGTTATGTTTAATGCCCCTTTGTACTGTCCAGTAGGCACTTTACATGAATTATTGTTGGGAACCAGCATTGCCAAATAACATGCAAATTACTGAGCAAAATTAAAAGAATTCACTTATTTCACACGCAGAGAAGCCAGAACAATCAACGTACAGTACTTAGAAAGAATACTTTGCTGGGTTTGAGATAAAATATTTATTAGGAGGTCCTTACTGTAGGTATCATGTTGGGCATGTAGTGATTAGATGAATTACCATTCTAAACAGAATCATATACAAAAAGGGAGGTAAACAGAAGTGCGTGATTCAATGAAACTTGCCTAAAGTTTCGCCCTGCCTGCATTGAACCCGGGTCCACTTGCTTGTGAGGCAAGAAAGCTAACCCACTATGGGAATCCAGGTTCAATTCCGGTGGGGGGTGAAACCTAAAAATGAAATGGTAAGGACCAATCTTCCTGCAGACTTTCTATTGCAAGAAAATAACAGGCGCAATAACAGTGTAAATCTTTTTTTATTATAAAACTGCAAAGGAAACAATTATAAATATACTTTGGAATGAGCTTGCTTTTTCTACATGTAACAACATGGAAAATAAAATCCCAAGTATAATAAACAAACAGTAGTAGCATTTTTCTTTGATCGGAAATAAAGTGTGGAATAATGAAAGTCAACTTTTGCAGTATCTATACATGTCTATACATGTGCAGTGATGTGTGTGCTGTGAGGAGGCTCAACATGAAAGGCAACATTTAAACATTCGGAAAACTCTTCAGTCAATTTTATAAAGCGGGTAGATGAAACCTCCACATTGGTTAAAATCTATAGATTACATATATTCTATATTATACGATGCGATTATTTATCCCTATTCCACCAAGAATCAGAGGGAGAGAGAGAGAGAGAGCGAGAGGAAAAAACAATCCTAATGGGGCTTCAAGAGTGTTGGGGACACACTAGTAGAATCTGGGCACTAAATCTAGTGATCTGACCATTTTTGATTCTTTATTAGCAAAAAGCGAGAAAGCCAGCAAATCTCTGCATGGACTTGGACGCCTTTTCACAGAGAGTCAGCCCTGACCCTTGAAGTAACCTGTGCACAGAGATGCCCTCGGGCTATACTGCCAAATGCAACTCCAATAACCACTGCCATATGACAAAGTTGCACTGTTTCCCTGAGCTCATGTCCAGAGGGCAGTAGGTTAACGACCTTGTCCACTGAGACGATCAATTGTCTTCACCTTTGCCACACACGCTAACACATTCTTTGCAATCGACATTCATAAATAATTACTATCCTAAGGTCTGCAAATGGCTTCTTTATTTAGGCTTTCCCATGACACACACTGTACTGATCAATCACAAAAGTCATGCACTATAAATAACCTGTTGCAAAGAGAGGCGGCAGCTGCAAATTATTAAAACAGGATTAATAATAGCAGACAATCCATGCACAGCAACCTCTATCTCTTTCTATATGGAGCCCATGCTTTTCTCTCTAAAACACACAAAGCAGCTGCACGCCCCAAGTTCCCAGCTCCGCAATGCATATTCCTAGCTTGGACTGGCTGACAGAAATCTGTTTGCGCCATTCCTCAGGACAAACACCATGGAAGTTTTTGCTGGCCTGAAGCAACCTAGCTTGTTTTCCAGGCAGGTTTTCTTTAGTTGCTGGGACATCTTGGTCAAATACATTTCAAAAGCAAAGTGTTTCTGGTACTCCTCCAGCTGCCCTCTATCACCTGTTACCTGGAGTGAGATGCAGCCAGAACTGTCTGGTTGTGGAGGGTCTTAGATGGTCCAGCGCCTTGGGACATCCTCTCGACGTGAAAGGCGTTATACAAATGTAATCTTGTTGTTGTATTTAAGGGAAGGTGTGAAAATGTTGCTGAAGACACGTTGAGCCCCTTTGTGGGAATCCTTCACATTACAAGCTTATACTCAAGCATAAGCAACTTAAGCAACTCAAATACGTGAGTAAAAGACACCGAGCCAGATCCCTTCATAGACCGTTCAGAGCCTGCTGGTTCAGTCACTGAAATGAGAACGAGCTATCATTTTGCCACGAGTATCAAAGTGTGTGGAGAATAGCTTAAACAGTGCAGCTATCCTCACTGTGTTGCACCAGCTAACAATACGCACAGAAAGGAAGCTTGGTGGTCACTTGGGCCTTTGGGAATCAAAAGGTTATATTTTCTAAACATATTAATGAGTTTATATTACCTTTTATCCTTTAGTAACATGCTCAATTATCAATTGCTCAATTATCCTTTAGTAACATGCTCGGTTAGCATATATATATACTGTATCTGACTTTCGTCTTAAACAGGAACAGACTGTAACATAGTGGAATACAATAACTTATACGTCAAACAGGAAACCTGCCCCTGTGTAAATGACCATGAGTCAACTCAGCAATAGGGTCCAATTCATGATATTGTTCAATGAGATTCCTAGAGTTTCAGTTGACCTGTGGGAGCTCCACTCCCCTCGGAAAGTAGATCCTGTTGGAGCAAAGTTCCCTCAGGTTGGCTTTACGTACTTCTGGTTAAGGTTCTGGAAAAAGGCTCCATTTATGCGAGTGGGAACTGTGTTATACTCCAAATTAGCTTTCTATGCCCCACTGAGAACGGAAGCAGAAATTACTGTATGAGATGTGCTGCTCTTATTAGCCTGTAGACAGAAGTGAGGTCAGGACATTGCTTGACACAAATTAATACTTCCTCCTTTGTCTCACACTGTTGGAAATGTCAATGGAGGCAGGCAATGTTGTGTTTGATGGATTTATGTGGAAGGGCAGGGCAGTGTTGCACAGTCTGTAATTTCAAGGTGCACTTTATGCTGGAGAAGCACAATGACTCAGATACAGTAGCTCCACTTCTGCTTTGATGCTGGAAAACTGACTGAACAGTTATTAGTAAAAATGGTAAAAAAAAAGTAGTGACTGCATTTTTGTAGGCAAAGTGCAGCAGCCAATTGGTGCACAGCAATGTCCCACAACCAGCAATAAATGGCAGAACAGGCTCAACAGGCTGAATGCCACCCTCCTCTTCCTCAAAACAAGTTAGTAATAGATGAATTACCAACAGTATTGGTAATAGTTTTCTGCAGTGCTCAAATTTTTCATAAGACAATAAGAGGGCTGTGGAGAAGCTTTCAAAAAGGAGTAAACTACAGGGATATGGGGAAAGGACAGTAAACACGACTGAAAGGATTGCTCTTAAAAAAGCCAGTACAGACACAATGGGCTGAATGGGATTCCCCTGTGCTGTAAATTTCTACGGTAGGGTTACTGCCCTGACTTTCACTTTATATATAAAAAAAATTTCAGCATTTCTAGCAATCTGGCTTTGGGACGATGAAGCCAAAGTGCTTTCTTTGTACTCTTGTGAATATGACAATTATTGACCCAACATTGATCCTCACAATGAATGGAAAAATTTCTGTGAGTTATTTGTTCATTCCTAGTACACGTACAACTGCTGAAGGTGTAGAAATGGTTGCAGCGCGGGTAAGATCGATAGCACTCGATCTATGATTCATTATTGATACTAGATTTATGATTCATGAATAAACAACGACCTGTACACCTCAAATGTTGGACCCTTGTCCTTGCCGGCATTTGCTCATCACCTTGCACCAATCTGCTAGACCTAACCATTGCTTCCTAACATAGGCAAATCATTGCACAAGCTACATACAAACCCACCCGAGCAAGGCAAATGGACAGTTCAGCCACAATAACATTATTGTTAAAGATGCCATGCAAATACTAGTGCTTGACCCAGCATAACTGTGACTTAAAAGAAACGTGGAGGAATTTAGTCTCTCCGGTTTTAAACTCAGATCAAATCATGTTGATGTGAAAACCTCCTATTACTGGGAAGACTGCTCCTCTCCTATGACAGCACTGAACAGTTGGAAATGAAGCTGTTTTTTCTGTTCCGTGCACTCCACATAGCAGATTTGTTGATGTGGGATAAACACTATTCTATACCATTCTGCAATTGTTTGCGTTCAGTGCGAATTTGTCCCTGTTCAGTTATAAATGCAACATAACATTAAACCATAAATAACATGTCACGCTGAATGTAAAGTTAAATTATAATTTAAAAATTGCATTACATTTATTCATAAGCACACAGGGACAAATTTGCTAGACTTACTGAATGGAACGCATTAGTGTTTTAGCCCACAGGAATGGATTCGCTGCCTGAAGCACACAGAACAGAACAATCCCCAAAGAATTTTATGGTTATTTTTTCGAACAACAATATTTTTATTTAAAAAAACAGGGAAATGAAGTTCCCTGTGGACTCAATTCTTAACAGATTTGCACAGATATTTCAGCTATTGCTTTACCAATGCCTCTTGCAATACAGTGTGATATATCGGAGTGAATGATTTGTACAGTACCTCACTACAGGAAAGAGCCTTATACTAGTCAAGTGATGCTATAATAGTTTCACTCATTTAAGTCGTCACTATTCTTGAGAGGAGCACTGACTGTTGTGCTTTTTCACAGCACAAGGGTACAGGAATGCTCTTTATACCATCAAGAAAGCTCTATCTTAAAGAAAAATATGAATGACATTAAAAAGTGAACTACTAGGGTATAAATGGCCACCAATCTTGGTAGTCAGATTACATATACAAAGTGCAGGTACAGCACATCTCGCTCAAAGCCAATTATGTCCCTTCAATTGCTCAGTTTTGTTGTGTACTGGGAATCCTCTCCTTTTACAAATCATAGGCAAACCAATTTTTATCTGATTTCTTTGCAATCTGTGTGTTTCATTTTATGTTAAATACACACCGTGGCTATTTGATGGAAGAAGGATGTTACTGCCATAAGATGATGGAAAACAGGTTTGCTCCCTGCAAGTGCAAAGGAAATACAGTACTTAAAAAGGCTTGCATGTCTCGGCATGTGGTCGTACATTTTCAACACAACAGCTGATGTAACCGCAATGACCTTCAGATAAAATAACTTCTTCTTCAACTTCTCATCGCTCAGGCTCTGAGCCAGACATCAGTGCAGTCAGTGTGTTATAGAACTGAATCAAGAGTACACTACATTTGGATAAAAATATAAAGGCATAATCATTCGGACAGACTTCTTATATAAAAATATTTGTTTCTCTTTGGCAAGCGCATGTAAAGAGAACTCAGTCCCCTGAGGGCTGTATTGCTGTAAATCTCGATCTCTTCCGTTCCTAGTCTCTGTTCTTCTCCACCAGCACTTTGTTTTCTGACGTTGAACGTTTTATTTTAAAGGAAGTCTAAGCCTCACTGACAGGTCTCCCATCTGCATTGCCAGCCTCAGGAATGCTTCCCAGCTGTAGAATTACGCAAATACAGAATTATCAGGTCTCCGGAAAATCTGGAGAAGGTTTCTCTCTTCCACATATGGAAGATTCTGGAGAAGGAGCAATCCACTGTCTGATGTGTAGCAGGTGACCCATCTGGCAGCTCACTGGTCTTTTTGGACCCAGTTCCAACTCTCTTCACTGTCCTTCCTGTTCTTCTCAGCTTCAATGATTTCTTTGTACTTTCGGCGAAAGAAGCCAAGCTAGAGAAAAGGAAACCAGAGTCAAACAAAATAACAGCACAAAACTATTGCACACAATAGCGTGAAAAATTATCTCTTTGACTACACTTTCGGTCATCTTTGCCCTCCTCGTTCACTTCAACTCCCACACTCAGCTCCGGTGGTAAGCCAGAATTGCCAAGTGCTTTGGGACTTCCTCCTGATGTAAAAGACCTAAATAAATCTATGAAGCCATTATGAAACATTACATTTTGCACCTCAACATCGCAGCCACTGTCAACCATTCTTTGCTGCAAATGTAATCATAGCATTAAAACAGATCATTCCTGGAATTTTCTTGTTACTTATAATAAGAATCCTACATTTTGGTATAGCGCCTTTCATGTTGGGAGTACGCCCCAAAGCGCTTCACAGGATTTACTGTAAAGAGTAATTAATGACTGCGTATTTTGTAGGTGAACGCAGCAGCTAATTATCACACAGCAATGTCCCACAAACAGCTATGAAGTAAAATGATCAATTTTATCTGGGGGATTGTTGGCCAGAACACTTGGAGAAATTTCCTTCTCTTTTCAAGTCGTGCCATGGGATGTTTAACATCCACAACGGTTTAATATCTCATCTGAACTTATACAAAACCTTGGTTAGATCACATTTGAAGTACTATGTCCAATTCTGATCTCACTATAAGAAGGATATAGCAGTAATGGAATGATTACAGTGTAGGTTAACGAACATGATACCAGGGCTAGCAGTTTATTCTATTAGGATAGACTGGATAGGTTAGGCCTTTCCTCAAAGAAAAGACATTTGAGGGGACACCTAATAAAAATGTTTAAAATTATAAAAGGATTCAATAAATTTAACATAAATAGGCTGTTTCCACTCATTGGGACGTCCGTTCCCACGGACACAAATATAAGCTAGCAACCAGGGGATCAAAAAGAGAATTTAGGAGGAACTACTTCACACAGAGGTTGGTGAGATTGTAGAATGCTGCTTGAAGTGGTGGTTGAATCAGTTAGTGTAGATGTATTCCAGAGGAAGCTAGACCTTCACATGAGGAAGAGGGGAATAGAAGGGAATAGGCAGGAGTAAGTAATGGGGAAGACTTATTGGAGTATAAACATCAGCACGGACTGGTTGGGCCGTGTGGCCTATTTTCATGTGGTACACTCTTTGTATATCTTTGAACGACGACACCTTCAACAATATAGAACTGTATTGGGAGTGTCATCCTAGATTATGTGGGTTCAAATTCCCTAAGTGGGGCTTGAACCCACAACCTTCTGACTCAAAGGCAAGAGTTCTACCAAATGAGTCAGGCTGACATCTAATCTGGTGAAATGTTTAGCAAATTGGAGTGTGAAGCCCAGTAAAACACTGGAATTAAAGTTGTCTTAAATGCATTTGGTTTAAACTATTGAAGAACAATTTTTATAAAAAGAAGAAACAAAGGTTACTTGTCTAGTACACCAGAGGCATTCAATTTTGTACAATACGAAAAGGCTATAACCTCCACAAAACGCTCTGCTGGTTGCCATAAGGTTTGGACATAGGATAAGTCTATGAATGTTGTCAGATTGTTGAACCACATGGTTGTTGATACAACCATAGATAATTTCAGACAGTAATTGTAGTGTTACTGGAGAAGTCAGGGTGAGGTGAACATTAACTAATACGATGGGAGTTGTCATTCTGACCTCAACATTTATTCCAGAATTCAAAACATTAGGAAATTGCCGCCACTCTTCTAACTTTTATTGAGCCTACGTAAGTTGACTTACTGGGGAGTGATTTGTTGAATGGATTCCCCCCAAAATGTGAACATATGGATAATAGCACATTTGTTCATTTGTTTGATCACAAGGCATTCAGGAGTTATCAGGGTTTTGTTGAGAGCTTTCCCCAAGTCCATAATGCCTTACATGGATGAGTGCTGAATATTTAACTTGAAAACTCTGTTTTCATGCAATTTAACAACTGCACAAAATGGTTGGTCACCATATAAAATGTAATGCTCAAGACGAGGAGCAAAGCTCCATTATAGCACTTCATTATAACACAAGATCTTTTATACAGAAGTTTGGACCCTGACATCTACATGCCAAAAAAATCAGAAAATGCATATGGCCAGGTTAATAATGTGGGCTAAACATGGCTGACTTCTGGGTCATCAGGTCTCTGAACATGTGCGGCGCACAAGAAGTGATGTCAGCAATGACATGGTAATAAAAACAACTTGCATTTATATAGCACCCTTTGTGTAGGATAACATCTCTGAGTGCTTCACAACAATGGGGTCAGACGCCGAGTAAGGGAGAAGGGGAAGGGAGAGGTGACCACAGGTACAGTCGAAGCGGAAAGCTTTACGGTTGGATTTAAAGACAGATAGAAATAAGGAGGAGTGAGAAAGGCAGGGCATTCCAGAGAGGAGACATAGTGACTGAAAGCTCGGCCGCCAATCGTAACGCAGAAGTCAGAAGATTGCAATTTCTTAGAATGCTGACGCAATCATGCTCCATTATAACGGTGGTTGGAATATTATAGGCCCCAACAGACAGTGTTATAATTGGACTCTACTATATACTATATTGTATTGAGAGATGGTTTCTGGACTCGTGACATATCAACAAACATTAATCAAATGTAGGTGATGTTATTTAGGCAGATTTTCAAAGCTTTTTGACAAGAATCCATACTGGTGGTTAACAAAGCCTATAAAATAAATTATGAGTGTGGTGTCTCAACAGCGTACTGATCGAGGATGAGGTTAAGCAAAACCTCAATGTGTGTGAATGATACCAAAATAGGAAGCAGAGTAATTAATAAAGGAGTTGAGGAGTCAAGTGGCAGATCAATTCAACTAAAATGTTCAATGTGGCAACAAGGAACCAGCAGAGGGAGTACGTGTTAAATGGAACTGTTGCGTATTGAGATAATCAGGAGAGTGATCTGGAGTTATTGTGGACAAATTGTCACAACCATCAGCTTAGTAATTTTGGAAGATGGATTGTAGAGTGCGATTGGGTTCACTCTGTGACTTGCTAACTGGTAGCACCCATCTGGGTACACCTATGTTCTCCATCATATAATTACTGTATTACAGGCAGTGCAGTAACTGGGAGCAACGCATCGCCTATGTTCTCACTATCTTCAGGTTTACTTTGGGTTAAATCCTCACTTTCTGATGCTACCAAACATTCCTCTTCAGTAACTTTCAAAAAGTCCTTAATAATCCAATTGGAAATTTTTCACCAGGGCTTTGAGGGGCATGAATTGTTACTGATTTCTCATTTTCACTAACATTAGTACTTTCAGGGTCAATGTTGGAGGGAAGCAGAGACAACTTTATCCAGTACCTCCCCTCAGTTCTACCTGACCCTGAAGAGTTTGACGCTGACAAAAATGTGAAAGGTATTCTGTTTCCCACGACATGTACCCTTCACTTTGATGACTACAGATTTACTTAGGAATATAACAGCTCTATTTCCCAGTTAAATATCTCATCAAACCACCTCAGGCTAAAGATCATTTTTGTGTATTCATGGACAGAAGAAAACAAATAAGTATAGACCTACGCATTGATATAAAGAAACTCTAGTTTTCCATTGAACTGCCCTCTGAGAATCAAGTCTCGTCGGAGAGAGAAAGAGAGTGATCCTTTCTCAGGGCAGATTTTATTTTAGCTTTGTTGAAATTACCCAAACACTCCTTCCACTTGTTATAATTGCAACTGATAAGTAATTGCATAGTTTATTTTCCCATCAGCTGAATCGAGTTTTGCCAACACTGGGAGTGAACTCACAGTCAATTACTGAGCTATTGTTGCTGTAACATTCCCATTGATACAATCCTGGACTGAAGCCACAGATATTGCAACTGAAGAAAGGCAAGACTAGCCTAGTAAAAGAGTTGAGATGGACGTTAATACTAATCACATGGTAGTATTAGTTTCAGTGTTGCATGACAAGGTATTCTTTAAACATGGGAAACTGCTTACAGGCTGTCAAATTGTAAATGTGATCTGCAGATCTGTATCCCTGAGAAAGCAGCATATGTGTGTGTGCGTGTGTGAATGATACGAAAATAGGAAGCAGAGTAATTAATAAAGGAGTTGAGGAGTCAACTGGCAGATCAATTCAACTAAAATATTCAATGTGGCAACAAGCACATCTTCCAGCAGGACTCTCTTGATATTAATAACAAAATAATCCTTGCATTTGATATTGTATGTTTCACGTCGGGAGGAAGTCTTAAAGCATTTCAGAGGATTTAGTGTAAAGTGTAGTGACTGTGTGTTTTATATTTTTACCTCCCTATCCAAGAGGTACCGAGTACAACTGTAGTGCCACAGCTGAGATTAGCAGAGACCTGTTAATCTGCTGTGTTTGACTAGTGCTGCACCAGCAACAGGACATGAAAGCTCTAACGTGGAGAAAGTGCACCCAAATGCTTTATGCACTGCGCGATCGGGGGCTTCTCTCACTGTTTAAGTACCGCTTTTTATTGTATTGAAGGCCATGAGACTCTTTATATAATTATATTATATATTACAGAAACTGCTCTAGTCAAGGACACAAATGACATCCTGACCATGTGCGACCAGGACTCCCTCTGCCTCTGCATCCCTCCTCGACCTCTCCACTGTCTTTGACACCGTGGGTCACTCAATCCTCCTTCACCGCCTCTCCTCCCACCTCAACCTTCAAGGTTCTTCCTTGACTGGTTCAGGTCCTACCTTTCACGCCACCTTCACTTTGTTGCAGCAAACGGCTTCTCCTCCAGCCCCCGCACCGTCTTGTGCGGTGTTCCTCAGGGCTCTGTCCTCGGTCCCCTCCTTTTCACTCTCTACATGCTCCCCCTTGGTGACATCATCCACAGACATGGGGTAAATTTCCACATGTATGGGGATGACACCCAACTCTATCTCTCTGCCTCCACCCTGAACTCCAGGACTACTGGCGTCCTGACTGACTGACTGTCTGACATCAAGACCTGGACGAGGGATAACTTTCTCCAACTCAACTCAGCGGGCTCCGATCTGCTCCATGTCTCCTGCCCGACCCGCCCTACCATCGGTGGCCGGGCTTTCAGCCTCTCTGTCCCCACGCTCTAGAACTCCATCCCTTCGGTCCCTTCGCTTTGCTTCCTCCCTTGCCTCCTTCAAGGCCGGTCTCAAGACCCTTCTCTTCGATCTATCTTTGGTCTCACTCCCACCTCTCTGCCTTCCCTCACCCCTACACCACCCCTCCTCCCCCATGCTCGGGCCCCAACACCTGACTGTTCAGTGATTTGGGGCGTCCTTCCTACGTGAAAGGCTCTATAAATGTAATTATATATATATGTATATGTACACATAAAAATGCGATTGACATACAATGCGATTGATTCCCCAGCAGAAAGGGGAAATCAAGACCTTATGGCTGTCTCACGAGTGCACCTGACTCACGGCAGAGTTTGCCCATCCTTATCCTGTGGCGTTTAGTGAAACCAAAACCAGGAACCTCGGTCCCAACACACACCATAAATATCTATATGCCACCTTTAACCATTCTACTGAGTTGGAGGGAGGGTGGATGCAGCGGTTGTCTCTTTATAAGCACTGAATTACAGGATTGGTAAATATACCAACATGAGGAAAATAGCCTTCTGAAGTGACAAAAAAAAGTAATAGGAAACAAGGTCATAGAAACATACAAAGAGGATTAGGCTATTCAGCCCCTCAAGCGTGTTCTGCCATTCTATAAGATCATCGCTGATCTGTATCTCAAGTCCAGTTACCTACCTTTGCCCAAGATCCCTTAATACCTAACAAATATTTATGTACCTCTGTCTTGAAAATGTGAATGGATCCAGCATCCAGAGCCTTTTCGGGGAAAGAGTTCCAGATTTCTACTACCATTTGGGTGAAAAACTGCTTCCTGATTTCACTCCTAATCAGCCCAGCTCTAATTTTAAGATTATGCCCCCTTGTTCTGGATTCCCCACGAGAGGAAGTAGTTTCTCTGTATTCCCTATCGAAACCCTTTATTACTTTAAAAACCTCAATCAGATCACCCCTCAAACTTCTAAACTCAAGGGAATAGAGACCAAGTTTATGCAACCTGTCCTCATAATTTAACCCTTTAAGTCTTGGTATCATTCTGGTGAATCTGTGCTGCACCCCCTCCAGAGTCAATATATCATTCCTGAGGTGCAGTGCCCCAAATTGAACGTTGTACTCCAGATGGGGTCTGACCAAGGCTCTATATAGTTGAAGTATCATTTCCTCTCCTTTATATTCCAGCCCCCTTGAGATAAAGGCCAACATCCCATTAGTTTTTTGATAACTTTATGGACCTGTTAGCTTGTTGTTAGTGATTTGTGTACGTGGACACCCAAATCCCTTTGCTCCTCCACAGTTCTTAGTTTCTCCCCATTTAGAAAATATTCTGTTTAGCTATTTTTGGATCCATAGCGGACACTTCCCCACACAGCACTTCCCCAGGTCATCCCAACACAATGTATAAAACTGGCACAATGGCTGCCCGAATTAATTAAACAAATAATAACTAAAACTAATACAGGATATGTATTTTCCTGTTGTAGGATACTTGTAAGGATTAAAATACATCCATCTACTTTTAACATGGTGCCTTCTTATGTTCTTGGCATTGCACAACTGCAAGGAGAAAGGGGTTACCACAATAATAATAATATTCCATTTGATATAGTGTTTTATCACATCTTCTAGACAGCGCTTCACAAAATATATTGTAAAGTGAATTGACTGCATGTTTGTGGGCGAAACGTGGCATCCAATTGCACTCATGGATTGAGTGACCAAATTATTATTATTATTATTTCTTAAGGGATTATTATGCCCGGAAAAGCGATCCGCCAATCGACTACCATCCGGGTTTCTTCTTACTGCTAGGTACACAGAGAGCTACTTAATTAACTGCCTCCACTTCATCTTGGCAAATGGTTTTTCGTCCTGCCCCCGCCCCGACACCTGCGGAGTACCCCAGGGCTCCATCCTTGACCCTCTTCTTTTCCTCATCCATCCCACTTGGCGATGTCATCCGCAGACATGGAGTGAACTTCCCGTCAATGTCTTCACTCCTATGAATCTGAACTCCTCAACCTCCCTGGGCTCTCCCTCAGACTCACCGAACCAGTGCGTAATCTAGGGATCCAGTTTGACCCCAGCTGTCCTCCCTCCCCCACATCGCCCCTGACCCGGACCGTCTTCTTCCACCTCCGCAACATTACCCGCTTCTGACCATACCTTACCCCAAATGCAGCCAAAACCCTCGTGCATTCGTTTGTCACCTCCGCTTGGATTATTCAAACGCACTCCTCGCCGGCCTCTCCAGCTCCACTATTCAAAAAATCCAGCTCATTCAGAATTCTGCCACCTGCATACTGACCCAGACCAAACTCCATACCCACATCTCACCATTTCTGGCCAGACTCCACTGGCTCTCCATCACCGAATGGTTCGACTTCAAGGTCTTCACACTCGTGTTCAAATCCCTTCACTCCCTGGCACCTCCCTACCTCCCCAACATCCTCACTCCCCAATCCACTACCCAGCACCTCTGCTCAACTGGCACCGGCCTCCTGCTTGTCTTTCGCATCCTTCGCTCCATCATTGGAGGTCACGCATTCAGCCACTATGCCCCGAAACTCTGGAATATTCTCCTTCAATCCTCCTCCACCTTGACCCCTCTCTCCCCTTTTTCCACTTGAAAAGTTTCCTTTTGACCATACTTACGGTCACTTCCCCACCCCCCGCCCGGCTCGGAGTCAGGCACCGCCACTGTTAAGTGCTCTGAGACGCTGGAGGGCGCAAGTTGCTGTTGATGATCCATCCTCTCAGTTGCGAGGTGAGTGTCCTAACCACTAAGCTACAGGACTCCACTGATTTGTATCAATCTAACGCCAATGAAGCATCTTTGCAGTGTATGTTTCTTCTTAATAAGACAGGCCAGAGTACTGGTAGGGAACTCGGCACAAAGATTCTTAGTTTGAGCTTCCTTAGCGCGCATGCTAAATTTAACATTAATGTTCTCATAGTGTACTACAATTCAAATCTGTTCTTCATATTATGTGTGGGGCCTGAGAAGTGATATTGTGTTCATGATGTGTTATTTCCTCAACTGTATACTTCTGTAACTTTTCATAACAACTCACCAGTCCTCGAGCACTACCCTGAGCTGTTTAATCTAAGAGCTCTACTAACCCACCTTTCTCATTCTTTTTGTGTTTTCTTCCCAAAGGATCTCCTGTCTAAAAGACATACACACTCTCTTCTAATAAGATCCATTCCTCCTCTTCTTTCCACATTTCATCCCAGCCTCTCCCTGTCCTCATCTCACCTGCCTCACCCTCTCCACATCCTGTCCCAGCTTCACCTTCTCCACATCCTGTCCCAATCTCACCCTCTCCTCATTGTTTCCTAGCGTCATTTTCACCTCCATAAAGATATTACAGTACAGTACTATGAAAACAGTAGATGGATTTCTCAACTAAACTAAGAAGTTACAAATTAACATTTATACAGCATTGTGAGGATGTTCTGAGGCAGTGGACCAGTGGAAAGTAAATTTGTTTATTCCCTTTTCATTCCTGATGAAGCATGTGTAAAGCGTTTGAAGTCCTTTACTCAAAATAATGGACAGTGACTATAAGAAAGCACCCGAATTATCCTTTTCTACTGTGTATCAACAACTCACGCGCAACACAAATAAAACAGCTAAAATATTTACAGACCTCAAGCTTTATCTACGTTTGTTTAATAAACAATTTAACCTTCTTTGTAATTTGTATTAGGGTTAGGTTATAAACAAATTATGGTGACGTAATTAGCTTCTGCACTTTACATTCATTGGTAAAATAAACCACGCACAAGAAATGTATCTGATTCCGTGAAGAAATGTGGGACTAGTTCATGGGATTAGAGTTCGACTTACCTTCCATAGCAGGACAGCGAGCAGCAGAAAAATGAGAATTCCCACAAAAAGGCTAATGGCAATGATCCATCCCACAACATAACCACGGGGCTCCAGATTGTGCAATGCCTCAAACACCACCTAAATATAAAGAGAGCAGTGTTAGCACACAGACAGTGAGGTCTGCAGTTCAAAGAGAGCAAGGAAAGGAAGCAAGCTCTGCCAATTACTCATATGTTTCTGTCAAGTGCAATGGATTTTGTAGGCAAAAATGGCAGACAATTTGCTCAAAGCAATGTCCCACAAACAACCACGAATGACCAATATTTTAGCTGGGTGATTGTTGGCCAGGACATCAGGAAAAACTCCCTTCTCTTTTCAAGTAGTGACATTGGATCTTTAACATTCATCTCAACAGGCAGGCGAGACCTCAGTTTAAAATATTATCCAAAGAACAGCACTTCTGAAAACGCAGTGCTCCCCCAGCACTGCATTGGAGCATCAGCCCAGACTATGACCTTAAAGTCCCAATGTAGCCATTTGTCACAGTTTATGCCTCTAACACTAGCAAACTGTTTTGCCCGGTACACGATCTGGGGTGCAGGCCGCCTGCTTATGGCATGGCACTTAAAACTGACACTCCTGATTTGCCACAGGCCTGTCAATATCTGGGACATATTAGAGACGACAGTCTCTAATGTCTCTATGTCAAGACATACAAGAGTCACATGAATTAATTCCACTTTTCCTCAACTCCCTCCCCCCTCCCTCAACTCGGGCTTCCAGCTGCACTGTGTGAAGTGCTTTGAGATGTCCTCCTAATGCGAAAGGTGCAACAGAAATATAAAATTATTGTTGTTGTATTGCAAATCTATTGAAACAGACGGAGCGAGGTTCATTTCAGGAATGCAGCATTAAATACATCGTTCATGTTTATTACTTGAATGTTCTCCCTTTAATCTGAAGGCAATGACTCATGCTTGGGTACACTGCCATGAGTGCTTGCTTGGCTGCCCTCTGACCCTTGGTCCACTTTTACTGTGAGCCAAACAACAAGCACTGCCAGCCCTGTGCTTGGTTCTTGTGCAGCTCTACAGGCCGGTATTTAAATTAGAAACATCAGCTGCACTCTCAAACATCTGCCCACAACAGCTCCCACACAGAACAAGTTGTGGAAATTATTTGGATCACAGCTCCGCCCTCACCAGTATGCCACTGTGAATAAAAGGCCAACACCATCTGACTTTCAATACGGTTTTATTTCTATTTTCCACTAGGATTGAGTTGGTTTGATCACAACATTTGTGAGCTATCTTTGAAACATGCCAGTGAATCTAATACTATTTAAAAAAAAGGTCCATTAAAAAGTTCCTGCATGTTCCAGTGGATCGTCCAAGACCGATTGTTAAGCAGAAGCCAAACTCGGTATTTATGCTGGAGAAAGCAAGAATCAATGCTGAGAGCAGCTCCACAAGGTGGTCCTACAGTCGGGGCTTCAGCATCATTCACTCACACATCGCGTGAGTGTATGCAGGGCTGCCATGCCAAAAAGCTGTGAAGAATGCAGTAAAACCTTGACATTAATCTGTATTTACTTAAAAACAAGTATGTTAAAACTGTAGACTTCAACTGTGTGTGGTGGGAGGGGTTGTGGGGGATGTGGGAAGTCCGCTGAAACCACAGTGTAACCACAACGTTGCCAGGCTCACAGCTGCCCTCGTCTCACTATCATACATCATAAACAATGTGGCAAGACTGAGGTGGTGGCTGGGAGGAAACCAAACATTTAAGAATAAACAATGACTGCGCTCATTTTATACATCGCACAAGGATTTCACACATGTTAAACACTGGTACGGACTAGATGGGCCGAATGGCCTGTTTTCAGGCTGTAATGATTTATGTGTAAAGGAATCCAGAGTAACAGAATCCTGCAGCCGTGGAATGAGATTGACCCTGGTCAACAACAGCAGCAATGTGCCTTATATAACATAGCTCCTTTCATGTAAGGAGAATGACCCTGTAGCCTATAAAACCCATATTACAATTCACACGGGTGTTCGCAGCTATTAATGCAGCAGCCCAGCTCACTTTGTAGCGAAGGCTTCTCCAGCATGTGTGTTGGGACAGAAACTTACAAAAACATGAAGCAGGCTGATGCAGCACAGCCAGATCAGCACAAAGTACTAGGACGGGATCATTTGACAAACAGCTCTGGGCAGTACTTTACACATCTATATTGCATACAACGGGGTCAGTTTAGTGGCCACACTCTGTGTATATAACAGGATATGCTAACGGGATATGAGCTTGTTGAGTGTTTTGTTTATTGAGAAAAAACAGTAACATCAACGAAAAACACAGTCACAAACTATTCAAGAAAGACTCCATGATCCACGGGCTATTCACGACTCCCTGCTCCATAATAATATGAATAATATGATGGGCTCTAAACCAACAGGTCTGCTGATCTATTGAGAATGTGGGTGGAGTATGCAACAAGCCCATTGGGATCCATTTGATGCACTAAATATCAAAAGGACCTGGATGTTTGGGTCACAGACATATGTGATGCTAAATTGACTCCAATAAATGCTTCCCAACCAGATCAGCACATTGAAAGGTTAGAGTGACTAATGCAATGGGTAATGTACGAAAGCAGATGTTTCCTCACATTTTCACTGCAAGCCACACGAGAGACGTTCAACATAACGTCACCAGAAACAAATTATAAGGAAATTAAGCAAGGCAGGATGCTCTCTTAACCTGCATGTTTTGAACCATTCAGACCAGTCTGGGAACAGGACTTAAACTCATTGCTTTCAGTTTGCCTACAATTACAAGTCTGTAATAATAATAAAAGTAATAATCCTTACATTGGCATTGCACCTTTCATATCAGGACACCTTAAAGACATTCACAGGATTTGCTGCAAAGTGTAATGGCTATTTGTGAACAAAAGCTGGAGCCCAGTTGCGCACAGCAGTGTCCCACACACAACTATGAAACAAATAACTTATTTTATCTGTGGGATTGTGGGCCAGGACACCGGGAGAAACTCCCTTCTCTTTTCGAATAGTGTCATGGGATTTTTAACATTCACCTGAACAGGCAGTCTGGTTTAACATCTTATCTGAAGGATGGCACCTCAGGCAATGCAGCACACTCCAAGCCCTGCATTACAGATTAGACTTGTTCAAAGTCCCATATAACTCACTGAGATGTTCAGATCATGGCCAGCCAAATGAGTGAAGGATGGAGTGTTTATAGGTATTACCTGACTTAATCATTGAATTATTACCTATTGTGTCTATCTCTTTCTATAATGCACAACAAGAATATTAGAGGGTAGGTTGATTTTTGAAACAGGGCATGTTTATTCTTGCAAAAACGTCAGGGCCAAATGGGACAGCTGGGGTGTTCTATGTTGCTGATGTGAGAAGACATTGATAATTTTGCATTGAATTTGGTAATGTTTGGTATTTGATATTTGGTAATATCCAGTTTTCAGTATTCAATATTTGGTAACAGGGAACAGGATAAGGGAATATGAAGAGGTGAAGGCTGGTATGGAGTGTAAAGACTTGCATGGACCAGTTCGGCCAAATGGCCTGCTTCCATACTGTATCATCCTATGTAATTCTATGGTCACACACTCACTTTGTTCCTGGTGTACAGTGTATTTCCACACTTGACAGGGTAATTGCAGGTGCACACATTTTCATGGTCAGTACCTAATATACAGTCAGTGAACTTGACAGCAACTACTGGTGTTTCAATTGAAGTGGTTGAATTCCCCCCTCCCAAATAATCGAGTCCAGAGCTGCTCAAAACACCCTGACCGCTATCAACGTTTAGTGACAGCAGAGCAGGACACCACTGTTGCAGAGGGCAGTGTTTCAGGGCTACTTCACGAGAATTCTAAATTCACTAAAAACTTTGTAAGCAAGAACTTTGTAGGAAACAAAATGACACTTTAAGCACATGAGCTCTGCTTGGAGTTAATTTTCTACCACACATTGGGGGATGGGAACTCTGGAAATGTTTATCACATTTCCTCATGTATGCGGTCAGGATTGAGCTGAAGGGCTGGGACTAGTTTTCTACTCATCCCTCAGTGTTCCACAGCTGAAGTGTGTTCCCCCTCTCCCTCAGCAGATCACTGGCAGTAATCACAGACTTGACAGCCTCAGCCCCAGGCACAGATTGCCTTCCGTCATGTCTGAAAGTTACTGTAACTTTTTAAAAAAGAGGGGCCACTGACTCCACAGAAAAAATATTTAATGAAATGTCCTTTTTGTTTGGAGCCATTATAAACAACAAATAATCCTTGCAAATGATATCTTGCAAATGAGCACTTTGTGACGTTGTCAAAACGTCACAAAGTGCTCCATAGGATTTTACTGAGAAGTTTCTTTGTTGCAAAATGCCAACAGAATTATAGGGAAAGGCAAGTGTTGCTTTGATCAGCAAGGGGACATGAGTGATTCGCTTCAAATCAATGCTGAATTGTATAACTGATAATACTTCATTTCTTCTTGAGTTTATTGTGGGAGTTGAGGCTTCATAGTATTTCCATGACTCGTAAGCACATCAGGTTCCGTACTCTGCTCATACCTCATCCCGTTTTGAGTTTAGCAGCTTGTCACGATTTGCGTGAGTTGAGAGACGCAGCGCTCATTTCACAGGGGGGAAAATAAAATATCTTGCCAAACTCATTATTGTCCACATTAAAATCACTTGAAAGCAAAATTAAAAAGTCTAAAGAAAAACCCTGTTAAAATGAAGATGTTCACTGTGTGGTGCAAGGATATACTGTAAAGAATAATGACTGTGTATTTTATAGGTGAATACTAATATAATATTGTGCATGTTGAATCTCTACATTGAGACCGAATGTAGCGAACAAACTGCTTTCCTGACTGAATAAAAATAATCCTTGCATTTGACATAACACCTTATCACATAGTTGAGGCGTCTCAAAGC
Organism: Callorhinchus milii; assembly: GCF_018977255.1. Lineage (NCBI taxonomy): Eukaryota > Metazoa > Chordata > Chondrichthyes > Chimaeriformes > Callorhinchidae > Callorhinchus > Callorhinchus milii. The sequence goes on from NW_024704743.1 coordinate 13,718,719, forward strand.
ACTTCATAGAATATACTGCAAAGTGAATTGACTGTATACATTTTGTGGCCGAAACGAGTGATATCAGTTATCTCAGCACAGGCCAGGATTCGAACCTGGGGACCTTTGAGTCTGTATTGTCCTCCGTTACGGATAAATAACGTTCAATTGCTTACACCTCTGATAATACGATGATGGAAATTGTGATGAAACGATAAAAAAAACATATTGCATTTCAGTATGGACTTCCAAGACCGTGCATCAAATATCTGCAGCCACTTAAAAATCTAATGCTGCATCTATATTGCTTGAAACATCCTCAGGCTGTTTGAGAGCGAGGTCTTTGTAAGAAAAATGACGTCCCCAGTTCCTCTCTGTCCGTCTCCACTGAGGAAAGGACAGTCTGTTCATGAAGTCACTGCCTCTTTATAATGCATTGTTTTCATTGACTCATGACTGACCCAAGGTAAGTTGGCTTGGTATTTGTACATGGACAGTACTCACTGTAGAATCTTCTGGAAGTCCCCCTGCCACCTCCACCGTCCTACGGTCTGATGACACTGTTCCTTTTGCTCTAGTGACAAACTGGATAACTGATGCGCTGTCCTGTAGATCAGAAATAGAAATGATAAACACCTGTTTATTCCAGCTCTTGCCTCCCTGCTGAAAGTGGAGTCTAAAATGCGGCAATCTCAAAAGGGATTCCTGAAATAGGGAATCTGCGTGGTGACATTCTGCCACGCTCACCCGTGGAAACTCTGCTCCAGAAATACATCCACTGACAGTTCTGACAAAATCTCTGAAGTTTGGCTAAAACGTGTCGTTGAATGTGTTGTTGGGCAGTGAGGTCAGGAGCTTTGCATTGTATACAACTATTGATATATCTGGCCTCAGAGTACATCAATAATAAGCCTTGCTTATCACATTGTCAAAACATCCCATTCACTACAAAGTGTAATGACTGCTTTTGTGGGCGAATGCGGCAGCCAGCTTGCGCACAACAATGCCCTGCAAACATCCACAAAGTGAATGACCAATTTTATCAGGAGGATTGCTGACCAGGACATTGGGGGAAACTCCCTTCCATTTTTGAAACAGTGCCATAGAAGATTTAAAGTCCACCTAAACAGGAGAACAGAGGGAGAGGAGGAGCCACTTGAGGCTCACACTCGGTGCAACACTAACAATGATCACATTGCAAACACTATTTTGTCTTTAAACACTAGAAAGATTGAGCGTAAGAATTTTTTTAAAAAAAAGAGTACATGTAAGTGACTTCCTGATCAGTGCACATTACAGTCTATGGACATCAGCCAAGCCTGCCTCACCTTTTTGAGTATTTCAGTGTTGAGTAGTAAGCGCACATCAATATTCCTGGTTTCTTCCTTTGCTATCGAGTTTAGTTTACACTTGATGATCTGACAAGGTCGACCAGACCTGTCACAGTCCTAATAAAACCAGCAAGGTAGAAGAAAGGAAAATAAGACAGGTTAGCAACTGCAACCCATTACCTCAAACATTTTATAAAAATGATGCACAAGCAATCTTAAAAATGCTAAGCTATATTTTTTTCTTGTGATATTTAATGTGATGATAACTGAAGGACATCTTCCATGAGGTGGCCCAAATATGTTACCTGGGGTCACATGCTGTTCACATTTGTTCTGATTTTTGTGAAACTATATTCTTTCTGCATATATTGTACAGAATACCTGAACAGACAGAATTATACCAGGGAAGAGGGACTTCAGTTATGTGGAGAGACTAGAGAAGCTGAGATTGTTGTCCTTAGAGCAGAGAAAGTTAAGGGGAGATTTAACAGAGGTGTTCAAAATTATGAAGGGTTTTGATAAGCGTAAATAAGGAGAAGCTGTTTCTATGTTTCCACTGATGGGTGGGTCGGTAATCAGAGAACACAGATTTAAAGATAATTAGCAAAAGTACCAAAGGGGAGATGAGGAGAAATTTATATATGCAGCAAGCTGTTACAATCTGGAATGCACTACCTGAAAGAGTGGTGAAAGCAGATTAAATAATAACTTTCAAAAGGGAATACTTGAAAATAAAAACAATGCAAGGTTGTGGGGGAAGATCGGGGGAGTGGGACTAATTGGATAGCTCTTTCAAAAGCACGATAAGCCAATTAGCTCCTTCTGTCCTGTAGGATTCGATAAGAAACGTTGTTGGGAGTAAGTCCAGGTACTGAGGTCTACTACATGAATTGTGTAGCAATGTTTAATGCTGAGTTGTATTATGTGAGTTGTGCAAATGCTGGGCTTTATTATATGAGATGTGTAAACCCACATATACAGCATGCTTTCACAAAGCTTATCTTGACGCTTTCTGAGAAGTGATTTTAATTATTATCTAACAGTTTTGTTGCTTCCTAACTCATGCACCAATGGGATGGAGTCAACCTACTGACATTATCATGGTACCTGGGATGCAGCTAATAAGACTGATGCAGCCTGATGCAACCAAGTGAAAAGTACCAGTGGTTTAGTGTAGCAGGTTGGACGTGGAAGCAATGTGGAAGTTACACCATGCTATCAGCAGAAATTCCAGGCTGAAGGACTCGCCATCATGCAGCAGAGCTGTATAGCCTTGCTCACCTTGTGAGACTGTTGTGTAGTAAGTGGTAAAAGGCATCACTCACCACTATTTTCCTGCCAGACTTAGTGAAGAAAGCAAAAATTGTGTGGAAGATGTTCTCCCTGTCCTGAGGTATGAAGCAGGGCTGGGGGTTTCGGTGAAAGGTACAGTTGCCTCCCTCATGTCCGATCTGAATTAAGAACAGAGTCAGGAACAATGAACATTACAGTATATTTCATCAGTTTAGAGTACAAGGCTGATATCTCTATGTTCAAACTCAGTTATAGACATTGATTGCAGAGTGAGAGGTTCCATATATGACAATAACATCAATCAATCAATTTGATCAAATTGATCAATTGATTCAATCAACTGAATAACCAATTGAAAGCATAATCATTTATTAATACAACAACAGCAACAACAAAATTACATTTGTAAAGCACCTTTCATGTCGGGAGGATGTCCCAAGACGCTGGACAGACAGAGTTATGGACCTGAGGTCGGGTAGGGTGGAGGGCAGGGGTGGGGAAGCAGGGAGTTCGAAAGCACGATTGAAAGGAGGGTTTTGAGGTGGGTCTTGAGGGTGGCGAGGAAGGGGGGTGGGGGGGGGCGGGAGACGGAGGGACTGCGGGATGGAGTCCCAGAGGGTGGGTGCAGAGTGGCGGAAGGCCCGCTCGCCAATAGTGGGGCAAGCAAGACGGGGGACGTGAAGCAGGCCGGAGCCCGCTGAGCGGAGGAGCGAACAGGGTGGTAGGAGTTTAGGAGGTCAGAGAGATGGGGGCAGCAAGACCATGGAGGGCATTGAAGGTGAGGACCAAGATCTTGAACTATATCCTCTGTGCTATACAAATGTAATCTTGTTGTTGTTGATGGGAAGTCATGGAGTTGGGCAAGGATGGGGGTGATAGGGTCACGGAGCCTGGTGCGGAAGAGGACATGGTCTGCAGAGTTCTGGATGATCTGCAGTCTGTGGAGGGAGGAGTTGGGGAGGCCGACAAGCAGTGAGTTTGTATAGTCAAGCCTCGATGTAATGAATGCGTGTATGAGGGTTTCAGCGGCCTGCGGTGTGAGACAGTGTCGGAGCCAGACGATGTTGCGGAGGTGGGGGAAGACAGAGCTGGTCATGGCGCAGATGAGGGGTAGAAAGAATAGATGAGGGTCAAACAAGATCCCAAGGTCCTGGACATTAATAATAAGCAAGTTCCCCATATACTGTAATCAGGAACTAGGAATTGAGCCTCCACCTTTTCATTTTCAGCACAATTAACCTGCAGTACGAGCTTTACAATACACTTGGGATGATCTTTATTGTTTAAATTGGTGCATACGTGTTACATTCACTGTTCCCAACAGGTCACCAAACCCCAATGAAATTAAAATGATGAGTTTTCACAAGCGACTGATCCTTTGTTGATCTCCTTTCCCACTGCTGGTAATGTGGAAGATAGTCAAAGTGTCCAGAGTCATACTCAATTCACTCAGGTCCTATTCACCCAATGTTATTGTGTAGCAACTAATACCCTCTTGGCTGTTTTAGCTATTTTTGCTGCTTTAGTAACTGAGATCTGATGCATGGATTGCTTTAATGGTTCTTGGTTGCTGAGATTGGGAAACTGTTAACATATGTTTTAAATCGTGGAATGCTGCCATCATTCTGACATTGGATACCATTTTTTTTAAAAAGCACAAAATATTGCTATACAGTATGTATTCCAGCTGCAATATGCATTTCTATATTAATTGAGTGTCATGAATATAGTCCATTTTTTCACACAGAGAGTGGTTAGAATATATCGAATAGGGTGGGTGACAATGGGCAGTCTTGCCTTATCCTCCTTTCAAGAGGAATGGGCTCAGGAAGTATACCGTCAACTTGGAATTGAAATACACATTCAAGATCAAATCCAAGAGGCCTTAAGCACCTTCAGAAACAGTATGTATCCATTAAACGCAATATTGCTTTCTAATCCTAATATTGTAGTAACTTAATCATAATATTATAATAATCCTTGCATCTGGTATAGCGCCTTATCATGTCTTTCATTAATCTTGCATTTATATAGCACCTTTCATGTAAATGAAATGCCTGAAAGCATTTTCCAAAATATATCTAATTAGAAATGAAAGTGAACGTTGTTATCAATTTGTTTTAGTGGGACACTGCAATGTGAAGCTGGCTATCGCCTACAAATACGCAGTCACTGCACTCAACATTAAATCCTGTGAAATGCTTTGAGAAGTTTCCACTATGTGATAAGGTGCTACATCATTTGCAAGGATGATTGTGATTATGACATTGGGAAGCTGCTTTAACCCTAGGAGTTTAATGGAATGGCATCTTGCAGTGCTGATCTCTGGAAGGCACAAAGTTATGGAGGGACAGCACAACTCACAGTGCTGATGGTTGTCATTGCTGGAGCTGCAGAGTATGCAGTGCTTACAGCAGCTTAGTCAGGCTTACAACACTCCTTTGACAGGGTAACTGATTATCAATGAATAGGTTACCACACTTTCCACCTCCTCAAAGTCCTCTGGGAAGCAGATGTTTCTGACTTTTCTGCACTCTGCCTTCCATTGAAAGATACTCATGGGAAAAGCACTGGAATGCTGGGGTTAGCCAACCTCTGTCACAGCTCCAACTCTTGTTTATGTATTCAGTTAATCTATTTATCTATCCATCATATTTGTAAGTCTGGTGCCAAGCCTAATTATTCACGGCAAAATTATGCAGATTAATTTGGAGCATGAGCTTTGTTTCCATTTACCTCTCTGCCACGCAAGCCTAAAGTAACTCCTCGAGTGATCAGGCACATTAAAATAAAATAAAACTTCAAAAGAAACAGACTGCATGAACCCAGAAGCTCTATGACACACAAAGGACATGCACTTCTTTCAGCCGTTCAAGCACTAGAAGACAATCTGGTGTGTAAGAAATAGTTTGTGCGTGTGGGCGTTCCAACTTCGAATGTATTTTTCTTTTCTCTTTTGATCCCTGCTCCCTTCCATGTCACAGGTCATTTCCTGACCAAGAAGGCAGGAGGCAGCAATTCCCAGGCCTTGTCACTACTGCTCGTCAGCAAGCCCGCAGGAGGTCTTCAACAGTGACCCAAACTGACTCTCCCCTTTGGTTTCCTCTCCGTTCATGCTGGGAAGCATTTGGCCCCCATTCTTCCTCAAAGCTTGCTGAGCCTGGGAATTTGCCACCTGGGGCATCGCAGGGCAAAGCCATGTCTTGTGCCACGGCGCACTGGCATTGGATTGTGCCACCTCCACTTGACAGAGGTAAATGTGAAATGGCTCCTCCACTCTGAAAGCAGTGGGCAGAGTTATTGCCGTGCTTTTTGAAGTGAGGTTCTCTGTGTTCAGTAGTTAATGAAGCACAGAGCTCGTCAAGGCAAGTCATAGAGCACATCTGTCAGTAAATACCAAGAAACAGGCAAGGGCAAAGCAACTAATGACAGAAATAGCTTCAGCTTGATTAAAGTAAGTTTCCTAGGGATGGAAATCTGGATCTCAATATCCAGCTTTTATAGTAGAAATAGGGCTTAAGCCCATTCACCATCACGTGGATATTTTTCATTTATCTCATTAAAAACATTTATATTCGGAACTTTTCATTTCGCTTAGCAAGACTCGTAAATTTTTGAGCTGAGAATGGAAGACTTTTGCCCCCTTTGGGCACCCAGGCTTATCGTCCAGTATCACAAGGTCTCATATGGCACGAGTTAAAAGTTTCCTGTATTGTGCAACAACAATGGGATCCCCCGGTTAACATTGACTAAGAGCAATGATAAACATTCAATAAGAAGATACAGCAAGGATACAGCAATCAATAGTAAAACAGGCACCAGCATGGGGGATGTGGAAAATCGCCAACCAAAATAGGATTGAATTTAAGATGGTTTTCCTAAAATTCTGCACGGCCTTATATTTTAAGACTTACACTTACCTTATATTTCTCAAGCTTACCAACAAGAGAAATCCAGGCCTCTGATGCTGTAAAATTGCACTGAACAATTTCTTCAAAGGCAACAGAATCATTAACAACCAATTGATAATTGATGCACTCACTCACCACTGTCTCTTGGATCAGGAACATGTCAGCTCCACTCGCCGAAAGCTTGCTTGGAATCATAATTTGGACGAGAAGTTCTGGGACACTGCTTGGACCCATATTTATAACCTTTAGTATAAAAACACAGAAATGTAAAGGTGTCACTGTTAATATCAGACTATATAGAGTGTCACAGCTAAAATTACAAAGGCAAGGTCGAAGATGAGTGTTTTTAGATGGAACTTGAAGGAGGTCAGAAAGGTGGATGAGGCAGAGGGATTGCGGGATAGAGTTCCAGAGTATGGGGGCAGAGATGCTGAATGCCCGACCTCTAATGGCGAGGCGAGAGGTGTGGGGGACCTGGAGCAGGCCAGTGTCTGCCGAGAGGAGGGAGTGGACAGGTTGATATGGGATTGGAGGTTGCAGAGGTAGGGGGAAGCAAGACCATGGAGGGCTTTGAAGGTGAGAACGAGGGTATTAAACTCGATTTTCTGAGGGAAGGGGAGCCAGTGAAGCTGGGCAAGGATGGGGGTAATCGGATCGCTGAGTCTGGTACGGGAGAGGACACGAGCTGCAGAGTTCTGAATAATCTACAGGAATAGAAGGAATAGAAAAGTATAGGAGGGGTGAAGGCTCACGTGGTGTATAAATACTGGCACAGACTAGCTGGGTCAAGTGGCCTTTTTCTGTGCTGTACATTCTTTCTAAATTTTTGTGTCAGCCTGACTCAGTTGGTAGCACTCTCGGCTCAGGGGTTAACACATTACAGAGAAGGCAATCTTGAGGAATAAGCAGAATTAGGTTAAACTGATATTACAAGGCACTATCCCCTTGAGGTGGGGGGAGAGGTGAGCAATATCTCTTTGAGGACACAAAGTGATGTGTCCACCTATGGATTGTCAGAATTGAGTCAACCCTCCGTAGGGGTCTCGAAAATTTGGATCGTGAGCCAGGCGGTCTGCACTACTCCAGATCACTGCTGCTGCAGACCCTGGCTCACCGGCAGGACGTAGAAGGATAGACCAGTCGCTGGAGGCAGGGATTCTTCCCTCTCGGCTCCTGTTAACACTGCAAGCCAAAGCCCTAACGGGTAGGATGGTCCTAGCTGCATAAGCAACAGGAAGCTTGTCAGGCAGTGATGTCAATGGCACGCTGGTTATACAGCAGTAAACTCCAGCAGTACCCTATACATTAAATCTTGGCTTTCATTAACTTGCACCTAAATTCTCTGGGATTAGGTAAACAGGATGTTTCCCTCCAGGAGGAGAGTGTGCATGCCATACCAGACACAAGAACATTTCCATGTATATGTAGTTTGAATACTTTTAAGCATAGCAACTGTGTGTCAGATACCCGGCTAACCCAGCAAATAGATCAAAATCAACTGGGCAGAGATTTCTGTTGAGCAAGCTGGTTTGGATGCAATGATTGGCTTTAAGCAAGCCACTGATAAAAGTGAATGGCAAACAGTAAGAAACGTTCAATCAGAGGTTGTTTACTTCATTTCATACCCATGGGGTAAAGATATGTGGCAAAGCATGGCAATATTATAAAGTTGCCTTTAATCAACCGGTGATCTGAAATTTCTCATGGTCTTAGATTAATGATATTCAACTTAAAATTTAAGATTGTGCTGAATTCTGAAAAATACTCAAATTCAGTCTCAATTTGGAAGCTGGCTCTTTTTAATAACTGTGGAAATCTATTTCCAAATTAAGTTACGAATTTAACATTTTTCAAAAGTTCTGCATGATTTAAACGTTATGGCAAAATAGTCTCAAGGGTAGTAAGCCCAAGAGAAATTTCAAGCCCTAAGTTGACAAGCTGTCTCTCATTCACCTGCCTGTTCCATTAATGAATTATATAATAACAACTTGTATTTACATAGCGCCCTTCATGCAGGACAGTGTCTCGGAGCACTATTCACTGTCGGGGTTGGACGCTGAGCCAGGGAGGAGTGGGAGGTGACCACAGGTGCAGTTTCTACAAGATAGAAACATCAACAATGAGCTGATACGAAAGTCTCAGAAAAGTTTCCTCCTGTCATTTGCAGGGATGTAGGAACTTGTACAATTTCCAACTCCAGGATGATACAAAGCCATAACTCCTTTCCTGCTGACATACATTTCCCCCGTTAATGGAAGTAGTGGGATCAGAACAAGATAAATAAGAACTGTCACTGGAACGAAGCAGGCATGCAGTTGAGCTGGAATATATACTTAAGTGCTGAGTGTGTTTCCCAGGGGGGTGGTTTATGTCTGTTGAAGGAATGTGAGGAGAGTGAAGCTGCATGTCCCCTGCCAAGACTATGCACCAAACCAGGGAAACAGAAAAGGAGTGAGTTTAATTAGAATGCAGTTCAATGTTACAAATCTTCACGGTTTGTCATTGCTCAGTCAACATACCAGCTTAATCAATGTGGGCAAATTTTGTGCAACTAAAAGTCAAATACACACGTGTTCTTTGACTTTCACAGTAGCATTTCTTAACTCTTGGAGTGCCAAAAGCCCTGTGTGCAGCGCCCACATCACATACACAGTTTAGTCAAGTTACTTGTCAAAGCACCCCTCTTGATTCCAACCCCAGCTCTGGTACAAATCCTTGACTGCTCAAGGCTTTGGGACGCCATCCTGATGTGAAAGACACTATATAAATGCAATTTGTTGTTTCTGTTGTTTGAATGCATCCCAATTCTACACATTGATTTGTTACCATTTGCAATGTGAAATAAAAATTACCGCCAACATGCCTGAGAGCAGATCTGATTTGATGTCAATCCTGGAGCCAGAGCTCAAGTGCATCTTCACATGATACTGGCTGAGTAACAGTAATGATTTAAGCTTACAATAGGAAACCCCATTAAAAGCTTACATACACTGCCAGGGGTGAAGTCATCATAGTCAGCGGATAACTGCCGAGACCCAATGGCAGTAAACTAGATTTAATCCCATCAGCAAAGAAGCTAACACTATAGTCAGCTTTATACAAGCAGCTGGCAGCCAAAGGGGTCAATAATTGATTTGAGGAGTATGAAATATTTTGAGGATTCAGTGTTGATCCTGATACATTGAAAACAGGTTCTTACTTTCGATTCTTTATTACTTTTGGGCAGAAGTACGGTTGCTGCTGTCAATCAAAAAGAAAACCCAGAGGAAAGCTGACTGCCAAAGAAAAGGAAAATTTGGAAAATTCCCTTGGTCTCATCTTAGGGAAGGTTTCAAGGTTAAATTGAGGAGGATCGGTCCAGAGCCAAACACAAATAATGCTGTATTAGAAGTAGGCGAACGGACATTCACCTCAAGCAGAAACCCAACCCTTAATCCGAGGGTTTAAGAAGAAAATAATTTGCATTTTCAGAGTATCTTTGCATGTCGAAACATCTCAAAGTAGTCATTCTTGTCAAGTGTAATAACCACCTTTTTGGAGGCAATTGCACTAGTTGTCTGCACCAGGAAATCCTCACAACAGCCATGAGGTGAACGGCCAATTAATCTGAAGGAATTTCAGCCAAGACACTGACAAATTCCCTTCTGTTGTGCATTTCTATTATAGGATCTTTGACCTACACCTGAACAAGTAGACTGGACCTCAGATTCATAACTCATTGAAAAGATGGTACTACCTTCCAGTAATGCAGCTAGGGCTTGAATTTACAACCTTCTGAATGAAAGGTGAGTTTGCTACCAAGTGAGCCAAGCTAACATTAACTATAAACAACCTGATCACAACTCATGGTATGAAAATGCGTTAACTCAGAGTGAAAGAAGTGTTTGCAAACCTGAACAAATCTTCTGGACCAAGCACAATAATCATTTAAATATGCTAATATATATTTTACATATGTTTTTACACTAATATCATGAAAACTGATTGGATTGAGCCTATGGATGATTGTTTCCATCACTCATAAAATGAATGAGCAACATATAATAACAAGCCAACTGAAGTAATATTTAATCCATTTTTTTGTATGGAACTTAAAACTACTAATTGAAGCCACTCAATTTTACTTTACCAAATAACACAATTTGATGTTTGGATTAAGCTATATTTAAGAGGCGAAAGCTTACCTGAAAGGTGAAGTTGAGTGGCTGAAAAAGGCAGTCTTCCATTTGAATAAATTTCGACACATCCACCGTCGAACCGTAAATGAAGGACGTTGGAGAAATTGATCTGCATGAATGAGTGAGAAGAAAGGGAGAGTGAGAAACACAGGCAATGAGTCCACTGATCCTAAAGTTCAGTTTGCCATCATCACAAAATGCTTGCTACTTCTTTTACTGTCAGCGAGACATTGGGGTCAAATTACAGTACTTCTTAATGGGATTCCTTTATAAGGCCGGTCATGCCAACGCCGTGTTTTCTGAAAATAGGAGTCCCAACAAAACCAAAATAAGAGTTGACATTTATATAATGCCTTTCACATTGGCAGGATGTCTTCAATAATTCAGATTCACAACATTCATTCACAGCTTTCGGAGGTCAGTCTGGTCCATCGCACTGTCTTTTGGCAATTCTGCTTCAGATGCTTTTAATCAAATTCCTTATTAAGAAATCCCACAAGTTAGACCCAGTATGTGCTTCACAACATCTGTTTACAGTGCTGAGCCTTTGCAAACGTTGGAATTTCAAACTATTGTTGGAGAGAAATTCCATCTGGGTCTAGGTTACTCTATTTACGCAACATTTTGGAGAGTCCAAAATTTGGCAAATTGTTGAATTCAGTTTTCTGCAGTTTTAAAATGTTCCGAAATGTTACACAAAAATAAAGTAAACAGATCCAGGTGGAATTTCTTCCCCTGCAACTTGATATTTCAGATGTAACAGTCTCTTGTTCTTCTGCAACAGCTTACATGTTTTAAAACAAAACAGTTTGTGCTGTTTTACTCTCTGAGAATTGAATGAAGATATTAGTAGCAAATGATTTATATGTTTATTTTATATATACTTCACATTTAATATATATGTACACATACATATTATAATACCCATGTACACATACATATATATTCTGCATACACAAACACATAAATTTATTCCTCACTGAGTATTACATTTGGCATTGAGTGTGAATCTGTTTAATTAGTAAATTTAGCAACTTCCACAGCTGTACCCTTACAATGGCAACCGTATTTTGACTGCACACTGGCCCAAGATCTGATAATTTACAATCACTTTCTCTCCTCACTCTGAACAGTACTCACTAGTGCCTTTCCTATATTACACTGTAATAGTAACCTGTCAGTCCCGCTCCTTTATCATACTGTAAAAGTAAATATCAGTCTGTATTGTCTATTGTACTGTTACAGTAACTCTCAATCCCTCTTGATTATACTGTAACAGTAACTATCAGGTCTTTCAGCACATGTTCAAGTTAAGATGTGACAGGCGAATTTACCCTGTAATAGCTGTGTCCACTTCATGTTTCAGAGGCATGGTGAGGTATAGGGTGTTGTCATGGAGAGATTCATTGCGTTCCACATTCCCACTGCAGAATACAAACACAGAGAGCCTTAAGCACCATATCAGCTACTAACAGCGATTACACACTAATTCAGGTCCACTCTTCAAGCAGCAGGTTGAACAGTTCAGAAATGATATGGAGCTTAATAAATGCATTAATACGGTTCAGTAGCAATGGTGCTATAGTATTTCAAATGACTGTCATGGACATAACTCCAGCCCATCAGTTTTCGAGAACATCCTAAAATAATACAATAGTTTGTGTCCATCAGCATTGCCCTTCTCGCCGGCTGATCTACTGCTGGTTCCTGCTGAGGTGCATGTGGTTGCTGTTGAACCTGAACTTCCTCAGCTTTTTGTTCAGCCGGGTGTCTGACACATGCGGAAACCCATCATCATGCTTAAGAATATCCAAACCAACAGAGTTTCAGGCATCCCACATACATTTGGAAATTCCCATGTAATGGAATGAATGCCCTCTCCCTGGAGAGACACATCTGCTGACCCAAGTTCAGAGAGGATGACGCGCAAGTTGTAAAGAGTCAAGGCTTGGGGACCCCAGAGTGTGCGTTGGGGTATTTCTAGAGTCTAACCAACTAAATCTACATAGCTTGCCATTGAAAACACAGTCTGGCAAGTTTCCCGCTACTTATCCATCTAAGACCACCCAACACATTAGGGCTTGAGCTTGCAGGGTTAACAGAAGATGAGTAGGAGGAATTCCTGCCCCATCCTCAGCTCTGCTCCAGCGTCGTACCCCAATTGTTCATTCTGTTGCAAACTCCTTACCATTTGCTCCAAGCAAGGTCCCAGTCAGAAATGTGTTATACTGTCCACTAGTCTCAGTGCTCACCTGCCATTCACTGCCCTCACTTTTTTCATTAACTCCATCTTTGATACTTTACTGTCACCCTTCTCACTGTGAAATGCTGAACAATTTCCTCTTCAATGGCCTTAGATAAATTACTTTGGCCTTTTGTTCTCCCTCTTTGATCTGTTGTTTTACTCATCCTTTGAGGAACTGGACTTCCCAAACTATTAGGAAGTACTGACTGAAGATTGTTACATTCTCCCATCATTTCACCCCTGATTACTCACACAATCATTTTAATTAAGATCAGTAAATAGAGAAACTTAGACTCTTTAAAATTCATTTAGTATTGATGGATATCACATTTCACTACAACTACACAGCCTGTGACTAGCTTTGAGTAATTTCAACATTATAGATAGCATATCAAATACAAGATAATTTCTTCCCATTAAGATTAAAACTAAAATCAATTCTCCCATCAAAAGTATGTCCTTTTTCCCTTAGCCAGACTTTGTAACTCCTGTATCTCAGTAGAGTCTAAGTGCTCTGAGATGCTACCCTGTGTGGAGGGCGCTATATAAGTGCAAATTGTTGCTGATGTTGTTGAGTCCCTCTTGAAGAATGGAACTCATCACGGTTTGAAGCTGTTAAGTGTGACTCTTCTGTCAGTCAGTGGTGGAATACAGAGGTCAGTGACATTTCTGGCTTTTGTTCAAAAATGACAACACTGAATAGTTGGCATTTGAAACTTGAAATTTCATCAGCACTTCAAAACTCACTTCAAACACTCAAAGCTCAAAAACAAATCATTTGAGAAGCAAGAGTAAGAACTCAAGAATGTTGCTTTTGGATGTTTTGACCTCTCCTTCCTCCCATTTTGACGAAAATGTCTCACTGAGAAAGCCTTGATTTATTAGGGAGAAACAACACAATTGAACCCAATCCATTCATAAAGTCTCACCCATATATCGGGGAATTACAGACTGCCAATGTGCTTCAACTGGAGAGACATTAGGTTTAAAATACAATAGAATTTACATTTAAATAGCACCTTTCATGTTGAAAGAATGGGTTAAAGCACTTACAAATGTGTTATTTACAACAGGAAGTTGCAAACAGCGCCTCCCACTGGTCACTGAATGCATGCCATATTGCCCCTAAAGGTGGTCTCTACAGGCAGCATTGGAGCAGAGTTTCCACGGGTCAATATGACACATATCTGATTACATTCAATAGTCGCATTTTAAATTTCCTGTTACGAGTATCATGTTTTCACCCCTGCTTACCATCTGCTCTGCATCTACACAAGCAATTGGCAATGACACTAGGTCAGACAAAATAATAATAATAATCCTTGCATTTGATATAGCGCTTTTCACGTCTCAAAGCGCTTCACATAATATACTGTAAAGTTAATTGACTGTGTATTTGTGGGCGAAACACAGTAGCCAATTGCGCACAGCAGTGTCCCACAAACAGTCGGGGATTGAAGTGACCAATTTATTATTGTTTTTTTTCTTGAGGAATTATGATCAGGCGTGCGGAGTAAGAAAACTTGTCCAAGGTTTCGCCCTGCCGGGAATCAAACCCAGGTCTCTTGCTTGTAAGACGAGTACTCTAACCACTGAGCTACAGGTCTCCACAACATAGGAACAAATTGCATTTATTGAAAGTGACAATGTGAGTTTGCAATGGGAAAATCCACCATTGGACTACCACAACGTTAACAGAGCACTGTAGGAAATTCATTACAATGGTTTTAAATTCTCAGGAAGATGCTGAAAGATATTCCAAGCTTTCCCACCCCTCCCGAATACAGGGCAAAGGTGCGGTCTATATATTGGCCTGTTCTGGATGTGATTCAGTTCAATTTTAAAAGCAGAAGGAAAGGAAGGAGTCATAAAGGAAAAAAAATTAAAGTAAATGAGCTGACCTTGTCCAACCAGCCCTTGTTTTTTTTCTAAACAATAACTATATGAAAATTCCAACCCTCAAACAAGTTATTTGGAATTTACGTACTTATTGTGACAATGGGCTGTGTATTTCAGCTGCTTTTAGCAATTTTGCCAAAGCAAGTCTTGCACCCCTGCATCTTTCATTTCCTTCCTTTCCTTCTATTTTCTAAATTGAATTGAATCACATCCAGAACAGACCAGTATATAATCTTTGCGCTGTGTTTGGGAAATGAGGGAAAGCTTGAAATATTTTTCAATACCTTTGTGAAGAAATAGCCCTAATTCCAAACAACAACATTTGGTTTTTAAGCTCATTAAGAAATAGCTTTATCAACTTGTCAAGGGGGAAGCTGAAAGAAATTTGGAGTGTGAATTGACTCATTGCTCAATGTAATGAGTCAATTACATGTCAAAACAGTGCGAGGCAGCAATAAACAAGGCAAACAGGATGCTGAACTATTTTACCAAATCAGTTGTTTTCAGATCCCCATAAATCATACTCAGTATGTACAGTGCTCTGGTCAGCCCGCACCTAGAGTTCTGTATTCCATTCAAGTCACCATGACATAAGGGCCTAGAGGTGGGCCATAGAACCAATGCAGAGGAGAGCAACGAGCAATGTTGGAGGAATGAGCAACAATTTAACAACTGGGACTCTTCAGTCTTACAATGAGATGTCTCAGAGAGGACATATAGAGCTATACAAGATTTTAAATGGGATTGAGAAGTAAACTCAGATCAATACTTTTGGATGTACCAAGACAGGAGAACAAGAAAATATGTGTTTAGAGATGCAAAGGGCAATTTCAGGACTGATACCAAGAAGTATTTCTTTATGCAGAGGGTAATTAATACCTGGAACAGCTTGATGCTGTGATGGGAAGGCAGTAGAGTGGGTATTCTAGAAGGGTGAGATTAAACAGACCTTCATTCAAACCTCGTGTGATCTTGTGAACACTGAGTCAAGTAAATGAAACTGGTTTATATCAGACAGAGAATGACAAGGGGTTCAGGACTCTGTTGAATAAGGATTTGCACATACCAATATGTAATTGTTAAAACTGTTAACCACTTTTATGATAGTTTTAGTTTTTATAACTATTTGGAGTTCAGATACTACTGGATTCTATCTCTATGATCTCTTGTGCAATGCTAAGCTCTTTTTAGGTTTCTTGTTATTAACTCGATGGGTTTAAACACTGCTTATTTCATCCAAACAAAATTCAACTGATATCTCCACAGCTGTCTTTCATATACAAAAGGTATTATCTTTGAATAGTATTTCCATTGGGATGTCTGAGTGTTCTTTCATACTTTTAGTACATATTTGGACATTAGTAATGCAGGAATGAGACTGTGTTCCAGGGCTGCTAAATTGAACAATCCATAGAACTCTCCGCAGGCAACGACTGGATACCAAAATGAACATACACAGATTAAGGAATCGGACAGGGATGCTTGCTGCTTTAAGGCTTTACAGAAGCCAACTGTGATTCTGCGCCTTGTGCTTTGTTATTTTGAGCATTCAACATACAAGTCCTGAGGAGTCAGGACTGGGGCAGGATTTGGGGCAAAGAGCGGCTTTCATTAAATAGAACCTGCGTTTAGGACTGTGACTGAAAGATACTAATCTTGGCAAGAGCGTGACTCTCCCCCACTTTGCTGGCTTCTGCTTCATGTAGAACAAGAACTACAGAAATACAATAATACAGCTTTTAAGCAAATTAGGCTCTTCTTTCAGGACTTCCTATAGTTTCACAATATGTCCTGATAAAAGTATTGGCCTGTCTCTGTGCATAAAAATCTGTTAGCATTGACGTACAGCATGCAGTTTCTCTTCCACTTTAGAAAAAGTTCATACATATATAAAAAAAAGTTTTATTAACTCATGCAGAGGATCAGGTTCTCTGTCATCTCTATAGATCCAAAGCAAAGCAAGTTTCTGCAGAGACAAGAGAGAGAGATCTGTTTAATTAGAGTTTTAAGGATACTGTATTTGGAAGGATGCCATCAACACACAAACTGTTATCAGTATTTACTTTATTACCATAGCAACATCCAGCATCCTGACCCTTACTTACTCCCTGAGACTTATCGGTTGAACTAATTGGACAAAAAACATTTAGAGATCCAATCCTCATTTTATACTGCGATCCAAAATGATTTCACTTGCAGCCGGAAGCAATGTGGAACTGGGAGGAGCTGGAAGGAGCCACTGTCAGACGCCTGATAATGGAATACTGGAATCAATTTGACTGGGTGGTAGTCTCGGTTGTCCAGTTTCTGAACCAGACAGGTCAACGGCACTTTAGACAGACAAGCAAGCCTGGTGGCATAGTGTGTCCCTCCAGGAAGAG
The DNA here is from genome assembly GCF_018977255.1 of Callorhinchus milii. Taxonomy (NCBI): domain Eukaryota; kingdom Metazoa; phylum Chordata; class Chondrichthyes; order Chimaeriformes; family Callorhinchidae; genus Callorhinchus; species Callorhinchus milii. The sequence continues at coordinate 13,735,936 of NW_024704743.1, forward strand.
AGTGCAAAGCTCCATTCCAGACACAGGGACATTTCTAGATATATGTGGAACTTCCATTCTGGTTTGAATAACTCACAAACAGACTAATGGATTTTCATGTTAATAATAATAATATTTATTAAATTTGGTATAGCACATTTCATGTCGGGAGGACGTCCCAAAGCGCTTCACAGAAATATACTGGGAAGTGACTGGTGTCTCTTTGTGGGTGAATGGAGTTGACCAGTACACCAGGAGAAACTCCCTTCTCTTTCTGAGTAGTGCCATAAGATCTTTAACGTCCACCTGAACAGGTTGACGGCACCTCAGTTTAATGTCTCATCTGTAGGTTGGCACTGCCAACAATCCAACACAGCCCCACCGCTGCAATGAAGTGTCATCTGAAACTATATAGTTCCAAGTACCGATGTGGGGTTTGAACCCACAATCTTTTGACTCAGAAGCGAGAGTGCTACCAACTGAGCCAATTGGTTATACACTTGACTGATTAAAAAAAACACAGAGCTGGAAGTCTGATATATGTTTCCTACTCTTCATGGCACTATCCTGGGACTACGCACAATTGGACACTTCCAAATGACAAGGCTCAGCTCCAATTTATACTAATTGTCTCAATTCAAACCATAAGTTCTGTACTTATAGACTGTGCCCACCACTGTGGAGTCCTGTAGCTCAGTGGTTAGAGCACTTGCATCGCAAGCGAGACACCTGTGTTCAGTTCCCGACGGGGTGAAATGTTGGACAAGTTTCCTTACTCCACACTAGCAGTAAGTAGGAACCTGGTTGTTAGTCGATTGGCAGATCATTTTTCCTTCAAAAAAAAAGCAAAAAATTTGTGACTTCAATCCATGATTGTGAGAAAACTGCTGTGTGCAATTGTCTGCCACGTTTCACCCACAAAATATACAGTCAATTCAGAGATCCAATCCTCAGACCTGCTGAGTGTTCCCAGCGACTTCTGTTTTTGTTTCACTTTATAGTATATTCTGTGAAGCGCTTTGAGATATCTCGAAGATATGATGAGGTGCTATATCAAATGTAAGGATTATTATTATAAACACAATGTTGCACTGATATCAAAAAGAGGCTGCAACGACCCTATTTATTTTTATGCTTTTTGCAAACTATTCTTGTCAGGTGGGGGGTAGGATGATCCACACTGTGAACATCTGCAGTGGAAACCATTGCACTATCAGCAGATGTGTGTGATGTTTATCAACACTGAATAGGACGTAGGCAGATCCCACTCCCCTCTCCACTTTGTTCTGAATGGTGAAGTCTAAAAAGCCGGGTTCCCTGCATGCTGGATTTCCGGATCATGACCTTTGACTGTGGGTTAGTGGGATACCAGTCTTTAATAAACAAACAACTCAAAGAGCTGGTGTCTCTTCCGCTAACTGTCAGTCGAATGCTGTGACTTGAGAGAAGGACTACGCTGGTAGTCCAGCTTTGTAGGCTTCACCATTGAGCTCAGTATAGGGTGCGGGCGGTGAAGTCAGGGGGATGGGGGGAAGGCTGCCACTGGCCCATTTGATGCAACATATTCTCTGCAAAATACAATCACGACACTTTACAGTAAATCCTGTGAAGCTTTTTGAGAAGTTCTACGAATGCGGAAGGCGCTGCATTAAATGCAAGGATTACTACTTTGTGATATTTGTGTAAATATCACACAATCCACATAATCAAACCCCTCATGTCTTATCTTGTTTACATCTAGTTTGTGAGGCATTATAAAAGTCCGAGTTGGGGGGGGGAAGAAGTGTTTTCCAAAATATACAGTCAGTTCACTTTACAGTATATTCTGTGAAGGGCTTTGAAACGTCTCAAAAGACGTGATAAGGCACTATATCAAATGAAAGGATTATTATTATTATCAAAATTCCTGACCCCAGTTGTCGGAGTTGTTTCCTTCTATGATGGGAACAGCAGTGTTTAAAGAGTACGAAGAGTCTCTCAGGCGACACATTTCAACACCCACCAACCCCCACCCCCCACCTCAACAAGCAGCTGGTTGCAATTACGTTCATCATAGGACCCCAAAGAATGTTAGACTGAACCAATTATGACTGTATTTGTCAACCAGAGTTCATATGGGCCCGCATTTAGAAAGATATTGGAGTCAAAATGTTTGAGTTATGATTTCTCCTGTTAATTTTTTGTGTATCTATGTATCTTGTAAATAAGTCTGAACAAATACTGTGCTGTAATACTGTCTCCTCACATTTTTTTCACAGATATCTGTGTAAATATGACTGCCCACCCCACCCAGAAGCGAGACTGTACATCCATCAGTCATTTAAATTGAGCACCCTGAAGTCATTTGGGATTGTACTGTAATCTCCCCCACTCCGCCTCACCGCCAATGTTTGGGACTACACTCACAAACATTATGATATATTTCACCGCCAAGGGACATTTTTGATGTAGTGCCCTCCCTTCTTCCCCACCGGCATTAGAGACTGTAACACACAAGTACACACACACATTAGCATCTTGGGATGTCCTCGTGGAGTGAAAGTGCTATATAATTGTAAATTCATGTTGCATTAATGTTAGGAAAAGTACACTCCCCCCACCCCAAAGTTTGGGACTGTCTTAATGGGAAGGAATAAGTGCCTGAGCAAAAAGAGGGTGATAATGGTCTCACGCACTTCATTCTGAACTGTGTTGCCCATCAGGACAGTTGCAGAGAGGGAGTTCCTGGTACCTTCCAACCACCTAGTGAGGGCTCAAACCTGCCCTTCTGTGCTTCATACTCTCCAGATTTAGGTAAGCAGAATGCATCCCTCTGGGGAGAGAGTGCGCATTCTATTCTAGATACAAGAATTTCTATGTGCCGGTGGGAATCATGGAACTCTCAGTCTGGTCTGGATACGTGTGGTTTCTGCATGTGTCAAACACCCAGCTGAAATCCTGCCTTTACCGAGGTGACATTCACTCTGCTCTCACACTGATCTCCAACTGAGCCCCAGGGACCTGCTTTCCCCACAATTCCGCGCCTTGGGATGTCCTCTCGACATGAAAGGTGCTCTACAAATGTAATTTTGTTGTTGTGTGGAGGGCGAATCAGAGGTCAGTGTCTGAGTGGATTGTCGTAATACATGTCCATGTCTCGCAGAATTCACCTTTTGTAGATCTCACACTTTAAACCCCACTTAAACCCTTTTTAACTCTGCTTTTACAAATCCTCATTTGAATTCCTTTTTAAGAATAACATGCAGAAGCACAACAATTTTGTGTTCCTATTTCCTGAATCGCTTCCTCACTGAAACATTGCTTCAGGCCAGCCACACAGCAGTTTGCACTGAGTTCAACTGTGGGTCAGCAAAAACAGGCTAATGTGCTTTCAGCTACTATGCCACAACCCTTTGCCATTCCCTGCCTCAACGCCTTTGTCTTGCTCCCTATTTGTCTGTCTTCAGATCACACCTTTGACTATTTTCGTCTTTGACTATAGCTACGGTCACCTCCCCTTTCTCCTCGGCTCAGTGTCAAATTACACCATTGTAGTTCTGAGACGCTGCTCATATGAAGGGTGTTATAAAAAATGCAAATTATTGTTGTTATTGTAACGTGTTGGGACAAGCTCCCATTTTTAGAAGGCGAACATTTCTTCCAGTGGTTTTCTGATCTTATATGTCTGGTTACAACTGAAGTATTGAACAAGTGCTGCAGGTGTGAAGCAAGGCTACAGAGTACAAAAAAGGTAGCCTTTTAGACAACTGATTGACATTAAAGTGGCACCATCTTCATGAAATGTGCTTGACAAAGCATATCCTCTGGGAAGCAAAGAGACACCCCCTACTCCAATAAAAAGTGGGCTCACCTCCCGGGCCACCTTTGACTGCAACTCGGCTCCACAAAAGCTGGCACTGAGATCGATAACTGAGGAGATTTCCAAAGGGTTCAGACCGCTTGAAAGATATCCAACTTCCTACAAAATTTGCTCGTTACAATTCCTCTCGCACATCTTGCAAGAAGGTCTCTAAAGCCAGAGGAGTTACGTGGTCACCTTGGTAGCAGACTCATTTAGCCTCTCAACCACACAGACAATATAAAGTAGCCACACAGTTTGCTGACTTGCTAGTAGTATCAGTATTATCTAGTTAAACTTCAGCAGTACCCCAACGTACATTCTGGGGTTCCCAAAGCTTGGCTGTTGCCAGGCTGCATCTAATACTTTCCGGAATTAGGTAAGCAAAGTATATCCTTTCAAATTCCATTCCAAACTTGGGAATTTCCATGGGAATTGTATAGGTGGTACACATATGTGGAACTCTCAGTCCGGTTTGGATACTCAAGCATGATGATACGTTTCTGCATGTGTTAAGACACCCGGCTGACCAAAGAAACCTTCTTTCTGTCTTTATCTCTCTCTCACACACATACACACACTCTGTACTGGTGTCAATCCACTGCACAAAGCCAGAGAGACGCCACTGTTGGCCAGAAAACCTTACCTTTGTGTGGAGACTATGAAATCCAAACTCTCCTGATCACCAATCAGATGACTCGTGTCGAATATTACACTGAATTCATACTGTAGGATATAAAAGGGAATTGGAGATTAGCAGATCATTTTATGGAGAACAGCTTGTTTGGTGATCTTCCAAATTGTGACATTTCCAAATCAGACGTTCATGCAGAATATCTTTGGATCTGATCAACAACAGCAACAATTTGCATTTATATAGAACCTTTCATGTAGGGAGTATGTCCGATCACTCGGGCAATAACCCTTTCCATTAGTTTCAGGTCTCCTCTATGTGAGGCGACAAGTGACATGGAAGGGGTGTTGTTAGGAAGTCTGGACATTTTCTGTATAATCTGCCTCCGAGATCAAATGCGCACATCTCAAAGATAATAAAGCCTCTACTGACAGTAACCATGTCCAAGGAAGATCCAATAAATAATAGACATCTTCATCTCATCTAACCAGATTGCTGGCCTTTCACTGAACAGATAGCAATGAAGAGCAGGGCTCTGATGTCATTGGCCTCTTGTAGCAGCAACACAAAGTACAGAGGCTTGGACCTGCCAAACAATTAGCTGATATTAAACAGGGTGACTATGGATACACTACAACTGGCTCTGTGTTGGGAAGTGTCAAAATTCAGCCAAGGCTCCTGCTTATATTCACAATTTAGTGTACATATAGCAGGATTGGGCTCACCCATGGTACCCACCATTGTTAAAAGAGAGTTACACAGTACTTGGGTAGTCGAGGTATTAAGGGGTATAATGAAAGGGCGGGGCACTAGGTTAAAAAGTCAGCTAAGCTGTAATAAACTGACGGAACTGGCTTGATGGTCTGGATGACCTCCAGTGCTGAACAGCCAATTGATGCTCACACTTACTGTCCAGGCTCACACGTCAATACTGGACTTGTGGGAGAGGTGGCAAGTGGCTGGTTCCTGAGCTACAAGGCTCTAGTCACTGCCTCATGGACAGAGGAGAATAGAGTAAATGTAAGACGAAAGGAAAACCATTTCCAAACAGCAATATGTGACCAAGGAATCCTTTTTGCTTGTGCTTTTATTTAAAATTTGAAAATTTTTAACTGTTAACAAAGACAAACTGTATGTCATGGAAGTACTTTCTGTCGCCACAAAATAAATCTGATCACTTCACAAGTCCTTAAGATCTTCAGTGATTTATAATGGCTCCTCCTTCCTCAAGCCAGTGCCACAGAAATCTTAACTTTGGCATAAAAATAATATCCAAAATTGGCGCTTGATTAATGACAGCAAACAGACAGGAACAGAAGAGACTAAAAAAAACTCTTTTGTTGGGAGTAATTTTGACTTCAGAGCAATTTCCTTCGAGAAATAAAGTGTTTTCCTGTGTGCATGGCTGAACAGAACAGTTGTAACACTGCCACGTCAAACAGACACAGTGCTTTCAATAAGCTGGACATGAAACCAAAGCGATTTTAACAAGCAACCTGGTGTAATGTGTATGTATGTACCTCATGCAGACAAACAATAACACTGGGCTTTCATTATCAAGTAAATGTGTTCTATGCTTTCCCTTTTTGTACATGTTTTGCTCTCCCTTGGTTGTTCCCAGTCCGAGACACAGATGGCAGGCAGTCAATCTGCAACAATGTCAAATGCCACACTCACCGGCCACTAGGAGGAGCAGGAGAGCAGAGGTGAAAGTGGTTGCAATGGACACGGTGGTTGCCGCTGCATGTAAAGGTGGAGGAGAAAGTGCTGTCTGACTAATGAAGAGGAGTGAGTGGTATTTATTTATCACACCATTGAAAAATACAGTCACTGAGGCCACTCAGTAAACAGGCAAGACTCTTAAGTGTGACTGTTACTGTCTTACTGTCACAACAATAATAATATTGTTGCCACCTGGTGTGTGGAGTAAGGAAACTTGCCCAAGGTTTCGCCCTCTGCCTGGAATCGAACCCAGGTCTCTCACTTGCGAGGCGAGTGCTCTAACCACTGAGCTACAGGACTCCACAGTGGTGGACACAGGATTCTAACCACTGCAATGGTACAAACTGGAGCCTGTCTATAGCACCCATTGGACTCACCAATCAGTAGCAACAGAGGGCAGAGCATTGGTCTAACCTTCATTTTTTTTCTTGAGCTAAAGTGCTATCTTGCTAACTGGCACTCTAACCCATGAAGGAAATGTCTCCCGGTATCCTGGCCAATTATCACCTAGATAAATCACTCATATCATCATAATAATACTTCCTTGCATTTGATATAATGCCTTTCATTTTGTCAAGATTTCTTCATGGCTGTTTGTGGTACATTGCTATGTGTAAATTGGCTGCTACATTTATCTACAGTCACTACACTTTACAGAATAACCAATGTAAATATACACTGCATTTTGGACATTCACTTGTTTACTGTTTGGGAAATTAGGGGGAAGCGTTGAAGAAAATTCCCCATGATGACTAAATAAGTCCAGCTGAGATCATGAGACCATTGATAATAATAATAGTAATTCTTGCATTTGATATAGCACCTTATCAAGTCTTTGAGACATCTCAAAGTGCTTCACAGAATATAATGTAAAGTGAATTGATATATTGTATGGCTGAAAAGTGGCAGCCAATTGTGCACAGCAGTGTCCCACAAACAATCGTGGATTGAGTGACCAAATTATTATTTTTTTTAAAGCAATTATTACCCCTGGATCTGCTAATTGAATAACAACCAGGTTCCTACTTACTGTTAGATAAACAGAGGCGTGTGGAGTAAGCAAACTTGTCCAAGGTTTCACCCTGGCAGGGAATCAAATCCAGGTCCTCTCGCTTGCAAAGGCGAGTGCTCTAATTACTAAGCTATAGGACTTCACAAGTTCTGATCTTTGTTACGCCATGATTTAATATGTTCTTAATGGAATAGATTCCTTTGTACCTTGACAACAATAAATTACATTTGTATAATGCCTTTCACGTCTGGAGGGCGTCATAAGGGTTGACCTGGATGCATTGTTAGCAGCTGTGGAAGACTTCATGTTCGGAAGGAGTTTAACCATAAACAAATGAACCTATCTTGTCCATACGCATCCGATTGACTTATAGACAGCAGGATTGGTGGGGGGAAGGGGGGCTATGATGGCATCCAGCACTGGGCTGTGTAAAGCGTATTTTGGGACCAAATAAATAAATAAAGAAACAAACAAATAAACAAAGAAACAAAGATCAAAAAGAAAGACAATACAGAATAGTGTTAAACTTTTGAAAACAAAAGTGAAGTGTAGACAACGAAGAAAGACTGTGCACAAGTACAATGACTAAACAACTAAAGCTTCAAATGCAATCATTGAGACTGTAGCAGCTGGTGTGAAGAAAATAGACTCAGCACTGTACCTTAGACTGGGATCTCATGAAAGGAAATCCCACACTGCACTTGAGGAAGTCCGACTCGAGCAGTTCACAGGACGTGCCCTTTTCTTCCTGAAATGAAATGACAAGAAGGGTGAGAAGTGACCAACTGCAAGTAAGAAAACTGTTGGGAGAACAATGGCCAATAAACATGGCAGGATACACACTGCCCTTGGTGGAGGGTTTCCTTCTTGATAAGGTACCAGCAACAATTAGAGGAGTGAAAGGAAATGTATAATTATAAATCCCTCATTTCTCTTTACTTTTATTTACCATATGTAAAAACAATCTGGGGCTTTCTCAATGTCCGGTTCTCAAGCAATAAGCTCATCAGTGAATGTGCTTCCAGAGGACTGGTATCATTTATTGAGACAGCTTCTTTCTGCACCTAATCATTGCAAGTGCCAGGAAAGGACACCAGCCCAACTCCTTTAGCTTGTTCTGGGCCCATTCAGGTAACTAGGGTTCATCCGAACCCTCCGGGGAGAGAATGCACACTCCATTCCAAACATAGGGAAATGTCCAGGTGTACATGGTACATATATATATTGGAAACGCTGTCATCTACTTAATTAATCCTTTAATCCATGCATTTGGTATAGCACCTTATCATGTTGTTGAGACGTGTCCAAGCACATCATATAATTTTACTGTAAGGTGGTGTGACTGTATGTAATTTTGGGTGAATGGTCCAGCCAATTCGCACACAGCAATGTCCCACAAATAGCAACAGAGTGAATGACCAATTTTATTTGGGGACTGTTGGCCTGGAAACCAGAAAAAAAATCCTCTCTTTTCAAATAGTCTCGATTTGAACCCACAAGCTTCTGACTCAGAGGCGAAGAGTGCTACCAACTAATCCTGTTGGAAATTGCATGATATTAGACACAATATTGAACAGATTACATGCTAAACCTGATGGAAAACGTGTCTGTTTGGTCCTGAAATGCCAGCTGAACAATCACATAGGGCAGAATCCCATGTGAGCTTGAAGTGTCACCACATGGGAGAGTTACCGTGTATCGAGTTGGTAGCAATAAAGTTGTAGTTGGTTTTGATAATAAACCCGGTACACAGACAGAACTGAAAAGTTCCAGGTTTTTGATAAAGGATCCAGAGAATTAAATCTAATCAGGAACATTCTTTCAATGTAAATAGTTTACAAACTGATAACAAATCGCCAGCAACCAGCTGTTGTGTCAACTGAAACATCCAGAGCCTCTCTTAGGAATTTTGAAACAGCATATTGGTTTGACCCACCTTACAGCACAAGCACCATTCTCCCAGCAACGTATTACACTTCTATTTCCGTCAAAAGGAAAGCCATTTTCCTACAGCTGTTGTGATCATTGAATCAAGTGCATATTGAATTGAGTTACTGGTATCTTAAAGTAATGTGCAGGGCAGGCATTGCGCTGTCGAGCAGGAGGGGGACAGCACAGTCTTACCCAAACACTAAACGGTGGAGAACACACACAATGCTGGCAATCAGAAGCTGGTACCGATATTACTCAAAGGCAGCTCACATCCTGCCAGTTTGTGCACAGTCACCAGTCAGGGAATGAAAAACATAACAGGTTTTATTGTTATGAAAGAATATGTTACTAAACTACTCGCCTTAGGCAGCATTTACTGAAGGAGCAATGTCAGTGTGTTGAGAGCTGCCAGACAAGTTCACTTCCTATAATGCTGTGTAACATTGCTGAGTCATAAAGATTTTAAACACGGGGTCTTTAGTTTGATCTTTGTAGCGAATCTAAGACAAAGATGATGATTGGGGAAAAATGCAGTATGTGATATTATCACTGATGATATTTATCCCATGCATCAAATTGTGGTCAAAAGCTGTAACACTGGCTCTACTTCACCCATGCGATCTGATCCTAGACATCACTGCACCCAATCCTATCATTGTTTCATTTACCATAGATAAATATTGTGAATCTCTGGAATGCTTAAGAAGGCCTATGGTTTATCTCAAAACCTCAAACTCCCCTCCTCTCCTCAGTGATTCCCCCAATTTTGATATGAATCAGTGGTTAGAGCACTCGCTTTGCAAGCGGGAGACCTGAGTTCAATTCCAGGCAGAGGGTGAAACCTTTGGGCAAGTTTCCTTACTCCACACGCCTAATAATAATCCCTCCAAAACCAAAAGCAATAATAAATTGGTCATTTTCAATCTACGACTGTTTGTGGAACATTGCTGTGCGCAATTGGCTGCCTCGTTCGCCCACAAATATACAGTCAATTCACTTTACAGTGTGTCCTGTGAAGCGCTTTGGGTTGTCCTCCTGACGTGAAAAGCACTATATCAAATGCAAGGATTATTATTATTATTATTATGAAGAGTTCTGAGGTGTTCACCCTATGTGAAAGGCTGGTACCTGCCCTGCAGATTACTTCAGATACAAATAAGAGCACGCTGGCATTGAGTCAACGAAGCTCACATATTCCAATGAATCTGGTGACTGACCCAAATCCAGTTCACCAGAGGCCATATGTGTTACGAAGCTCTAGGGTGTTGGTTGAGAGTAGAAAGGGAACTTTTGGATTAGTTTTCATGTTGAAGAATTTGAGAGTAAAAAGGCATCAACTTTCTCACACAATGTTTAGCTAGACATTCTTTGGTTGATATAAAATCATGCACATCTCTTTTGGCTCTTCTCCCTCCTCAAAGAAATAAAAGATATTTTGCCAAACACTTTTTTGGGAAGACTGTGGAGCTTTTGAATAAAAAAAATTGCACATATTTTTCTCCAGTTCACAAGTTTATAGAAGTCTGGAATGCTTTGCACAGAGTTGAATCAACTCTTTGTTAAGAATTTTTCTTTTTTAAAAAAAAGGTCTTTATAAAAGACAATTAACGATAGGAATATCCATAATATGTTTGTATTTTTTTTTAAAATCCCCTGCTTGCCATTTAAAAGGTTTTTAAACACAATTACTTATGCAGGCAGGGTATGTACAGCTCTGGCAAGGATCAGAGGGCGTGTCAGTCTAGTTTAGTTGGTAGCATTCTCGCTTCTGAGTCAGAAAGTTAGGGGTTGGGACTTAAACTCGCATAATCTGAGCTAACAGTCGAATGCAGTCCTGGGGGTGTGTTTCATTGTCAGAGGTGCTGTCCTTCAGATAAAATGTTAAACCAAAGTCCCATCTACATGTTCAAGTGAATACTAAGGATCCCATGGAACAATTCAAAACTGGAAGGGAGATTCACCTGGTGTCCTGTCCAGCAATTGCCCAAATAAAATGAATTATTTGTTTAATAGCTGTTTGTGGGACATTGCTGTGTGTAGTTGGGCTGCTGCGTTCATCTACAAATACAAAGTCACTCCACTTCACAATAAGTCTCCAAGCTTCCTTCCACAGTGCCTTTCACAGTGTGAGGAAGCTTTGGAACTTCCTTCCACCATGAAAGGCACTGTACTAAATGTAAGACTTACTGTCTTGTACAATGATTGTTTTTACCCTGAACGTTTACATTTTCCATCGCCATCTCATTATTTTCGCACTCTTGGCATTGGTAGCACTGTAAGTCAATGTAAAACAAATGGACCGGCGTTACTTCAAACATCTGATAAAATTGTACTGTTTCAGAAATGTCACCTACATAGTCACTACACTTTACAGTAAAATCCTGTGAAGTACTTTGACACATTTTGACGAGGTGACAAGACCAATATCAAATGCAAGTATCATAACTGACCAAACTAAACAAACTCAGGGAAGATAAAACCCCTGGTCGGGATGAAGTGCATCCGTGCATATCAAAAGAATCTAAGGAAGAGATAGCAGAGGCACTATTACATATATATATAATAATTCATTAGAAAAGGGAGTAGTGCCAGAGAACTGAAGGATAGCTAATGTTATACCTATATTTAAAAAGGGAGACAGAACAAGCCCAGGGAACTATAGACCTGTCAGCTTAACATCAGTGGTAGGAAAGATAATGGAATCCTTACTGAAAGAGGTAATAGAAAAACATCTAGAAACTGAAAATATAGTAGAGAATAGTCAGCACAGATTTCAAAAAGGAAGGTCTTGCTTGACCAACTTCATTGAATTCTTTGAAGAGGTAACAGAAAAAGTAGACAAGAGTAATGCAGTAGACGTAATATATTTGGATTTCCAAAAGGTGTTTGATAAGGTACTACATAATAGATTAATGAATAAGGTCAGAGCATGTGGAGTCGAGAAAAGTAGCAGAATGGATAGCAAGCTGGCTACAATACAGAAAACAGAGAGTAGGGCTAAAGGTTAGCTACTCAGACTGACAGAGGGTGGGAAGTGGTGTTCCACAAGGATTGGTATTGGGACCACTGTTGTTCACAATTTATATTAACGATTTGGACTCGGGGATCGAAAGTACAATTTCAAAATTTGTGGACGACATCAAATTGGGGGGAGTAGTTAATACTGAGGAGGACTGCATCAAATTACAAGACATTAATAAACTTGCTGAATGGGCATTTAATTGGCAAATTAATTTCAATATAGATAAGTGTGAGGTGGTACATTTTGGCTGGAGGAATAAGGAGGTCACATATTGCCTGGAAAATACAACAACAACAACTTGGATTTATATAGCGCCCTCCACGTTGGACGGCGTCTCAGATAGCTTCACAGTAACGGATCCCAGGGCCGAGCCAGGGGGAGGGGGAGGAAGGTGACCAAAGGTGCGGTCGAAAAGAAAGGTCTTCAGCAGAGATCTGAAAATAGGAAGAGGAGAAGGGAGTGAAGAAGGGAGATCCAGAGCCTCGGGGCATAGTGGCTGAAGGCACGGCTGCCGATGGTGGAGCAGAGGATTCAGGGGACAAAGAGGAGGCCAGACCCGGTGGAGCGAAGGCAACGGGCACTGTTGTGAGGAGAGAGGAGGTCAGAGACGTAGGGGGGGTGCAGAGAAGTGGAGGGATTTGAAGACAAGAGTGAGGATCTTGAAGTCGATCCTCTCAGGAACAGGCAGCCAGTGCAGTCTGGCAAGGACTGGGGTAATCGGGCAGCGCAGTTTGGTGCGGGTAAGAATGCGGGCGGCAGAGTTTTGGATGACCTGGATTTTATGAATGGTAGTGGAGGGGAGACCGGCGAGGAGGGCATTTGAATAGTCCAGCCGAGAGGTGACAAAGACATGGACCAGGGTTTCGGGGGCTTTTGCGATACGTCGGAGGTGGAAGAAAGTGGTTCTGGCGAGGGACTGTATGTGGGGGAAGGATAATTGGGGGTTGCGAACGGGTTCGGAGAGTTTTAGGGGTGGTCGGGTAGGTGGAGAAGTGAGAACCATGCGATTTAAGATGTTGACGAGAACCAAAGAGTATGGGTTCCGTCTTGTCAACATTTAGCTTAAGAAAATTCACACTCATCCAGCTCCTAATGTCTGACAGGCAGGCTGACAGGGTCGCAAAGTGAGGTGGAAAAATAGAGTTGGGAGTCATCCCATACATGTGGAAGTGACCCCATGTCTGCGGATGACATCCCCAAGAGGGAGCACATAGATTAGGAAGGGGGCCAAGGATGGATCCTTGGGGTACCCCGCAGGTAACCGGATAAGAGCGGGGGAAAACCTTTTGTGCAGATGTACTGCTGGCGGTTCGTGAGGTAGTACTCAAACCAGGCGAGTGCGGTCCCACTGAGGTGGATGACAGAGGAAAGGCGGTGGAGGATGATGGCGTGATTGACTGTGTCGAAAGCAGCGGAAAGGTCCAGGAGGACAAGGAGGCAGAGGGAGCCCTGGTCACAGATAGAGAGGATGTCGTTTGAGACTTTCACAAGTGCAGTCTCTGTACTGTGGGCGGAAGCTGGACTGGAGGGGTTCGAAGAGGGAGTGGGAGGAGAGGTGTGCGCAGAGCTGAATGGCAACAACACATTCTAGGACTTTGGCGAGGAAGGGCAGATTTGAAATATGGCGGTAGTGGCTGGGGTCTGAGGGATCTAGGGAAGGTTTTTTGAGGAGGGGGGTGATGACGGCAGTTTTGAGGGTTTTGACTGATCCAGAGGAGAGGGACTGGTTGATGACATCAGCCAGTAGTAGGCAGAGGATGGGGAGCTGAGTCACCAGCAAGTTGGTGGGGAGGGGGTCGAGGCAGTAGGTGGTGGGTTTCATTGAGGTGATGGTGGGTGAGAGGGAGGAGGGAGAGATGGGGAGGAAAGAATGTAGGTTGGGGGTCGTGGTAGGAGCTGATGATGGGGAGGGTGAGGGGGAAGGAGAGGGGGTGATGGTGGGTGACAAGAGGCAGGAGGATGAGGCTGCCTGGCGTATATTATACATTTTGGTTGAAAAGAAGTCCATGACCTCCTCGCACTTGGCATTAGATGTGAATATTGAGGAGGCCTGAGGGGGCGCACGGAGGAGGTAGTGGGTAGTAGGAAAAAGGACTTTGGGATTGTTTTTTGCCTTCAAGATGATGTTGGAGTAGAAGGCCGTTTTCCCACGCGTCAAAGAACTGCGGTAGCTGTGGAGATGCTCGAGCCACAGTTGGTGGTGAACTGTCAGGACAGTTTTCTGCTATCTGCACTCGAGCAGCCAGGTTTGGGTTTTTAGGGAGCGGAGATGATTGTTATACCGGGGGATCGGGTGGGTTTGGAGATGGTCCTGGATTTCAGGGGGACGAGAGAGTTGAAGTTGGAGAGGCGATCATGGAGCAGCTGGACGGTTGCTTCAGGATCTCTGTGGATAGAAGGCCAGAGGGATAGGATATTGGAGGATGTGAGGGCCTTTGTGAGGGTCTCAGGGGGTAGCCTTTTCCACGTGTGGTAGAGTATGGTTGAGGGCTTGGTGGAGGAGAGAGGGATGTGAGAGGAGAAGGAGATGAGGAAGTAGTCCGAGATGGCCTTGTCCACTATGCTCAGGTCGGAAATGTCAAGGCTGTGGGTGATGGCGAGAAATAAGAATCTAAATGGGGTAGAGGGGGAAAGCAATCTAGGGATACAGGTACACAAATCACTAAACGTAGCTACGCAGGTTAATAAGGCCCTAAAAAAAAGCAAATCAAGGGTTGAGGTTCATTTCTAGAGGGATAGAAATGAAAGCAGGGAAGTTATCCTAAACTTATATCGAACCTTGACCACACTTGGGAGTACTGTGTACAGTTCTGGTTCCCATGTTATAGAAATGATATAGAGGCACTGGAGAAGGTGCAACGGAGATTTACAAGGATGGCATTGGAACTGCGAGGTTATACCTATCAGGAAAGGCTGAACAAGCTTGGACTCTTCTCTTGAAAAGAGAAGGGTGAGGGATGACCTAATAGAGGTCTTTAAAATTATGAAAAGTTTTGATAGGGTAGACATAGAGAAGATGTTTCCACTTGTGGGGGTGACCAAAACCAGGGGCCATAAATATAAAATAGTCACCAACAAATTAAATAGGGAAGTCAGAAGGTCCTAATGGCCTGTTTTGTGCTGTATATTCTATGTAATTCGACGAATGTTATTATGCGGTCTGGAATGGATCAGTTATCGATAACCTTTAACCAGTTTACAAATATCGTAAATTGGACTCCCTCACCCCACCCCGAAGCCGAATACGTCTCAGTGGACCTCACACTGTCACAGCTCACTCTCTACTTCGTCCACCTTCGCTCTTTATATTGGGTTTCCAAATTTCTGTTCCATCTAAACTGCGCTGGTCTCTAATCTAACACCTTCTTGATTTTCTATCCATAGCCCAATCCCTCCAGTTCTGTTTCATTGTTTCTGTGTCACTTAATCTCTCTTCCTTTCACTTTCTTCCAAGCCCTACTTCTTATCTCAATCATTCAGTTCCATTCCTCCATGACGTACACTTCTGTCAATCACCCGCTAAAAAGACACTGGACATTCTCTCCAGCCTCTCCCACCCCCACCCGAAGGCTAATCTGACATGACATAACTTTGTGCAAAGGAAGTAAAAGATATCAGTTCTTCTGAAATAATAGAGTCACTGAGATAGAAAATGTACACCTGCATCATTTCACAATTTGCTTGTTTATTCCAGAAGTTCACATTGAAATAACAGCCCTTGTAATAAATAACTCAACGCTCAAAGCACACTTTTTGTTTTACAATTTCATTTCCTTGTCTTGGTGAATAGCTTACATTCAGTACTTGGAAAAAGGGAACTCAGTCAATTGAGGAGAGAAATGTTCATAAGTTGAAAGACAACCTTATCATTGAAACACTTTGACCAGAGTTTTATATTAATTATTAGTGTTGGTACTAGTGTGTACCTTTGAGGACTATTAGTATTTGATTATGTTTATTTATGTTTAATTATGTTTATAATAGACTTATTACTAAAGTGAGCAGAATGCAGGGGAAGAAAGGTCACTGTAAAAGCTAGCCTCAAGTATAGTTAGAGAAAATTATGTTCTTTGAGATAAATTATCAAATGTGGCTAAAAAATAAACGTCCATGTCAGGACTGATTGGGAACAAAGGCTGCTTTCTAACATTGATGCTTGTTCTTGTTAATGTAGTACAGTAACCACATTGCTGTAAATATGGTTCTTCATGTGGTGATGGGTCTCGCATTGGTAGATTTCCAATAAAATAAGTAATCTTTTAAATAAATGTCTTTCTCCATTGTTTCAGCTAATTTATTTTCTGCTGCTTATTTCTCAGTCCTTTCTCTACTGGAAAGGGTCCTGTAGTGCGCAAATACAGGATTGTAGTTCTTCCACGGATAATTATCCACACTGATGGAATGACCACTTAGAATAGGTGCTGCCACTCCCTGAATAAACTGTCTAGGAAGGGGCGCTATATAAATGCAAGTTGTTGTTGTTGTTGAATCATACCCAGCACAGTCACCAACTTCAAGAGAGGGTAATAGGAAAAAAAGGGTGAAAAAATATAGTGAACATTCACAAGGGAGTGAGTTCAGTGGGAAAAGGCAGTTCCTTGGAGCAGCAAGGAACAGCCTACACACTGTGAAACTCATCCAATCCCAGACCAGACAAAAGCTTGTTGCTACTGAGCCATTCCATCTGCTTCACTGAGATCTTCTTCCCACAGATTTCAGTGCAGCAATATTTACTGAACACTCAGCCACAAACTCAAAGACCATGACACAATGATATTTCCGACCCTGTATATTTCTGTTGCTATGATGGTGTCTTCATTTAGACGCAATTTAACTTGGTGCCAAGAAACATCAGATACATTTACTTAGATTAAAGACAAAAGTATGATGAATAGCTTTTATCCCCAGTCACTTTATAAAGAGATAGAGGAGCATTGATTTCCCTTTGGGAATCTAGGAGAATTAACCCATACCTGATCTTGCTTCTTACAAGACATAGTGTGATGCTGAGTTGAACAAATGATAATCCTTACATTTGGTATAGTGTCTTTCACAATGGAAGGACATCTCAAAGTGCTTTACATGATATATGTAACGTGCAGTGATTGTTTTGTGGTTGAAAGTGACAGCCAATTAGCACACAGGAATGTCCCACACACAACCATGAAGTGACTGACCAATTTTATTTTGGGGGATTGTTGGCCAGAACACCAGGAGAAACTCCCTTCTCTTTTCAAATGATGCCATGGAATCTTTAACATCCACCTAAACAGGGAGATGGGGCCTGCAACAATTTAGCACACCCCCAGCACTGCATTAGACATGGGGTCTTGAACCCACAACCTCCCGATTCAGAAGTAAGACTGCTACCAACTGAGCCTGGCTGACACTGTAATAGTACAATATATCCTGTAAACTGTGCCAGAAACACACGCTGTGCGAACGGTGCTGGGCACACACACCGTGTGAATTGTGCTGTGGACACACATCATGTAAACTGTGCCGGGAAGATACACTGTGTAAACTGTGCAGGGGACACACACTCTATCAACAGAGCACTAGACATCCGGCAATTCCGGAGATGCTGGATAAGGAATCAATTTAGCTGAGAGGAACGTGTTAAATCTAAACCAGTGAGTACTGCAGACCAAGCAAAGCGTATGCATATTTTGTGTGTGGCTCTTTCCTGTTTCCCGTTCAGTACTTCCTATTTGACAGAGTTACTCTAAAATATGGCCAAAAATTCTCAAAATCAACACAATGACAGCAATGCATGTTATTTTTAATTCATGGAGCTTGCCAAATAATAACAAATAGTTAGTTAAAGCCAATTATCTTTAAATTACATTAAATGAGACACAAATTAGGAAGAGCCCTATTCACTGCACCTCAACAAGGGGTAGAGAGTTTGCAATATGTGATAGATTAGACGCCCATCCACACAACATATTTGACACTCTGAAGAATTCTGTATCTGGGGTGTCCTGGTGCCTAACCATTAATTAACCATGAGGTGTAGTATTGGTGTATTAAGTACAGTCCAAGAACTTAAGGCTCAATCTCTAGTGTGTTTGGCTCAATTGATAGCACTTTTGTCTGCAGATCAAAGTTTGGGGGTAGATTTGTGTGGAAATAAGCCATTCAGGTATGTGTTGGTCTTCATACTGCACACGAGTCTCCACTCTCTCATTACTTTCTCCCATATCCTTCATTCCCTTTTCCCTCTAGCTTCTTCTCAAACACAACAATATTATCTGTTTTAACTACTGTTTTGGGTAATGAGTTCCACAATCTCTTTACCCTCTGCATGAAGTAATTCCTTCTGAATTCTCTTTTAAATCCTCTAGTCGCTTTGTTGTACTTGTACTGGTTATGGACCTGGTTATGGACTCCCCAACAAATGGGAACAGGCTTCTTATGCTAACTTTATTGAACCAGGGGACTTGAGCTCTTGGTCCACAGTGACACTCCAGAACAGTTGTAGGAGAGTTGTGCATTGTTGAGGGTACTGTCCTTCAGATGAGACATTAAAAATGAGGTCCTGTCTACTGTGTTTTTTAGGTCATTCTTCAACGATCCAAAGATGCCATGTGAAAAGACAAGGAAGTTTGCCCCAGTGTTCTGATCAACAATTCTCCAGATAAAATTGGTCATTGACCTCATGAATGTGTGAGGGGATATTGCTGAGTGCAAAATTGCTGTCAATATTTTCCTACAAAATAGAAGTCACTGGCCTTGACAGTAATGGCTTTAAGATGTGATAAGAAGTTAAGAAAATTCTTTCTCCATGTGGAGATAGGTGATCTCATCTGCAGTATTGTTGCGCTCGTTATAATTGGCTTGACTTCCTACTCCTGATCGCTAGCCAGAGTGACCCCTACTGAAAGTAGCCAAGTGCAGACACTATGAAGACAAGATCATGTTGCCTGTGATGGTCCCCTTGTTTGGATAGCTGCTAACATCCACATCTAGGCTCATCGACAAGAACACAATGGCAACTTGGGTGACTTCCTGGAGGTCTGCCAGTAACCAGGAAACAAGCCAGAAATTAAATTTACAAATGCTCCTCGCAGTGGGAAGGTGGCCAGTTTACATGCGATATGAAAGGTGGTCATGAACAGCTCTCTTGTGAAAGCTGGTTTCGGAGTTTTTTTTCCATTATATTTTCTGTTAGTTTTCAAGCTCAGGAATGGGTGTCAGAGGGGGAGGTAAAACATTCCACCAGTCCAGTCTTGCAATATCTTCCAGTGGGCGGCTAAGAGCTCCACTGATGGTAGTCTAGGAACAAGCTGCTTATATTACCTTTTCAGATACAGGTGTACATGACGGGGAAGGGCAGAAATCATGACAGGAAAACAAAATTAGGGAAAAATGTGACTGCAACTAGCTTGATCCATATCACATAATAATGCCTCAAGGAGCAAACAAATGACCAGCTCATCAATGTAAATGGATAACTGTCCTCTGTCCATTGTATGGTATGTATTCTCCAATAATTATCCTGTATCTCTGTTATTATTCAGTAGCTCATTTGGGTATCTTGGCCAAGGGTCTAAATCTCACTGGATGAGGCACAACCCTAAATCTTACCATTAATATGGTCTGTCTTGTATTTAATAATAAATAACCCTTGGGTTTGATATTGCACCTTATCATGTTGCTGAGACATCTCAAAACATTTCAAAGGATATACTGTAAAGTGGATTGACTGTGTATTTTGTGGGCAAAGGAGGTAGCTGGTTTGTGGGACAGCAATGTTCCACAAACTGCCATGGACTAATTTTATTTGGAGGATTGTTGGCCAGGACACTGGGAGAAACTATTTGAATGCAGTTTGACAGGATTGGGAGTGAATGACTCTCTTTTCTCCCCCTCCACCAAAGGCAATCAAGTTAACAAACTCTGTGAAGCACTTTGAAACATTGACTTGTTTTTTGGTCAGGGAGGATTGATGCATGTGGAAACCCATCACCATGCCAAAAAAGTATCCAAACCAGACAATGGAAATTTCCGTGTGTCTGGAATCCAATGTGCACTCTCTCCCTGGAGGGACGCACCCTGCATTATATTAGGAGAGCCAAAACTTGGGGAAGTTTTGAGTGATAAGGTTCTATATCAAATGGAAAACTTATAATTATAACTTTTCCATTTACTCCTTGTTTTTGATTTTGATCGATGTATTGTGTACAGCTTGATTGGGAAGAAAAAGGCTGTGCCTGAGAGCTGATGAGGAATGAGATGACTGACGATTTTTGGGTGACTTTGGGAGGAGGAAAGAACATTGGCTGGACATTAGAGAGAATTTCCTGCTCTTGCTCAAAATAACGCCATGGGAACTGTAACAACCACCAAAGCACCAGAACGGATGGGAATTCATGTTAATATCTGATCGAAAAGGATAAATGATCATGTTGACAATGCACAGCAACACTGGAGTCTGCAGGGTTTCAGAGTGGAGACAGTTCCATTCATATAAATACATTTCAATGAGCATTCCACTCCAGTCACTTTCAATACCCTTAAGGTTAACAGTCATGTTGGGCTCAATATGTGCACTACTCTTCGCAATGCTGTACATGCAAGCAATGCACAACAGAGTCCTCTCACATTTATAATGTGCAGTCGGGGAGCGGCAGCAGGAGAGCGCGGGGAGGAGCCTGGGCCTACTGACCCAGGTACTTAAACTCGACGCCGGAGCGAGTGCAGCTAGGGGAGGGGAGGGGACGGAGCGGGGAACTGCGACGTCATAGATTAGTTTTCAGGTGAGTGCGCGCGCACAAAAAAAAAAAAAAAAAAAACCCTCTGCGCCCCCCCCCCCCAGGGCTCACATCAGAGCCCACTATGGTCCTGTTGGGTTCGATGCCCCAATCTGCGGGATAATGCCATCCACCTGACCGCTCGCTCCCGGTCCCCGCGTGCGCACTATGGCTGCCGCTTTGACCCGAGCCCCCTCACCCCCTCCCTCCCTCCCCCCTCCTCTCTCCCCCCAAACCCTCCCCCCTCTGCATCTCTCCCGCTCTCTCCTCCTCTCTCTCCGTCCCTCTCGTCTTCTATCCCCACTTGACCCTCCCACAACCTCCCTCTGTTCCAGTCTGGGAATCCTCCGCCGGGCTCACCGCGGCACTCGGCGTTGGCTGTCCAGCAGCAGCCACACCGACTGCCCCATTCCCCACCACTCTCGCCAGCCACCCCGGACACAGACCCGGGGAGTCAACCTCTCCTCCCTCATCCCCATCTCCCCCACCCCTGCCTCACAACCTGGACCCCCCTCCCCTCCCACACACCCTTCTGTCAACCGCTCCCTCCACATCGGACTGCAAAATGTCCGCTCCCTCTGCAACAAGGCCCTGGTCATCAACGATCTCATCCTTGATGAGAACGTTGATATCATGGCCTTGACAGAAACGTGGCTCACCCCAGGCGACACCTTCCCCCTCACGGAGGCCACGCCACCCGGCTACACCTCCCACCACATCCCCCGCCCCAACCGCCGTGGCGGTGGTGTTGCCCTTATCTCAAGGACACCACTTGCCCTCTCCCCCTACTCCACTGGCTCTTTCCCCTCCTTCGAGCACCTCACCCTCTCCCACCCCTCATTCCTCTCCCTTAAAATCCTCCTCCTCTACCGGCCCCCTAAAACCTCTCCCACCTTCATCTCTGACATTTCAACACTCCTCACATCTCTTTGCCTCTGCTCCGATCGCCTCATCATCCTGGGCGACTTTAACCTACACTTCACCCCCTCCTGCTCCATCTCCACAGACTTCTCTTCCCTGCTCTCCTCACTCAACCTTTCCCTACACATAAACTCCCCCACTCACAGTCACGGCCACCCACTCGATTTGGTGATCACCCGGGGCCTCAGTGTCTCGGATGTCACTATTACCGACAAGGCCATCTCCGACCACTACTTCATCTCCTTCACCACCTCCACCCCCCTCCCCACCTCCACCAGACCCACCACCATCTTCTACCGCCCTTGGAAGAAGTTACCCCCACAATCCCTAACCGATGCCTTGGAGTCCTCTGAACTCCTCTCCCTCTGGCCTTCAACCCTCACCGACCCCTCTTCTCCTCTCTCCCTCCTCCACAATATCCTCTCCTCCACACTCGATACTCTTGCCCCCATCACTTCCCGCACTGTCTCCTACTCCCGCTCCTCCCCCTGGTACACCACCCACCTCCGCTCACTGAAATGCCAGGTGCGGGCTGCTGAGCGCACCTTTGTCAAATCCGGCTTAACGGTCCACCGACAAATCTGGCTGGACCTCCTCAAAATTTACCGCTCCACTCTAGCCTCGGCCAAGTCGTCCTTCTACTCCAGGATAATCCTGGAGGCGAAGAACAACCCCAGGCTACTGTTTTCCACCACATCCCGACTCCTCCGTCCCCCCCGCCACCCCGCGCAGGTCATCTCCTCCAACCTTCACTGCGAGGAGATGCTGGATTTCCTTGAATCCAAGATCAAGGGAATCCGCTCCGCGGTCACTTCCCCTCCAACTTCCACCCACCACCCACCCCTTCCCTCCCACACTCCGACTCCTACCCATCCTCCCCTACACACCTTCGTACCCGTTTCCCCACCCTCTGTCACTGAACTCATCCTATCCCTAAAACCAACCACCTGCTCCCTTGACCCCATCCCCACTCCACTCCTTATCTCCCAGCTCCATTTTCTTGTCCCACACATCACTGACATCATAAACCTGTCCCTCTCCTCTGGCTCTGTCCCCATTCCATTAAAAACTGCCATCATCACGCCCACCCTGAAAAAACCCTCCCTTGATGCGTCGCAGCTATCAAGCTACCGGCCCATCTCCAACCTCCCCTTTCTCTCCAAGGTCTTGGAAAGAGTTGTCGCCTCCCAACTGCGCTCTTTCCTCTCCACCCATTCTCTTTTTGAACCCCTTCAGTCAGGTTTCCGTGCTGCTCATAGCACAGAAACTGCCCTGGTCAAGGTCACCAATGATATCCTGACCATCTGTGACCAGGGCTCCCTCTGTCTCCTCGTCCTCCTCGACCTATCGGCAGCATTCGATACGGTCGACCACGCTATCCTACTCCACCGCTTGTCCTCCCACCTCAACCTTCAAGGCACTGTCCTTGAATGGTTTAGGTCGTACCTTTCTCACCGTCTTCACTTCGTCTCAACGAATGGCTTCTCCTCCACCCCCCGTACTGTCTCATGTGGTGTCCCTCAGGGCTCTGTCCTCGGTCCCCTCCTCTTCACCCTCTATATGCTCCCCCTTGGTGACATCATCCGCAAACATGGGGTTAACTTCCACATGTATGCGGATGACACCCAACTCTACCTTTCCTCCTCTACTCTCAACTCCACGACCACCGATGTCCTGACAGCCTGCCTGTCCGACATCGAGTCCTGGACGAGAGACAACTTTCTTCAGCTCAACGTGCAAAAAACCGAGGCCCTCCTGATTGGCTCACGTCAGCGCCTCCGCACCTCAGGCGCTGACACCATCAGCATCCAAGGCTGCACTCTCCACCTCTCAAAGCCAGTCAGGAACCTCGGCGTTTTGTTCGACCCTGAGCTGTCCTTTCTCCCTCACATCCGCACCACAACTGGCACCGCCTTCCATCACCTCCGGAATATCGCCAGATTACGGCACTACCTCACCCCTCACGCTGCTGAAACCCTGGTTCACGCCTTTGTCACCTCAAGGCTGGACTATGGGAACTCTCTCCTCGCCGGCCTTCCCGCCACCTCCCTCCACAAGCTGCAGGTCATTCAGAACTCTGCAGCTCGTGTACTGTCCCGCACCAGGCTTCGGGACCACATCACTCCCACCCTCGCTCGCCTCCACTGGCTCCCCATCCCCCAGAGGATTGATTTCAAGATCCTCATCCTCACCTACAAGGCCATTCACGGCCTTGCTCCCTCCTACCTCTCCAACCTACTATCCCCCTACCTACCTGCCCGTACCCTCCGTTCCTCTGGCTCCGGTCTGCTCCACGTCCCCCGCCCCAACCGCCCTACTATCGGTGGTCGGGCCTTCAGCCTCTCAGCCCCGAGGCTCTGGAACTCCATCCCCCAGTGCCTTCGCCTTGCTTCCTCCCTTTCCTCCTTCAAGGCCGGTCTCAAAACCTTTCTCTTTGACCGTGCCTTCAGCTCCCCTCTCGACTCTCTTCCTCCTCCTCGCTCCCTCCCTTCCCTCCCCTCACCCTGACCATTTCCCCCTCCTCTCTCCCTCCCTTCCCTCCCCTCACCCTGACCATTTCCCCCCTGCTCGGGTCATGACCCAACTGTGCAGTGCCTTGGGACGTCCTCCTGACGTGAAAGGCGCTCTATAAATGGAATCTTGTTGTTGTTGTTGTTGTTGTATAAGGCCACTGCAGCAATAGACAGGCTTACTGTGGTATGGCACAAAGCCACCAGCTTGTATTAATTTCCTATGGCAATGAAGCACAAACAGACCCAAGAAGAAAACGATGAGCCCAAGAGCTTTCAAGGACACAACTGCATGCAAAGTCTGGCTTTACCTGAGTCTGTGTGTCTATGGTCCCTTAACTGACTGGTAAAATAGTTTATGCACATCAGTGAGTATATGTGTGTCAGAATGAGAATGTGTGTGAGTGTCCATGAATGCGTATGTGTCTGCATGAATATATGTGCGTGTGGGTCTGAGAGCATGAGTGTGTATGGTTATGTGCTTGAGTGCACAAGAGTGTGTGCATGTGTATGAGTGCGCGATTGCATTTTTTTTGTGTGCATATGCACGCAAATGCATTGAGTAAGTGTGCTTTGAGTGTTTGTGTGTGTTCATGCGTGTGTGTGTGTGTGTGCGTGTGTGATATTGAGCTAAGCATTGAGAATGCCCTGGAAGAACAGTCCCCAAACTGTTTTGCGCTGGGCCCTCCCTTCAGACGTTAATGTCCCACGTATGCCATGGTTCGCCTGGAAAATGCCATCTTCACGGGGTCCTCACAAAATAGTTCGTCTCCCCCATGGCCTCTGGTCCCCAGGCTGGTAAGCCGCTGATATTTGAAATGGAGGAAACAGGGTTTATTCCCCTCTTTTCTCTCCCATCTCTGAGGACTGGTCTTTCCTCACACTCGCCTTCTCTTTCCTCTCTGACTTGGGCTTAATGTTGTTGAAACAAAATATTCTTACCCAGTCACCTCATCATGCTCCCAGTTTGAAACCCGCTGCCCTAGATCAGTCAGGCTTCACCCCTAACAATAACTTTTTTGAAACATGTGGAGGGGTGGGGGTGGTGTCGAGGAGAGAAAACAAACCCATATAACTTGTGGCAAGATGGCCTCAACTAAAGTCAAAACAATAAGTTGTTTGGCCAGAGATGATAGTGAATGAGGCTTGAAAAGAATGCGGATAGATCAAAGAATGAAAGTTTTATATCATCTCTCCCTCTCTCTCTCCCTCTCCCTGTTTTTCACAATTCACCCCACGTCAGTGGAAATGTTTTTAAATTTATTTTACAGCAGGCATTAATACATGACCTCTTGGATTTGGCACTAGCTGTACATTTTCTGACAAATTCCATGATCTCAGTTCATGCACTGCAGTGCAATCCGCCCCCAATAAACTGGTAACAGCACTTCCATCTAGAACACGATGAACTGGAGGTCTGAAGTTACCTTTTCATCTACTATTCAGCAATAACATGTACAAATTTAATTGGCTTTCTATGGGAGAGGTGTAGAGTTATTTACTAGAAAATTGCTTCATTGTCTTAGGCCTGCACAGGAAATTTCATTGCTTTAACCCTAGCCTCTCCCTTTGTCTTTAGACTAAATCCTTGGGGTGGATTACGTGCGAGTGTGTGAACATGTGAGTATGTGAGTGTGAGTGCATGCAAGTGCACCTGCAAGTGTGAATGTGTGAGTGTTAATGTGAGTGAGTGTGAGTCAGTTGAGTGTGTGAATCTGAGTCAGTGTGAGTGAGTGTATAGATCATTGATTTATAGTAAAAGTAGTTAGCTGTGCTTTACACTTGTTACAACTGGAAAGAAAGATGAATTCTAAAGGAATTTTGTATGTTCTGTAAAATCTTGATTGACTCAATACAAGGAAACGCAGAGAGAATTCTCCCTGGCCTCTCTCTAAATGTTTTTCTATTTGAATTAATGTAACTGGGAGTTCGTCTGAATCTGACGTTTCCTGTCAAGATTTTGAAAAGAGTAAAAGAGAAAGCTCTGAGCATCCAGGACTCGGGAAATGTCTCCGAGCAACAATCTGGCACGTGTTACAATGCTTCCTGTTCACAGTTGTTTCTGAGCTTCTTTTTCAGTCCTTAGGGTGTCTGACACATGCAGAAAACCATCACCATGCTTTAGAGTATCCAAACCAAACTGAGAATTCTATGCATCCCACCTACACATGGAAATTCCCATGTCTGGAATGGAATGCGCACTCTCTTGCCCGAAGAGTATTAGGGGTAGGTTGGCAAGAGCAAAGGCTTGGGGAGCAGAGTGTGCGTTGGGGTGCTTCTGGACTTTCACCAGCTAAAAAAACACACTACCTGACAAGCTTTCCAACTGCTTATCCAGCTAAGACCACCCTACCGGTTGGGGCTTTGGCTTGCAGGGTTAACATTAGCAGAGTGGGATGACTCTCTGCCCCCAATGTCGTCTGCCCCTCCATGTCCTGTCGATGAACCAGGCTTTCTGTGCTGTCATCAGCAGTGCCCTGAAATACCGCGGACCCATCTGGCTCAGGAACTGGACTATAACAGAGGGTTGGCATTCAGTTATCAAACATGTCACCTTGGAGCCAGATCGGCTCCCAGGAGACTCAGATTATCTTCACCCTTAAGGTGGATAGATTTTTTTCTGCATCACATTTCCAATCCTCACCACCATCCTCGAAACAACCTCAGCAATATCTGATGGTGGACAGTGGCCTGCTTACTTCTTAATTGTAAGACCTCAGGTCATTGATAAATA
Source organism: Callorhinchus milii (assembly GCF_018977255.1). Lineage (NCBI taxonomy): Eukaryota > Metazoa > Chordata > Chondrichthyes > Chimaeriformes > Callorhinchidae > Callorhinchus > Callorhinchus milii. The sequence continues at coordinate 13,762,996 of NW_024704743.1, forward strand.
CTGCTCAAACCAGCATTCATGTCAGAGAAATACTTGAAATGAAACAGTGAACATTTTAGAGAATATTTAACTTTGAAATCAGAAGCATAAAGTACAGCATAAAGCAGCCCAGAGTTGCTTGTTGCTAGGAACATAGGAACACAGGAACTTAGGAAACAATCTAATTAATTACAGCATTCAATCACACTTAAAAGCTCTGCATTTAACCAGCGAAATAGATGAGGCACAATTTCCATACAGGGTAACCAAGATGTATTGGAATGAGGTGGCCTGGCATGTTTTATGCTGCATTCATATTGACCTCTGGATACACCTTGAGTGACCTTGATATTTCAGCAACCCTAACTTTTATGCAGTACTATTTCACATTGGTGGAATGTATCAAACAGCTTTACACAGTTGGCTGGACAACCGAGGCAGGCAGCTGCTGGAGTGGGGAGGAGAAAGATGCCAAAAAGCACGATTCTAGGTAAGCTTTGGAGCTGAGGAGGAAAAGGTCAGTCGGAGGGATTTCAGCGAATGGTAGAAAGTTTACGATCATAATTCTAGCAACCCTCTGTGAAAAAAAGGTTCTTCCGACCTCCCTCTTTTACAGCTTCATACTTGTGTTTGAAAACCTTGCTGTCTTTCTGGTTTTCTTTTTATGCATCTGTATAGACCTCTCATTGTATGCATATCATGATGGTATACATTCTGTAGATGTGCGTAACTTGTTTTTATAATAATAATAATCCTTGCATTTGATATAGCGCTTTTCACGTCTTCTAGACGTCTCAAAGTGCTTCACAGAATATGCTGTAAAGTGAATTGACGGTACATTTGTGGGCAAAACGGGGCAACCAGTTGCGCACAGCAGTGACCCACAAACAGTCTTGGATTGAAAATGACCAATTTATTATTGTTTCGTTTTGGAGGGATAAGTATCAGGCGTGTGGAGTAAAGAAACTTGCCCAAGGTTTCGCCCTGCCTGGAATTGAACCCAGATGTCTCGCTTGCAAGGCGAGTGCTCTAACCACTGAGTTACAGGACTCCACACTGAGCTACAGGACATTATATTATTTTACCTCAATTGACTCATTTGCCTCAATAATAGTGGCGGGGGGAAATCGGGGAGAGAAAGTTTAGGAGCTTCACCCGTACATGAGACTTCTGACAAGTTTTCTTCCCAGACCCATTAGCATAAAACATTGCAGTCCGATTATAACAAACTTCATCATCACATGAATTTAGTTATAAAGCGTTGCACTATGGATCCAATGGATCAACTACACAATTCCCATCCCCTGGGGTGGTGTTTCACACTAAAATGGCAGCTTTCTGGGTCATTAGAACATTTTTCAATGGAATACTCTATAAACCATGTTCTCCACTATAAAATGTAGTTTCTGGTCTTGGGCTTCTCGCGCTGTTACCCGACCCAACTGTGGGTGGGGCGGCTCTGGATGTGCATGCGAGGTGCGGTGCAAGCGGGAAATGGGCTTCTCTCTACTCGGGAGGCCCCACTGTTGTGACTGTCTGTGTGGCTCTATGTGTGTGTGTGTTTGTGAGTGTCTGTGTGTGAGTGTGTGTCTCTCTTTCTCTATATGTTTGTGAGTGTTGGTGTATGAGAGTGTGTCTCTCTCGCTATGTGTTTGTGAGTGTTGGTGTGTGAGTGTGTGTCACTGTGTCTGTGTGAGTGTGTTCTTCTTTCTATGTGTTTGTGAGTGTTGGTGTGTGAGTATGTGTCTCTCTCTGTGGTTGTGTGTGATGCCGGCCAGGAGTCAGGAGGTGGTGAGCTCCTGTAGCCACACAGTCCTGAGTGTCTGTTTTGGTAAATCTCAAGGCCCTTCAGGCCTGCGCTGGTGTCCACCTCCCTCCGCATCACTCAAAAATGCCACCCAGTTTTTGTTTGAAGAAAAAATTCATGATTCTTTTTGCAAAAATCTAACATTTGTTATTTCCTCATGTTCAGTTTTTATCAATAAATTGTAGGTTGGCAGTAAAATGTACCTCAATAGCACCAATCAACTTCACTGCAAATCAGCTTCTTTTTCTTTTAGTGCGGAACTAATAAACCACTTGTAGGCGAAATATGGCAGCCAATTGCACCCAGCAGCGTCCCACAGACAGCCATGGATTGAGTGACCAAATTATTATTTTTATTATTATTTATTTTTTTGAAGGGATTATTACCCCCAGAAAACGATCCGACATTCGACTAACAACCGGGTTCCTACTTACTGCTAGGTAAACAGAGGTGTGCGGAGTGAGAAAATTTGTCCAACGTTTTGCCCTGCTGGCAATCAAACCCAGGGACTCTTGCTTGCGAGGCGAGTGCTCTAACCACGGAGCTGCAGGACTATTTGGGATGTTTTAGTATGACAGATTAAACTTGGTATTGCTCCCCAGAGAGTTGTCTCCTGACTTCAGATTAGGAATTCAACGCTTGATTAAACAGTTCAACGAGAAGCCAGCAATGGAAGTATTCTGCTGTAGCTGTACCAGAATCAGAGAATGAGCTTCCTCAGTTGAATTTCCCAGCTAGGCTAGCCCTCGTTTTGCTGTCAATGCAATTTCCCTTGTTATTGAAATAAAGGGAAACACCAAGCAAAATGAATCACTGGATTGTTGTTATAAACCCTTTCCTTGACAGACGTGCTGCTTTAATAGCTGCAACCAAAATAAACTCTGAACCACAGGAGATAATGTTCGTTACTCTCTGCCTGAAGTAGGAATGCTTCAAAAAGCTGTAAAAGTGAATTTAAGGTTAATGACACACAAGGCAGGCCTCTGTCTGGATTTCAGTTCCAAAATACAAATAAAACCTTGCTAGCTTATGAATTCAAGATGCATTACAACAACACTCCACTTTGTGGAGTCCCATAGCATAGTGCGCAGTGTGCCCACCTCGCAAGCGTGAGGACCCGGGTTCAATTCTCGGGCAGGAAGTTTCCTTACTCCACCCGCCTCTGTTCACCTAGCAGTAAGTAGGAACCTGGTTGTTAGTCAATTGGCAGATCGCTTTCTGGGGGTAATAATCCCTCCGAAAACAATATTTGGTCACTCAATCCATGGTTGTATGTGGGGCACTGCTGTGCACAATTGGCTGCCCTGTTTCGCCCAAAAAATAAACAGTCAATCCACTTTACAATGTATTGTGTGAAACGCTTTGAAACGTTTCAATGACATGATAAGGCGCTAGATCAAATGCAAGGTTATTATTATTATAACACAGCTTACACTAACATACTGCCTTTCACATTGGATAATGTCGTGGAGCACTTTACAGGGATGGTAAGGAAACCCAAGCAAGATGGGAAATGTGAAAGGGGTGGAGGCAAATGGTAAGAGGGAAATGACTGAAGGCATAGTCGCAGAGGTAGAATTTTAGAAGAGTTTTGAAAACAGGGTGGGAGTGGGAGAGGGAGGTGGGGAGTTTGTGAGGGAGATCCAGGGAACAGCAGAGCAAGGCTGAAAGCTTTGTTATATAAGAGTCACCAACCTTCTGCCACATTTTGATGAAGAATAGCTCCTGAGAGAAGTTAAAGAAAACATTGGTGTCGTATGCGTCATCGCCTGCATTTCGAATGGTGATGTTGACAGAGATGTTCTTCACAGCCCCCAGTGCCAGGAAAGGCTTATGCTCCATAGAACTAGAAATTAGAAAACAAGAGGTCAGTAACGTCTCCTCATGAAGACAGGAGGGCAGGCCTTCCTGAAGTGCAGTCCAGTGTTTTGAGTTAATAAGCTGATCCTGGATACTCACAAGTATCAACTACAGTTTCATAGTCGTTTCATCCAACTGATTTCTACTGGTTAATATTATTGTCAGGTTGCAAACAAATAATAATAATCTTTGTATTTGGTATAGTACCTATACCAAATACAAAGATTATTATTATTTGTTGGACTTCTATGTGGAGTCCTGTAGCTCAGTGGTTAGAGCACTCGCTTTGCAAGCGAGAGACCTGAGTTCAATTCCAGGCAGAGGGCGAAACCTTGGGCAAGTTTCCTTACTCCACACGCCTAATAATAATCCCTCCAAAACCCAAAACAATAATAAATTGGTCATTTTCAATCTACGACTGTTTGTGGGACATTGCTGTGCGCAATTGGCTGCCGCGTTTGCCCACAAATATACAGTCAATTCACTTTACAGTGTGTTCTGTGAAGCGCTTTGGGACGTCCTCCCGACGTGAAAAGCGCTATATCAAATACAAGGATTATTATTATTATTATATTATTATTACCTATCATATTGGGAGGATGCCACAAAGCACAGGATCTTACTGTAAAATGGTAAATTGTAGCTAACTTTTTTTAAAAGCAATTGACAGTCTAGTAAAATCCACTGTATAAATCACATGCTCAGTGAAGAGTTTTACAGCCTGTGATGTTCAATGTTCTGTGCTCAGTGTAAAATCTAGAGTAGAAACTTTACATCAACGCAGTCTGTGCTGGGAGTGGAATTTACCACTAATCTACTGTTGTACAGGTACACTGAACAAATTTCCAGGAACATTATGATTTTGCTTGTCCCATTATCATGTACCGTGGCCACGAACCAACCTTGCAATTGCTGTTCACACTCAAGTTGGTGATGGCATAATAGACAAAACACAAAATAAACTGAAATAATTGAAAACAGTACGTAATAAACAACAATTTAGGCTCCAGGGTAGGATTTCAACACACTCATTTAGGTTCAGATCCCTCAGTTCAATAACTGCTTCACAACTCCTTTCGGGACAAGTGGTGTTGTGCCCCACAAGCCATTAATAATGGGGAAATCGCATCACAAGATCAACAACAACAACAAGATTCCATTTATAGAGTGCCTTTCACGTCGGGAGGACGGCCCAAGGCGCTGTACAGTTGGGTCAGGACCCGAGCATGGAGGAAATGGTCAGGGTGAGGGGAGGGAAGGGAGGGAGGGAGCGAGGAGGGGGGAAATGGTCAGGGTGAGGGGAGGGAAGGGAGGGAGCGAGGAGGGGATAGAGAGTCGAGAGGGGAGCTGAAGGCACGGTCAAAGAGAAAGGTCTTGAGACCGGCCTTGAAGGAGGAACGGGAGGAAACAAGGCGAAGGCACTGGGGGATAGATCACAACAGCAGTTGGGATGAGGAAGGCACTTTAGCCCATTTGCTCTCATCCTTCTAGAATATGAAAAACGGGCATCATCAAAGTTCAACAAACTGCTGGACCACAAAGTCTCAGAATTTCGCAGGTTGATAGGTTTCTTGATGTTTGCCGTTTGATCCTCTCTGGGCGCTGAGGCAAAATCTCCATTTAACATCACAGGAGCACCATCGCCAGGGGACAGCAGTGGTTATTAATAAGAAGGTCCACCACCACCTTCTTGGGGCAACCAGGAACGCTTGTCCTGCCAGAGTCACCCAAATCTCGAGATAGAATAAACTTCCCACTAACCTACAAATATTAGATGCATGTCCCACCCACCAACAAACAGAATAAAGTCACGTTTACTAGAGAACAGCTCAGACAGCTCGACGATGGATATTATCGTTGCACTTTGCTTCATGTTCCGACGTAGATTTTATATTCCATTTCTTCCCTAAAAATACAGTACGCTGCATTTTAATCTCTATACATTTATTAGCTTCTTGTTTTTCTATGGGTGCTGTGACTACCACTGCGTAATGCTGATCATCAGACGGCTTTTGAGATCTCAACCCAATAGGTATTCTTCATATGTGAATCTGCAAACTGAGTGTCAGGAGTAGATTTTAGGAGCGTGAAACCTGATCTGATCCTGTTGTTACAGGACACCCAAACACACATACTTTTCAGCCTTCTTTACCAGATGACAAGCAGGATTCCCACCCCCATCTCCCCCGAGAAAAGCCTGGGGAGTTGAGGACCAATTGCAGCATCCTTACTGCTGCCCTATTGTAAGTGGGGATACTGCATTTAATTAGTAGCTTTCACATAGCATAACATATCCAAGCACTTTAATACTTAAAAGGTTTTATCCCAAATATAGGTGGGGTGAAGGCAAGAGAAAGAGGAGCACCAATGTGCACTTATACAGTGTTTTTCAGGTAGAGGTACACCTCAAAGTGCTTTAGTGACAGTGTGGGAGACTGAGGTGGGTATGAGATACGGGTTAGAGGATAGATGGCTGGAGGCCAAAGAGATAAATACTTCGGCAATTTTTGAAAGCAGAAAGGGAGGGAGGAAGAGGAAGGGAAACAGAGGGATTCAGAACAGAATTCCAGAGATTGGGTCCAACGGGGCTGAAAGCTCACTCACTGATGGTGGGGCAGGCAGGGGAAGAAGGGTAGGAGAGAGAGGAGGATATGAAGCAGGCCTGAGTCAACAAATGGAGAGGGGAGTTGGACTGCAGGAGATCACAAATGAGAAAAGGAGAGATCTATTTTCCCCCCATATTAGCTCAGTGGGGGAAAAGTGATCTCTGTGATGTCAGAAGAATCAGGAAACCATACACATTGGTTCGATGCCTGAGGCAAAATAAAGCATGTGTATTAATCATTTGAATAGTATGTTTCACTGTATAAATAAACACACAGAAAGGGTATATGTGGAGAGACCTGGTACCTTTGGCAGCACAAAGCGAACAGAACTCCAATTTAGAAGAGCAGAGTTCAAATTCCAGGCTCAAACTCAACTCGACTCAGTAAACAAACCTGAACAGTTCTATGACAGCTTCACAGTGAGGGGAGCATTGCACCTCGAGGGATAAAAAACGCAACAGAATCTTTCCTGGCCACAGAGCTGCCAGTCACAAAACTACACTGAGAAAGACTCTAGAAAAGCATCCATCCATTCTTCCCCTTTTTTTTCTTGTTTGTTGCATTTTTCCCACAAAATACAGTCACTAAACTTTACAGCGCTCCGAGGCATCTCAACAAATGCGATAAGGCGCTATATCAATGTCAGTGGTGCCTTCTTCAGATGAGAAGTGCTTTGAGCTTTTTTATGTTATAAAATATATCAAATGCAGGGATTATTATTATAAGCATTTCACCGATGATTAATTGAAGTTGATTTAACAGCAAAGCTACAACAAAAAAACATGATGTAAATCAACAATGTATCTGTGGTTTGTTGGCCAGGAAAACTGGTAAAATCCCCTTCCCTTTTCCAACTGTGTCCTGGATTCTTTGGCTTCCACCTGAACAGAAATATAGGATTCTTGGTTTAATAATAATCCTTAAATTTGAAACAACCCTTTTTATTTCAGGCGGACATACTGTAAAGTGGAGTGACTGTGCATTTTGAAGGCAAACACAGCAGCCAAGTTGAGCACAGCAATATCCCACAAATTGCCATGAAGTGAGTAGCCAACTTTATTCAGGGGATTGTCTGCCAGTACACAGGGATCTTTAACGTTCACCTGAACAGGTAGATGGGACCTCAGGTTAACGTCTCGACTGAAAGATGACACTTCCAACAACACAGCACTCCCTCAACATTGCACTTGAGTATCTCCAGCACCTTGGGATGTCCTCCTGATATGAAAGGCGCCATACAAATGTAATTTGTTGTTGTTGCCCAGACTGTGAGAGCTCTTTAGGTGAAAACACTAGTGAATGGTTAAATGTGAATGGCTGTTGTTCAGCATATAGATAAGAGTTTAAATAAAGTTGCAAACTAAATAAAGGATGAAAGCCAAGATAAATCGGCAGGAATAAACAATCTTCGATTGGGTCACAAAAGATTGTTTTAATAATTTTTGCTGTCCAATACCAAATTGTTACGTCACTGCGAAAACATTCATATTCATATATTTTTTTAATTCGAAATTACATTGACACAAAAAAATGAAACAAACGGTCAGTGTTATGGATGTAGGGCAAATGCTGCATCTGAATGTGTTTTATTGAAGAAATTTTGGCAGCGCAGTTGACTGGAAAATCTGAAAATAGAAGACTTTCATGGCTGCGCAGTCAGGAGGGCGGTATTTTATAAATTGCTTTTCCACTGTTTTATGGCACTCGACGTGACTTAACCACAGAAAAATTAAACAGCACCTCTTCCGTGGGTGCTCTGCCAAGTGGGAAGTCATGAAGAATAAAAGATCTTATAAACACTGCAAAGCTACAAAGTCTCAGTCCCTTTAAACATTTGTTTCTCCTAATAACTTTAAAATTATGCTGTTTGAAAAAATGCTGAATTCATTTAAAAATAACTCCCAAAAGCTATAAGCCCCAGCAACACTGACAAGGAAACATTCCATCATAAAACACATTATACGCTCTTAACTACAAACAGTCTTCAGCTACATATGCACCATTAGCATGAAACCCACAAAGCACACCTCAATATGTACCTATTTGACCAAGCTTTTCGATATCTTCTGACCTGAAGATGGGGAAGGAAGGAGCAAGATGGAGGGATAGAGGAAGAGTGTTTCAGAGTTTCAGGGTGTAATGGCTGAAAGCGCAGCCACCGATGGTGGAATGAATATCAGATTAAAGAGAAAGGAGACAGCTCACGTGGACACAGCCACTCTCTTTCTCACACACACATTCTCTCATACACTAGCTCACGCAAACACACATTCTCTCTTATAACATAAAAATGAGTACATGCACAGAAATAACTATGTTTGCAGAGACTTACTACCACAGTTTAATAACAGAAAGCCACTTCTCATTAGTGTTGTGCTGACGAATTAGAATTGGATTCTGAGCGGACAATTGGAGGATAAAGTTTGAACAATCCTGAAGCCAGATTGGAGACTACCTTTTTCTCCCCTGGACAGTGGTGAATATATGATATAGTTTCTCAGTGAAAGTAGATGACATTCTTTCGATTTGCTGCTTCCAGAAATGGGTATGTATGTGATTTAGAACAGTACAGGAGATTCTTGGGACAGGTACAAAATCGCGAAAGAACCCAGGAGACACAATGGTTGCTATGTGGCTGGGGCCCAAGGAAAGAGGAAATGTTGTCCATGTGGAGTGCCAATCTATCATATTAACTTTGTTCCCACTCAAGACATTAACCAGACTTGCACATAGTATAAGAACAGGAAGAGGCCATTCCAGCAGTTTATTAGATCGTGGAGGATCTTACATCTACCGGTTATAAGAATCTACTATTGTAAAGCTTGTCACTTGCATTTTATTAAACAGGCAGCATCTATAATAAATAATACTAATCCTTGCATTTGTTGTAGCTCCTTATCAAGTCTTTGAAACATCTCAAAGCACTTCAAAGAATTGACTGTATAGTTTGTGGGCGAAACACAGCAGCCAATTGCACACAGCAGTGTCCCACAAACAGTCGTGGATTGAATGATCACTTTTTTTTTGAAGGAATTATTAACTCTGGAAAAGCGATTCACCAATCAAATAACAACAAGGTTCCTACTTACTGCTAGGTAAACAGAGGCGTGTGGAGAAGTGAAACTTGCCCAACGTTTCGCCCTGCTGGGAATCGAACCCAGGTCTCTCGCTTGCGAGGTGAGTGCTCTAACTACTGAGCTACAGGACTCCAGGATACCTATTACCTGACTCTGTTGTTGGAGTGAATTTCCATTGCATGGTTTTTATATGTGCCCGTAGGATGCACATTGTGGTGTTCACCATATCATTGGTAGTTGAAGGAAAATTTCTGCCTCTTTGTTTTTCACATCATGGAAATATTTCCTGATTTTCCACTAATTCTACAGGCGGTGAAGATGATCTTAACCCTGTTGGTGATGCTCTTGCTCCCAGGGCAGTGTAACTGAGCCAATTTCCAAACCTGCATTTCCCGAACATCTGAATTTGCAACCTGGATTGGTGACCAGGCTTGGGAACCATTTCCTCTTGGTTCAAATGCTGCATTGTGATAATTGGGGCTCTCTGCTGATTGCTTTATTACATTTCACAAAGAGCAGAGATCACGGGAATGCCTTGGGGGAAAACTGAAGCATTCCCATCTGTTTGTAAATGGATCATCTTGTATCAGCACATCCTTCCTTACAAGTCCCAGGGAAATACCTCTTGGTGACAAAAGAGATATTTAAACTGTAATAATCCTAAATGGGCGAATACTGTACCAGCTCAGAATTTTCGGAAGAGTCTCATTTTAAAGGGATCTCTATTACTATTACCTCTATTATTCTTATATTCAGGGATTTCAGGACAAATACAAGTAAGTATTTATTTACTTATTGTCCTGAGGACATCCCCCATGGCACAGCTACGCTGGTGTTATGTTGGGACATCCTGTCCCTTACCCTATCTTAAATCAGAGGATAATCTTCAGATAGGTAGCAGATCCTAAACTTAAAAACAAATGGGAACAACCTGATAATTGGAGCTTCTTGCCACTAAGTCCCATTCACCGGAACTCACCCGCCCCTCCAAAAAAAATCTCACTGCCTCACACCCTTTGTGCCTTCAATACCCTTCTAAAGACCTACCTCTAGTCAACTCCCTCCTATCTAATCTCGCCATTTCCCACTTTGCTCAGGTTTCCATTTTGAATCTGTAAAGCGCTTCAAGCCCCAAATGAAAGGCACTGTATAAGTGCAAGTTATTATTTTCTGTTCTTATGTCGCATATTGGTGTGAAATATTCCTCATACCACTGAGTTGTGCTATCTCCTGATTTTCCACCCATTGTGGCTGTGCCTGCCCTCAACAACTTGAATAAATTTTTCGCCAACAGTTAGAAACAGGGTACAAAGGTTTCTTATGAAAGAGCCAATTCAGGATGGATAAAGGCGAGAAACCAAAGCCAGCATGAAAGGCCGACAATTTCATTGGAATTTAAAGTTTAAGGGTTTTATCATAGAACAAGATTCTAAGAGTCCACAGTAAAAGGTCCCTCACAACAGACTGTCATTGAAGTGAAAACTCATGTGATTGAAAAGTGAGATATAAATGAGATAATAAGAAACAGAGGGCCACCAAAGGCCATCTTTCCAAATTGAACAGCTGGGATGAGATGAATCTCTTCACATCAAGGGCTGGTGCCTTTTTAAATGATATTTACTAACCGCCTTGATAAAAGCGTTTTAAGTTGAAATCCAAGCTTACAAATGACAAGAATGAGCCTCTTTTGTTGTTAACTCACTTAGCCCACATTGGCAGTTCATGGTTTCACTGCACTCCTAATCTTGTATAACTAACATGCTTTTAGAGGGCATTTGGATAAATTGCTTTGCGAAGCACTTTCAGATGTCCTCCAGATGTGAAAGGCGCTATATAAATATAAATTGTTAGAGCGGTACATATTGGAGCAAATTGCCTGATGATTCAGAATAAGTTCTGCACATGACTGTTGGTGCAACTGAGTTGTAAATGTAGAGTCCAATCCTAGGTTTCCAGATTCTTATCTCACAGGTCATCATATGGTAAAGAGGTCTCAAAGTCCCTGCACTGTGCAGATTGGGATCCAGGCTTGTGCACAGCTTCTTGCTCATTTGTTGGAAACGTAGTATTTTCACTGCTTATCACATAGATGATTAAAGGTTGGCTGTGTACTGGCCATCCTTAGACTGCAATAATACCATGGGGTCAAAATTACTTCCTGCAAGATAAGAAAGTCTAACTCGGGCTTCGAGAGAATGCATTTCATGCTCTTTGCCAGATACTTTTTAAATGTTTTTAGACCAGTAACATTTTAAAAGGCATCTGGGAATCAACATGTCATCTCTCTCTAAATTTTATGAAGAAAGATAGCAGCCATTCTTCCCAAGTTTTGGGGCTGTCCACTCTCAGACCTGTCATTAAGGAAGTTTCCACTTGATGAAGTGCTACTTAATTATAACTGTTATGATGAAGGAATATTGTAATTTTGACTGCAGGCTTTGTTGGTGCAAAGCTGAATCAGTGGGAGCCTATTGGGGTGAAAAATGTGGTATGTGATGTGCTAAATTGAGTTTAGCCAGTGTTCCTCAGCACTGAATGATGGAATAAGTGCACAAAAGAGAACATTGATGGAAGGAAGGTTCAACTGGAGAGAAAAGAGACAGCAAGCAGCATGTCACAGCTGATTTCCAGTTCCCTCAAGAAAACTGAGTAAATGAACTCCAGTAGAGAGTTCGTTATTTGCTATAATAGGGGCTGGCCCCCTTTGTGGATAATGGGTTATCACGTAAAACACAAATTGGCTAAAGTACTAACCAAACACAACTTTCATCAAGAATTTTACTGTTACTATCGTCTCTCTCTGTCTCTCTCATTTTCTCTTTACCTTCATAGATGCATCCTACACCTCATGGAGCCAATACGGAACCTTGGCGTCCTGTTCAACCCTCAACAGTCCTTCATTCCCCACATCCATGCCATGACTTGCTCCACCTTTCCCCACCTCCACAATATTGCCCAGCTCCATCACTGTCTCTCACCACAGGCCGCCGAGATCCTCATCCACTCATTGATCACATCCAGGCTTGACTACGCATACTCCCTGCTTGTCAGCCTCCCCAACTCCTACCTGGACAGAACTCTGCAGCCCATGTCCTCTCCCGCACCAGGCTCCGCAACCCAATCAGCCCCCTCCTCGCCCGGCTCCACTGGCTCCCTATTACTCAGAGGATCCAGTTCAAGATCCTTGTCCTCACCTTCAAAGCCCTCCACAGTCTTGCTCCTCCCTACCTCTGCGACCTCCTAACCCCCTATCAATCTGTTCGCTTCCTCCACTCAGCGGTCTCCATTCTGCTTCACATCCCCCACCTTGCCTGCTCCACCATTGGCAGGTGGGCCTCCACCCTCTCTGCCTTCACCCTCATCTCCTTCAAGACCCGTCTCAAGACCCTCCTCTTCGACTGTGCCTTTAGTTGCCCTCCTACCCCTACTCTCCTGCCACTTCTCCTGATCCCAACCAGCGGCTCGGGGGGGGGATCCTTGACTATCCAGCGCCGTGGTATGTCCACCTGATGTGAAAGGTGCTATACAAATGTAATTTGTTGTTGTATCCATCTTTGGCTGTTCTCACTCTCGCTATATATATTGTTACATCTTTCTCTCTCTTTTTTCCTCCTTACCCAATAGCTGTAAAAAAAAGTTTACTTAATAAGTTTCTCTCTCATTTTTTCTTTACTCATCTCTGACTCTCCCTCTCTCTCTTTCTCTATTGTTAATGTCTTTCTCTCTCTCTGTTCTTCCTTAAGTTATTTCCTGTAAGTTATTGCTAAATAACTCACTAACCTCATCGTTCACAGTAATACTGCGCTGGTAATCTTGCAGGCAAAACCACCTTTACAGCTTTCTGGGGCAGATCATTTCACATCGTCACAACCCTTTGTGTGAAGGAATGCTTTCTGAACTCAATCCTAACCTTTTTGTTCTGACTTTTAGGCAAAACCCTAACATGCCTTTGGTGTGCTCTCAGGCAATTTCTGCTTTTATTTCTTGAGGTCCTTAACAATACATTTCAATCCCAGATTACGACTCCATGACTTTTGCTCTTCCTTGGTCAACTGGGTGTCTGACACATGTGAAAACCCACCACTATGCTTAAGAGTAACCAAACTAAACTGAGAGTTCCATGCATCACATGGAACCAACATGAAAATCCCTGTATATTGGACTATCCCGTTCACAGTGCAGAAGAAATAAATCTTGGCAGATCATGGATCTAATAAACAAAGTTCTGCTCTGTTACATGGAGAGCCATTATACAGACATTTACCCCATGACTGAGGTACAGGCCTGCTCTGTATCACATACCTGGATAATAGTAGCTTTCCATGAAGTCCCAGATCAGCAGCACAGTCATCAGACAAACAGTTCCTCTCAAATACAGTCTGCAAAGTCAACAAGAAACCAATCAGTTAAGTCATGTGTGATAGGAGCAATGCTACAAAAAGTCTTATCGAACATTTAAGAGGGAGATATATAAGGTAAGGTACAGTAATTGGGAAGTATGGTTATTATAGCAAAGGCAGGGAAATGATTTTACAAAAATGAAGCATCAGCAATAAAATGGCTGAGGTGACACCTCATGGACAGCAGCCTATGTGTTAGGAGAATTTAGGAGCAACTGTATTTCATTTCCTTTTTTAGGCATAGAGTGAGGTTGGGGTAGGAGGAAGAATGTGTGCGCCAAAGTATTTGAAATTTGGGGAAACAAAGCAGCAAAGCTCAGAGGAGCAGTTATCATTCTAGCATCATTAAAACAGACAGAAAGAAAAGCATAACTCATATTTTCAATAGAGCCTTATCACATTGAAATTTCCGAAAGAAACTTGTAAAAGCAACACATAAAAGATTACGTTTTCTTGGTCAGCCAGGTGTTTGACGCACACAGAAACCAATCACCATCCAAACCCGACTGTGAGTTTCATGCATGCCACCGACATATGGAAATTTCCATGTCTGGAATGGAATGTTCACACTCTCCTAGGAGTAACTCACAACTAGTTACTACAGTATCAAATCCTGTGACTGTTTCATTGTACATAAATGCAGCAGCCGTTTTGCATCAGCAACATCCACTAGCATCCAGGAGGAGAATGATTGATTCATCCATAGGATTGTTGGCTATTTGGTAAAGGGAGCGACCCCTATAACTCACAAATGTCAAACAGACTTTGTGACACCTCATCCTTCTCATGGAGTGAAATGAATATAGAATTCTGCCCCACAAACTGGAAACAATAGGGTGGGGGAAGGAAACTGCCTCTCTAGACTTAGTCACAGGAACTCATTTCTCAAAACACAGGCCTTAAACATATTGGGTGCAGTTTGATTAGGTGAGTGTCTTCTGAATAATCTCGGATAGGGCCTTTTCAGTGCATGCAGGCTTGTTTCAGTGGCAGGACTCTTGCCTCAGAATCAGAAGGTTGTGGGTTCAAATCCTACGTGGGGACTTGAACTCACTTGCCCTAAGATACTCCAATGCAGTGTTGGGGTGTGCTGCATTGTCAGAGGTGCTATCCTTTGGATTAGATGTTAAGCCGAGGTCCCGTCTAGTGGGCTTTAAAGATCTTTAAAGATTAAAGAGTTTCTCCTGATGTTCTGGCCAACAATTCCCCAAATAAAATTGATCATTCATTTCATGGTTGTTTGTGGGAGATTGCTGTGCACAATTGGGCTATCACATTTACCTACAAATACACAGTCCCTCCATTTCACAGTAAAATCCTGTGAAGCACTTTGTATAATGTCCATCCGGCATTATAAGGTGCTATACCAAGTACAAGGATTATTATTATGCAAAGGAACCCACTGAATGGGAATCCAAGATGGCTCAGGCTTATCAGCAAGATTTAGGTGCCAACATTATTTTTTGAGAAATCTGGGGAGCAGTCTAAATTTTAAAATACATTTTATCCACGTTCTTTCAAAAATTAACTGATTGAGTTTATTACAACTTTGAATCCAAGGGGTAGACTTCAATTGGATTAAATGGGTTAGGGGGGATTTCAGTAAGGCATTCTCTATCCTCTTATGCCTGTCTTCTTCCCGCTTGAAACCCATAACGTACTCTGCTAATACCATCTTAACGTTAAAGTGATTCTTGTTAAAATGTGGTGGATCATGGGTCAATGAGCCTGTCAGACGATTCAATCTAAAGAGATCTCTGGTATGGACCACACATGAAGTTATCATGGACCAGCAATAGGCCATGGACTGGTCATTGCAAAACACTGCTTTAGATAGTTGACTTCATTGGCTGCAATCGTCCAATGTCAGTTTTAATACGTTTTGCAAGTTCTTGCAGAGGTTGTTAGGGGAAGGAACACACAAGCATCTTTTGACACCTTCTCATAAAAATGATTATTCGAAACATCCTACTAATAGCCATGAAAATGTTCACATGGTCACAGCTTGTTCGACCTTAGGGAGGCTGTGGAAATAAAACGGTCGCGCAAGCCCTGAATGAAACCTAAACTTCCAATATATCTTTATAGATACTACTTGTTCTTGTTTCACCCGGACACACTGTTTTCAGATACTATTCTTTAGGTGATTTTGTTTTATCTCTCTCCTTAATGTGTTTGAGGATTAGGGATCCAGTGATCCAAGGATCTCAATTACAGTGAAGCCCAGTCCTACACCATAGCAAGGAATTGACTAACCATGAGGGCAGCTGGCCAGTTCCTGTGAAAAAAAAGATGGTCGACTTCTGGGTCAGCAAAATGCCACTTCCTGTTTGCTCTGCAGGTGGCAGTGAAACGGGGAACACTGCAACTGCATTATAAGATGACTGCACCACAGTGAAGCGGGTTATAATGGAGTTTCACTGCACATGCTTAGGCCCCAACAGAAACAAGCAGACCAGGAGCATTGCTTTGGGAATGTCTTAGAAGGGCACTCGGTAATCGCTGTCTCCTTGTGACCAATGCCATAGTACTACTATCAGCTTTCCTGGTGGGCAGGCAGAACCTTCCTTGGCTTAACCATTTAAGGTCCTGGAATAAATCTTTCAGTTTTCAGACAAAGTGAAAAGAACCTTCAACCTCACAGAACACCGTCAATATCTGCCATGGAATGATTTATGATTGTTCTGAGGGATTTCAGAATAGAGCAAACAGCAAAGCTGCCAAGTTAATTCTTTTGTAGCTGGGTGAATGACATCTGTTTTGCCCTTGATGAAGAGCAGGCTATGAGATGTCAAGCATTCTTATTTATACGGTAATCCTCTGTATAGTGTGATTGTACATAATACATGGACACGCTATCTATCTCTGGTGTGGTTAGCTTACACCTACCATCCAAGCCTAAATTCTAAAATAATTTGAGTCTAAAATGATGTTTCTTTCCAGGAAGCTTTTATGGCAAACTATAAGGCAATTGGCAGTAGAATGAATGCAAGATTCCTGAAGGGATGGCTCCAATTGAGGATAAGTTGAAAGGTCATTATTTGACCTTGGGAATCAGCTGTAGGAAATGACTGGCACTATCTGGAATGTTAAGCAACCTCACTACATCAGTCTTCTACAAGGAATAAGGAGAAGGCAAAGCAATGCAAATGCAAGGCAGTCAGTTCGACAACCTGTTATTCTTTTATGTTTTGAATAATGTATTATTGGACTTCTTTTGTGTGTTTGTTTAGGAATTAAAGAAGGAATCTGTCAAGGTTTTCTTTCCATTGTTTGCCTCTTTTGAAAAGATTTAGTTTCTGAGCAACTACTTCACGCAGAGGGAGCTCTCATGACAGAGAACATTCTGCTTGGGTGAAGGCTATTTCAGACATCTATCTGATTGTCGTCAAGTGTTTATGAGAACAATGGTATCCATTGAAAAGTCAGCAGGAATTCAGTAAACTTGTTAAATAGAGTCACTTGCAATAATACTGTAATAGAAAGTAATCCCTGTATTTGTTATAGGAAATGTCAAGAAGCCACCTCAACCGGCTTTACAGTAAAGTATATAATGATTATGTATGTTGTAGACCCATATGGGAGCCAACTTGCACGCAGCATTGTCCCTCAAACAGCTTTGGGGATTGCTAGTCAGAACACCGGGAAAAAACTCCCTTCTCTTTTCAAATAGTGTCATGGGACCTTTAACGTCCATTTGAACTGGCAGACGGGACCTTGGTTTAATGTCTCATCTGAGGAACAGTATGTTGAAGAATCCAGGACACCATATTGGAGTGTCAGCCTGGACTGATATGAGTTCAAAGTCCCATTGTGCGGCTTGAACCTACAGTTTTCTGATTCAAAGACTTGATTGGTACCAAATGAGCCAGACTGACAGCTACTCTGAGTCCTGTAGCTCAGTGGTTAGAGCACTCACCTTGCAAGTGAGAAACCTGTGTTCGATTCCCGGCAGGGCAAAACCTTGGGCAAGTTTCCTTACTCCACAAGCCTGATAATAATTTCAGTCAAAATATTTCAGTAACACGGAACTGGCTGGCATGTTCACAAGACTGGGGGAACTGTGTGTGTGGAGTTCTGTAGCTCAGTGGTTAGAGGACTTGCTTTGCAAGTGAGAGACCTGGGTTTGATTCCCGGCAGGGTGAAACCTTGGGCAAGTTTCCTTACTCCAGACGCCTGACAACAGTCCCTCAAGAAAAAAAACGATAATAAATTTGTCACTTCAATCCACGACTGTTTGTGGGACACTGCTGTGCGCAATTGGCTGCCGCGTTTCGTCCACAAATATACAGTCAATTCACTTTACAGTCTATTCTGTGAAGCGCTTTAAGACGTCTAGAAGATATGAAAAGCGCTATATCAAATGGAAGGATTATTATTATTATTTAGTTCCCATGGATCAGCTAGAGTCAGTTTATGGTAATCAATTATCCTCCTCCTATGCTATGCTTCATACACAAATTCAATGGGTGACACGGGAGTGTAATTTGAATTGTCAATCACATCTGTCACTACTAATTCTAAGGCTTTGAGTAAAATTTAATCTACAAATGATTAAAGCAGAGAACAACCCAAGATTTGACACTGTTTGAGTTACGTTTTCACAGCAGGGTGTTTCAAAATGCTTCCCCCAATATGGTTAAAGGCCTTTAAACAAAATTATTTATGAGATTAGTCATGAGGAAAAAAGTCCAGAAATAACAACTATGGAAGGATTTCCTGTGGCTGAGCAGTTTCTGCTCTACTGGAAGGATCTCAATGGTTTTGCTGGGCATTGAAGCTGCAGGAAAACACCAGGGTCATTGCAGTCTGAAAGACACTGCAGTTGTTAACTTATTCAGAAAATCAGTCTTGATATGTCTGAGACTAAATCATTCCTACTGTGTGAATTGGGGAGGACATCTTTAAGGTAGTAGGAGAAAAAGGCTTTTCAGGCAGATTCTAAACTGAACATTATTTAGCACACAGCCCAACAGTCAACACCAAATGTTCTGCCAGTGGAGATTTAAGACATCAGGCGCACTGATAAATTAAGTATCACAAATGACCTGGAAATGACACCCCTTAAACGCCTGCACAGACCTACACTGAGATTCTGTCAGCAATTCTATTGGAAACTTGGGGTAGAAAATGTCAAAAGCTCTTTGGAGATTAAGGTTTACAGCGAGGGAGTTGGCTATTTTGGAAAGAGGAAATGAGGGCGAAAAGGTTAGTGAGTTGTGGGACTCTGGAATAACCCCCAAATGCCAAGTCAGCGTGAGAAAAATATGTGGCAACTCAATGTGCTAACCACTACATCAGCACTGAAAGAATGCAACAGAGTATCCGCCAAACATTTGAACAATATTCGCTAAGTGAAAATTAGCTGCCGTGGTCGCCTACAAAATACGCGGTCACTACACTTTACGATAAATAATATGAAACGCCTTTAGATGACCTTCTGACTTGAAAGATACTATATCAAATCCATGAATAATAATAAATAATAATCATTGTTCGGGCCTTCTGCCTCTCTGCCCTCACCATTTGGAATGCCATCCCACAGTCCCTTCACTTGCTCCCTCCTTTACCTCCTTCAAGGCCTGCCTCAAGACTCTCCTCTTCAACCATACCTTCGGTCACTCTGCTACCCCACCCTCCCTGCCCTCCATCCCTCCTGATTCCAACACCCAGCTCGGGTCCAAATCCCTGACTTGGGACATCCTCCCGACGTGCAAGGCGCGAGAAGAGAACCAGATTGTCTATCTTAAGAAAACAAAAAATCCTCCCTATTGCAGGTACAATTGCGAGAGTTGACGGCCACAAAAGGCCCAGTTCAATCTGTGCTGATTTAACTGATCTCAGTCAGAAGTAGGCGGTTATAATTGACCTAATTCCCTCCTCCATCCTCCCATTACCAGGTTATGGACAGAAAAACATAGCCAAGATTCCAACTTGTGTTCGCTATCCAGACAAACAGTGCACGTCAGATAAGGACAGGACCGGACTCAGCTGAAATGCTCAACATAGTCACATAGTCTGCTAATAATTATTGGCTAGGCTCAGATATGAATAATGTCACTAGGGGGAGGTATTGGAGATCACCCAGCATCTGTGGAATCCTGCTCCAGCACAAGTCAGCAACCTCAGAAGAGGGAAGAAACAGGATAGGGTATTAGGAGACAATCAAAAAGGGAGCTGCCCTCTAAATTTCACTCCTGACTATTGAATGACTGAATTTCGTGTATAATTAGTTCACTTTGGATTGGCTTTCAAGGAATTCAATATCTCTCCAAATCATGTGATGGGCACAATACCCCACAAAGACCATTGTCGTGGTACATTCCCAGCAGAAACATCCTACGCAGATAACAGCATCTGGAAAGCATCTGGAAGCATTAATGGCATTCTAAAAAGTTCTTAGATTAGTATTTTTAAACAAAGCGATAGCGGAAAAACTCCAGCTACAGCTGAGCAAATTCTAAAATACCAGAGCAATCAAGGAAGTCACTGACATCTTGAATTCCTCAGTTAAGCTACTACGGGTACGTTCTTAAGTTCTAGGTGGGCAATGTTAAGAGTCAGCTATGAAATGATCAGATTCAGTGACCGAAAATTACATCCGTATGTTGTTACAAACTCCAGCCAATACTGGGATACACCAAGTCTGTAAATGGAATGTCAAGAGGTTTTGTTTGAAAGCCTGTTCTAGCCAAGAAGGACTAGGATTGAAACAAAAATGAGTTGTGTTTAAGATTTCAGTTTGGCCTCACATGTTAAGCTGGTAATGATTTGTTCCCTACATCGCAGCCTTTCAGCAGACAGCAATCCTCACAAATCCCACAGCGGTGATTTCGCAAGACTTTCAATTCTTTCCTAAGTTGAGTGTCTCTTTCAATGGTTTCCATGTTCTATTCAAGGTTGTCCTCCATGTGGAACATTAACCAGCAGTGAATGCAGCTCAGGTTTCAGAGGGTGAATATATTGCCAACCTACAATTCCAAACTCATGTTCTATCATTTATTAGCAGCTTCTAGCCTGACAAGCCAGTTTAGTGCTGGATTGTCAGCGGTGCTGTTAATAATAATAATAATCCTTGCATTTAATATAGCGCTTTTCACAACTTCTCGACATCTCAAAGCGCTTCACAGAATAGACTGTAAAGTGAATTGACCGTATATTTGTGGGCGAAATTTCTCGGATGAGACATTAACTGAGGTCTTGTCAATCTGTGAATTTAAAAAAAACATGCCAGCCATATTCAAAAAGGTAAGGGAGTTTCTTCCGGTGTCCTGGCCAACAATCCCTCAGGTAAAATTGGTCATTTGCCTCAAGGCTGTTTGTGGGACACTGCTGTAAATTGGCTGCCACATTTTCATGCAAATTATATAATCACTCTTTACAGTTTATCCTGTGAAGCATTTTTAGATGTCTTCCAGACATGAAAGGTGCTACACCAAATGTAAGGATTATTTTTATGATTATTTTACAGTGACAAAGTGGCCATTGCTCACAATATTACTAGATCACAAGATGAGTTTGAATGAAGAAAGCCCTTCAACTTATCCTACCAGAATACTCATTCCACTGTGCTCTCAACAAGTTATTTTTCAAGTGTCCTGGCCTCACCCACCTTCCTGATAACCTGCTCCAGTCGTTAATTTACCTCTGGGTAAAGAAAAACATCCTGGTGACTATCCTGAAAAAAAGCGCTTTGCAACTCTGAATTTTGTTTTCTTGTTCTAATGTTTTGATGCATCTGAAAGTATTGTTCAGGGTTTACTTTTTCAATCCCATTTAAAATATTATCCAACTCTGTAAGATACCCTCTTAGAGACATGTCCATTCAAGACTGAAGAGGCTTAGCTGGACAAATCATTGCTTATGCTCATTCCTCTAGTATTGTGGATTATCCTCGTTGCTCTCCTTTACACTGCCTCTACAGCCTGGGTAGCCCTCTTCTATCGCAGTGACCAGAACTGTATGTAGTACTCAATGTGTTGTCTGACCAGAGCACTGTACAGTCCGAGTATAACAATTTCCAAGTTTGCAGATGGTACTAAGCTGAGAAAGGTAGTAAATGGTGAGGAGGAAAGCCAGACTGCAAGAGGATATAGACTGATTAGGAAGACACGTGGCAGATGAAGTTTAATGTGGAGAAATGCAAAGTGATGCATTTTGGGAGGAAGAATGAGGAGAGGCAATATAAGCTGATGGTACAATGAAGGAACAGAGAGATCTGGGGGTTCATATAAGTCAATCCTTGAAGGTGGAGGACAGGAAATAAAAGCTGTTAAAAAAACATACAGGATACTAGGCTTCATAAATAGGGGCATAGAATACAAAAGTCAGGAAGTAAAAAAAACACTGGTTTGGCCTCAGCTAGAGACTCGGTTCAGTTCTGGGCATCGCACTTCAGGAAGGATGTCAAGGCATTGGAGAGGATGCAAAGGAGATTTACCAGAATGGTACCAGAAATGAGGGACTTCAGTTATCAGGAGAGGCTGGAGAAGCTGGGATTATTCTCCTTGGAGCAGAAAAAGTTAAGAGGAGACTTAATAGAAGTTTTCAAAATTATGAGGGGATTTGATAGGGTGAACAAGGAGAAACTATTTCCACTGGCGGGTGGGTTGGTAACCCGAGGACACCGATTTAAAATAGTTGTTAAAAGAAACAGGGGAGGTGAGGAGAAATTTTTCACACAGCGAGTTGTTGGGATCTGGAATGCAATGCCTGAAAGGGTGGTGGAAGGCGAATCGATAACAACTGTTAATAGAGAAGTAAATAATTATTTGGGGAGAACAAGTTTGTAGGGCTATGGGGTGAGAACGGGGGAGTGGGATTGATTTGAATAGCTGTTTTCAAAGAGCTGGCACAGACACGATGGGCCGAATGGCCTCCTTCTGTGCTGTATCATTCTATGATTCTATGAACTTCTGAGGATCTAAACTCCCCAGTTTAAAATTCTAAACTGTTGAGAATTTAGCAGTGTAGTTCAGGATCCTGTTTGTCTTGTAAATTGCTGCCTCACACTGTTTTGACATAGTGAGTAATGAGTCAACTAACACTCCCCATTCTCTTTCAGCTTCCCCATGGCAAGTTCTATCCCATCGATGGAGTATATAAAGAAGCCCATTATGCAGAATAGTTGTAATCTATTATCAGTATGTACATTGCTTTGCTTTCACATTTTTCCACAATTACACAGCAATCTAATTTTGATAGCATTGTAAAGTACATCTTTGTGTCTGGGCATTATAATGAGGCATTCAATGCTTGCTTGACCTCTCAAAGGCCTTATCCAGGTTTTTATTCTTTCATGGAGTATCTCTCGAAGATTCATGAGTGAATGTTTCATATCAAAACATTACTCTGCTGTCAAAAAGTTCAGTATTTAGATAAAGAGCCACACAAGTTAGTAACATAAATGATTTGAGGAATGAATGAAACATTGTACGCTTGCTGCAGTTTGACTTGGGTGCAGCAATGCTTCTGCAGAATTGTATAGCAACAACTTGCATTTATGTAGCGCCCTTCACGCCTTCTAGAGTGCTTGCCAGCGGCGGAGTCTGACCACGAGCCAGGGAGAGAGAGAGGTGACTGGAAGCACGATCAACCAGGAAGGTCTTTAGGCATTATGATAAATTCCTGCATTGGATTCAAACTCAACTCCTGTTAACCCTACAAGCTAAAACCCTAACAGGGAGGGTGGTCCTAGCTGGACAAGCAGCGGGAAAACTTGCCAGACAGAGGTATCAATGCCAAGATATGCAGGTTTAGCTGGTCAGACTCCAGCAGTACCCCAACACACACCTTGGCTCCTGCCAACCTGCGCCTAATACTTTCAGGAATTATGTAAGCAGGATGCATTGGTCCAGGGAGAGAGTGCGCTGCATAGACATTCCAACAATTTATCTCTGGATTTCCATGTATAAGTGGGATGTATGGAATTCCCAGTTTATTTTGGATACTCTGAAGCATGGTGATGGGTTTCTGCATGTGTCAGACACCTGGCTGACCAAAAAAANGTTCGAACTGCCTTGCAAACTTGTTCACAGCTCGCTTTCATTTTCATTTGTAAAATGTTGCTAGTCTACTTTCTTATTCTCATTCTCACCTGGTTCCGTTGAGCCAGTTTATGGCCTTTCTTCCAGCGCAGGATTGGTTTTAGAGCCGGTAGTTCTTTGTCATCTTTCCCACCAATTATGTGCTTGCCCAGGCTGTACGTCACTTCAAACACAATAGGCGAAATAACATCCTTCACCTCCCTCTGTAGGAAGAAAGACAGAAGTAATCACCTTAAAAAATACTCTTCACAAATTCCTGCAGGAGGATCACAAATAAGTAGAGAGCACAAGCAGCCCTTTATAGTTATGCCTATGGTTACCTCCCCTCAGCTCAGCTTCATGCTCCGCCACTGTCAAGCACTCTAGGATGCTTCCCTGCATGTGTGTCGCTGTGTAAATGCAAGTCGTTGTTGTTGTTGTAGTGTACGTTTGTTGTTGTTATTTATTGATTGAAATATCTTTGCTTGTTCCTCCATTTTACAACATGCTACCTTACATACTGTTCCATAACTGCATCCTTATGAGTGGACATTAAACTTCATCACCACATCTTCTACTTTAACTTACCTCACGACTGCAGAACCTCTGACTTCCCTTGCTCTTTCCTTCCTCTCACAATTTATAAGATTTAAAATTCAATTGTGCCATCACCCAACCACTTCCTGGCTTGTCTTTACTTTTCTTTACTGTCTTCAACCTTGGTTCTGCATTGCACGTAAGAGCATAACCCTTCACCTAGATTTTTAAAATTATCACCCAGGCATTGAAGCTTGCCTTGTCTTGTCTTCAGAACTAGACTTAACTATCGTCTAGCTTGCTTGGTTTTCTCTATATATTCACTAGCTGGTGTCTCCAGCAACAGGATCGCTACACCAGCTGAACTTCTGAGCAGAGCTCCTTTCTCTGGTAAAGACAAGGGGGGGAAATGCGACATGAGCTATCAAACTAATCGATAATTAACAGCCAGCTTCACAGGTTATATACTAGTTAACTTAATTTAAGTTAAGATGATCAATACAACGTTGACTTGTGGGCAAGACCTCCAACGGTGCTCACGAAAAGATTTGGGTTAGCTTTGGGCCCAATTGCTGGGCTAAAATCGGTGTGTGTGTGGGGGGTTCAAACAGCACTATAAATTGCCACTCTTATGCTTGATCACCTACAAAATATACAGTCACTACAATTTATAGTAAATCCTGCAAAGTGCTTTGAAACATCATCCTGATGTGAAAGGCACTGTATAAATGCAATGTGTTGTTGTTGTTGTTATCACATATAGTATTATTTTGGATCCAACAAAGCAGAACGAAGATCTGAAGAACTAGTCTTTTCAAGCTCTCAGCAAAGAAGGCAGAAACCGGGAGCACGGAACACAGATTATTTTATCTTTAATAGTTTCATAATTCATGTTCCTGCCTCTCACACTCTCCCTCCCACCCAGTAACGAATGGAAGGTAACCAGACAGTTCAGATTTCACTACTTTACACAGTCAGTGATGATGATGTTAAATAGACTACCAAGGGAGTCTGTGGAAGCAGATTGTATCAGCAAATTCAAGTGGGAATTAGACAGCTATTTGGCAAAGAAATTGATTGAGATAGCAATAGATGGCCATAAGAACAGCAATGGTCTTTTCTAGTTTCATACCTTCCTATGTTCTGATGTCCCCACACAGACTACCTCCATGCAAGTTGTTTCTTTCACACTAGGCAATGCTGCTCAAGTCTGAACTCAAAAGACTAGCCATCAGATTAACAAATCTGCTGATACAATCTGTTGCAAAAAATTGTTATTATAACCTTTTTAGAAGAAAACAAAGCAAAAGAAAACATTTGATATAGCATCTTATCACGTCTTCGAGATGCCTTGAGACGTCTCAAAAACATGGTAAGGCGGTATATCAAGTGCAAGGATTATTATTATGATTAAGATTCACTGTGTATCGAAAAGAACAATTACCAATGGAAATTGGGGTATGATTTCGACAGTGCCTCACATCAGCCTCAAAAGAAGAGTGAAATTCTCAGCTGCAGAAATATGTGTCAGTTCAGCTCCAATAAATCACTGCCAGGAAATGCTTGAGATTTCCTTTAAGTTTATAGAACTCATTTCACTGTACTTGAGTTTCCTGTAAAATAAACTTGAGGAGTGATTACAAGTGAACAGTGCATCTGTGTTTATTGGCAGTACAGAAACTACCTCTGGCCGCAGTGGGCTCATCTGTCATGCTCCACTTCACAGTACAACTAACATATTCCGATTGGGACGATTACAACTAAGTGATACAGATACTTGGGATGTGAGCATATCAGTGGTACAAAAAATAGATGGGTGATATGGGATGAAAATTTCTGTCATAAACTAATAAACTGGCAGAACATGCTCAATGGGCTGAATGGCCTCCTCCTATTCCAATGTTACTACAGTACTCTGGAGGCTGCTGAACATGAGGCTATGGAGTGCAATTGTGCAAAAGCACCTTGGGCCGTCCTCCTGACATGAAAGGCCCTATAGAAATGTAAATTTGTATTGTATTATGAAACAGACCTGCTCTACAACCATTCTGGACACAAGTTCAGTGGATAAGAATAGAATGAAATACAGTGTCATCTCATTACGACGCGTAATTCGGTCATTTTAGTGCAAAAGTGGGCTAGGTTGCCGGTGTGCACAGTGAATGGGTTCCACAGTGCAACTGTGTTACAACTAAATTCACTAACAACTAAGTGTGTTACAATGTGATATAGGCGTGTTACACCTTTATCAAGAGATAAAATAGAAAACTGGAAATGTAAAGAAGCGTGTTACAATGAAGCCACATTATATGAATGAGTGAAGCCCTTTGGATTTACAAAACATTTTCCTTCCCCAGGAATTTATAGTTTGCACTATTGGACAGCAGCTATCTCTTCAGAAGGTGGTTAACCACAAGCGAAGCTCCCAAGAAGATAAAGCAGTGCAGCGAGTGATTAGGGGTTGCGTTCCTGGTGCTCTTTCTAATTTCGGGCTTTCTGGATTTTAATGTTGAATTGGCGTGGCTGACATCAACTTGCCCAACTCCTGGGAACACACTAATGAATAAACCAAAATCTTCCAGAAACACAGAATGGAGGAAACACTATAAAGGGCACCGCTGGCCCTTCATCAAACAAAGCTGCTTTGAAATGCGAGCCCCCTCCCAGCCCACAGCACTCTCACATTGATAGGTTTCCTTTTAACCATAGGTTATCTAGTGCCCTTCAGAAATAGGGTGTGCCTGTAATGAGGAATGAAAAACACATTCAACCTGAAAGTTAAGTATTTTCACCTCTGAATGTACTAAAGGAAACCTTTTTTGTTAGTTTTGGCACTGTGAATGAAATAGATGTTTTAAAAGATTTTGCTGCTCACATGAATAACATTTGAATGCACATACCCGGATTTTATGAGTGGGCTGGGGTGATGTTGCTCTTTTGTGCAGTTTTATAATAATGATTGCATTTGATATAGTATCTTATGTCAACAGAACATCTCAAAGAGTTTTACCAGATTTACTATGTAGTGTAATGATTGGTTATTTGGAAGCAAATGCAGCAGCCAATTTGTACATAACAATGTCCCACAAAGAGCCATGAAACGAATAATCACATTTTTATCCGGAGGATTTTGGCCAGGATATCAGGACACCCTTCTCTTTTCGAATAGTGAACAGGATCTTTAACATCCACCTGAACAGGCAGACACAACCTCGGTTTAACATCTCATCCAGAGGGCACCTCCAACAATATAGTACTCCCTCAGTGGTGCACTGGAGAGTCAACCTAGATTATGAGCTCAAATTCCTGACAAAGGGTTGTACCCACAACCTTCTGAATCAGAGGCAAGAGCCCTATCAACAGAGGCAGGCTGACACCTTTATCAGGAGATAAAATAGAAAACTGAGATTACCAAGGTTCGTATGATGAGTCACAGCCAAAAAGTTACCCTGTCCTTCCCTTTCAAATGCTGGACAACATACTGTGTTTTCAGCATTTCCCTTTTTGAATTTGACTTCTTGCTCCAGTAACCTTGACTCATACTCTCACTTATTTAATGAGTGGATTTTCTATTAAATTATATCAGATATTATTAGCTTGCTGGATCCTTTGCTAAATCACTTTAAAGTTGAAAGGCTGAAATCCAATATCAATTCTAATTAAGTTCATGACAGTGTCTCTGATTTAATTTGAACTATACACAGGTTATCTTTAATGTGATTGTAAAACATTGGATTAAAAGGCAGTAAACAATGTGGGAATTCTAATCTATATGTATCTCATATCCACATATTTCTGCATTCCTCTATCAATGCATCCCCATATCAATGTGTTGCCAATCCTCATGTCAACCTATTGCCTTATCCCTATATTATTTTGGGTTTCATTCATTTCTTAGCTCTAATGTTGTAGGATTGTGTAAATAAATCTAATTGTTTTTTAAAAAAATACAATTAAATTGTCATATTAGTGAAGTTTTCAAAAACAGAAATAAATTGTTCTAAATTTGTCTCAAACTGTCAAAACAAAATATTTCAGGAGTGAATAGACCTCCATATGGACGAAGGAGTCCACATGGACTGGTCACAAAGGAGGGGGATGAAAGAGGTAAAAATGGCTTACATACATGGACCTAACCAACCTGGTGACAACAACAACTTGAATTTATATAACGCCACTCACACAGAGTAGCATCTCAAAATACTTGTGACCCAGATAGTCTTTGTTCCTAAGTCTACATTCTTACCCATTTTCTGTGGTTTCATTCTGTAATGAATTTGTTGAAACATTGTCAACTTCTCAAGGATTCTAGAGTAAACATTCTTCAACTTCATAAATCAGGTCATCATGCACTTACTATTTAACTAAACTATATACATGAGTAATTAGCAGAGATAATGCTCCAACTCTTCACAGATACAAAAGAGCTTCAACACTATTTTCTGAGATATTTGAATTGCTGAGTGATCTGGGGTAAAAGAGGCTCTAAAACAGCTGTACTGTACAACTATTTGATGAATTATTGCATTGTGAGCTACAAATATCATTAGACTCAGTTTCCCATCTCTGACCTGCACAGAATACTAAACAATACCATGTACCTAGCTGTCCCAGCAACATGTCCAAAGCTTCTTAGTGTTTTCTGGCTTGCAATTATAGAAATAATATAGCTGCTCGAATGCCTCTGACCCCCATTAACATAGTGGTTTTAGTTTCATTACTCGCACCATTTACAAAAATGTGAAAACCCATCAGCTAATATTAAGTTAGCACTTAATAAGAGCATATATTTCCCCGGAGTGACTTAATCGCTCCAATGTGCTTGTGTCACTCAAAATTATCAACATATTAACTGCATGAAGCATTGAAAACAAGATAACTGGGAGCATTTTATGCTTCCATCAGGAGCTGCGATTGAAGTGTAATGTTTGGATCTGGCTCTACACGGTTAGTGAAGACAAATGAAATTTCAGGACTGGAACAGAATGTTACCTGGTTTGGATTTGCACTAATCTGCAGAGACAATGGACAGTAACAGCATTGGCGGCACAATCTAATATTTAAAAATAGAAATTCGCCTCAAGGCTCTGAAAAATTGTCAGAAGTAAGACCTTGAGAGAAACGAGCCGTTTTTCCCCAAAGAGGCATCACCTGCTATTATTGCTCAAATAGGTTATGAACACTGCAAATTTTACTCCAATGACCTTTCATTAACTTCTTTTCTGCCCTCACCTTTCCTGAAGGCTTCAACTTCTTTCAGGAATACAGTACCCAAGTGGTCATTATTCATGTGTAAGCATAGACTGTAAGAGGCAGCAGACTATTCAGCAAAGAATCATCCCAATCAAATTCTAATCTTAAAACTCAAGTACGGTCGAACATGGGCATCTCCAGCAGTCATCACTGGATAGGTTTTGGTAATGGAATTGTTGCTCTCCACAATCCTGGGGTCCCTGACCAAAATTGATGCCACTCAATCATCATCTCAGCTACGACCAACACACTCAGCACAGATCAGGAATTAAATCTGACACTTTCCTGGTGTTGTCTGGTTACTCACTGAATATCTTTGCTAAGGCATTAGAGGAGTACAACCTTGAATCTGTTCTATACTAAATGATGCTCTTAAAATCCTAACTCATGGTGTCTGATTGCATAGATTTCTGCATTGACCATCAAAGTTCTAGTATAAAATAACAGTCACACATAGAATATAGTGGAATTTTCACTGTGTAAGAATTGTATGATATACGATTGTGAGATTTTGTATTGTAGGATGAAGGAGTGTGTGCACTAATCTAATTTTCAGTTTACCAATTGAGCAATCTCACAGATCACTCTAGGGTTTCACAAATCCTAGGAATTTACAGTGCAGAAGGAGGCAATTCAGTCCATCAAGTAAGATGAGAGTTTAATCCCACTGGCTGCCCTATCTCCATATCCCTTCAAGCATCTATCTTTGATATACTATTTCCTCCCTGAAACACAAAATAGAGGTGTAAAAATAAACATTAAATAGCCCTATCATAACTAGTTTATTAATAGCTCATTCCTGGGGAACACTCATTTTTCTTCTGTGCATTGCCTCTTGGGATTGGGCTGTCTCCTTATGTCACAGCGCCCAGAATAGAACACAGTACTTGAGGTGCGACCTGACCAGAAAAGTGTACAGCTTGAGAATGACTCCCGGTGTTGAATTTGAATTGAACCAAGCTACTGCACATTCGGTTTCGCTGTCTAAACTTGGTAAGATAATTGGCTATGGCATTTAACTATCTTTGCCAGTGCATGGGGAGCAGAGACATTGTGTGTCTATGGTTCTAACGGTCCTTATACTCAAGTATTTCAGACTGTGTATCTGAAGGCTGAAATGTAGCATAATTGTTAGTAATGGATTAAATCTGTTGGCAATTAGGAGATTTTACTCTGAAATAAATGCTGCTATTTTCGATTAAAACTTGCAAGATTATTCTACTTCCAATAAAAACAGGGCCAAAGTTTTAATAGAATCATACCCTGCTGATCCACAAACTGTGGGAAGGAAGGAAATCAATGACAACTCAGGAAATGGTAAGTGGTGATTTATAGCGAAAGATCAATCTGTGGCAAACATCTGTATTTTCACAGGAACACCTGGGCAAATCAACTACATGACGTCTGTCACCATGGCAATAATGCACAGGAGAAATAAGCAAGTTGTTACTGGAGAGTGTCTAAGAAATCATAGCATGTAAGGAGGCCATTCGTCACATCAAGCTGAAACTGGTACAAAGTCATCGACTGGAGCTACCTACTCTAATCCCAAGTCCCTGTTCCTTTTTAAATTGCCCCTCTTGAAATATTTATCCAATTCTCTTTTACACATCGAGGTTTCAGCCTGAATTACTACTTGGGTCAGCTTGGCTCAGTTAGCAGCATTCTCATTTCTGAGTCAGAAGGTTGTGGGTTCAAGCCCCACATTGGGACTTGAACTCACATAGTCTAAGCTGACACTCCAATGCAATGCTGCGAATGTGCTGCTTTTTCTGAGGTGCCATCCCTCAGATGAGATGTTAAACCGTGGTTCTGTCTAACTGTTTAGGTGCACCTTAAAGACCCCATGTCATTATTTGAAACAAGAAGGGAGTATCTCCCAGTGTCCTGGCCAACAATCTCCTAAATAAAATTGATCATTTACTGTATGGCTGTTTGCAGGACACGGCTGTGCGTAATTGACTGCTGTGTTCAACCACAAAACACTAGTCACTACACTTTACAGTATATCCTGTGAAGAGCTTTGAGAGGTCCTCCCGATATGACTGGTGCTATACCAAATGTAAGGGTTATTAATTTCATACAGCATTTAATGTTTGAACAACCCTCCTTACAAAAAAGTTTTTTTTAACTTGCGTCATTAACTCCTCCATTGGCAATCTTGAAAATATCTCCATTAACCAACTGGTGTCAATAAACTTCAGTATTTATCCTCTCAAACCTTTCAGAATTTTGAAGATTATCTATTGGATCTTCTTTTTAATTTTCTGTGCACCAGTGAAAACAGCCTGATATTTTTTACTCTATTTTCTGACTATAACTTGGTGCCAACCATGTGAACCTATTCCATATCCTTCCCATGGTTCTGCTATCCTTTCTACAATGGATGCCGAGGGTGATTTTGCCCTCTGTATGTGAAAAGGGTATTCTTATCTCAGTAAAGTGACATGGACATTATTTTTTCAGGTCTGTGCAAGATGTCTGCATTGGCATGACTGGCTGCATAATGATGTCACATTTGTTTAGCACCAAATGGATACAGGTAAAATGAATGCTGAGAGTAACAGCAGGTTAAGAAGTTATTGTCCTTTGTCATGAAATTCACCAGAAAAATCGCACAAGTGAAAAATGACAATTCTAGGAAAAATGTCCTGGGTCGGCAAACAAAACCATCATAACTCTTCCAGATGGCAAAGTGAATAATAGCACTGTCAGAGCATTTGTTCCTTGAACTAAGTTGCCTGAAGAATCACAAAACTGTGACAATGTCTCTTTAAAAACAATCTCAGCCTGCAGCTTTCCCCCATATGATTAAAGAGGTGGAGAAGCTAGCTTTATTTCAAGAAAAATGCTTGAAATAGAAATTGCTGATCCAAGCATCCCTCTTATATATTGCTTCCAGAAAGGTAAACTATTTTAGCTTTAAATTCTTGGTATTTAAATACTCTTTTTGGCTGCATTACACGTTTACCTTGTAAACTTGTCAAATATGACAATACATCGTCAGTTATTACAGCAATAACAACACATGACATAGCAGAAAATATTCCAACAGTTCAAAGTACACAAGAAATTGTGGACCAAAAGTATATAATTATAAATTCATTGTGTTTTGTGCCAATGAATGTAGTTTGTGAACCAAGGAAATGACTAGGCAAACAAATTATCCGCGGAACAGAAACTGACAGTAATTTTTGTTAACTGGGAAGCTAAGACGAAGGGCCAAGACTGGTTCATTTAATACAATAGTACTTTTGCCTCTGGGTAAGAAGGTTGTTGTCTCAATCCCTCCACTAAAGCTTGAGCTGGCTATCCATGCTGCCACTGGGGTCTTGAGTGTCATTTCTAAAAGTCACCAAAGTGCAGCCTTTTATCACACTTCATGGCCTCTTTGAGAAAGCAAATGTTCCTTACCCCAAAATATCCAGCATGCATATTAAACAGGTTTTTTTAATGCAGATAAACCACATGGAAATAAACACTGGAGCAAGAGACATTAAAGATGCAGGCATAGTGTAAGGGTGTCCATTAGTAGAAGTGGCGAGGAAAAGGATTTGGGAATTGATCAATTACTGAAGATTTACGTCAATGCTAAGCCAACTGTCTCAATACACCTACCATACCAGAAACAAAGAGATAAGGTCCAGATTCTTAAAATTTGAAACAATAACACAATAGCTAGAATCCAATGGAAACTTCGATCGTGTATCCATACATGTCAGCCATGACACAGGCGGAAACACATTACCGAGATTTATAGGATATAGAGTGAGGAGGAAAGATGATTGGGGATATTTTCGGTGGACAGTGGACTTGATAAGCTAATTTGTTCTTTTCTATTCCATTCTTTACAGCAATATTTCACCTCTAATGCACTACCTTTATAATTATAATAATCCTTGATTTTTGCCCACAAAATATACAGTCAATTCACTTTACGGTATATTCTGTGAAGCTCTTTGGAAGGATTATTATTATTATTTGGTATAGCACCTTATCATGTCTTTGAGACATCTCAAAGAGCTTCACAGAATATAAGTCTCAGACATTATATCCTCAGACATTCTCAATATCACCTTAGAAACGCACAAAAAAGGTAGAGAAACGGCAAAATAGAGGAGGATTCACCAGAGGGTATCAAGAGAAAGCAGTGATGGAAACCCAAAGGCTTGTTATTCCAAAGGAGATTGTTCCACCTCTGAATTAACACTGAGAACTTGTGACCAAGTGCACAGTGGATCACTGTGGACACGTGAAAACATATCTCAAAAACATTTCAAACACAAAGCAACATGGGCTAAATGTCTGTGTGAGAATGAAGCATTGATTCCCATAAGACACATAAAAACATATTATTTTCACTTGCTAGACATCAAACAATGTTTTGAAGCTAGATAATGATCCCATGGGGGCCCTTACCATGTTTTAGGCTGACCAGTTCTCTCAGGATTAGGACTTCACTTGCAATCTGCCAACCCTTCAATGTTTTACTGCAGTCCCCATGGTATTCCAACCCTTCCGCTAGTTTCTCAACAATCTCTAGGATGTGTAATTGGTGCCAACAGTGCAAATGTAAACATAGAAGTATGAGATCCAATGGTGCTGATGGGCCACTGTTGCAGCCAGACTTTACCCAATAGAGCTTTAAATTATAAACCTATGGCACAGTAAGTAAAAACAATTCCTGCAAGAGCAACACTACACTTGTCTAAAGTACAACTGTCCCCTCTCACCTCCCTCAACAATTTCTCAGTGAACCTAACTCAGAAGCCGAGACCACCAGCACTTTCCGATTGAAACATTGGCAGGAATATCTATGACTAGCAGAGAACTATCCCACAAATGTATGAATTGTTTCCATCTGCAGCCTATAGCCGGGCATTAGCGTTTGTACATTTTTGTTTTGGTTTATATGATGTGATCACATCACTGCTACTGGATACTTCACAGCATTAGTCTACCAGCAGACTGAATACTGACCCGCATTCATTGCTGTAGGAGCATAGGAAAACAGAGGAATCCATTCAGGCTGTTCCACCAGTTTATTAGATTTGGGCAGATCTTCTAACCCCTTTGCCCTGCTCTTTCATTTCTCCTTAATATCTCCACTGTTCAATTATCTGTTTATAGGAACATAGACAGCACCTGAAATCACCAGGCTTGTAAATTTCTCCTGTGATGCAGATAATTATATAGTAAACAACTGAGCAACTCCCAAACTACAACAACCAGAGCTATGAACGCATAACTGCTCAAGTAAAAGAACAACAATAGTTGAAAAACAGATGTCCATTCCAGGATTCATTTACCTTCAAGCATTGGAACATTGGCAAGAATATCTATGGCTAGAGGAGAACTATCCCACAAATATATGAATTATTTCCATCAAGCACAGGTCGAGTCTTCATTCGCCAACCTGAACTACAAGTCAGGAATATGAGAATAAGTGGCGTTTAGTTTACAAGGTTTCTTAACCAAGAAAATACTCTTTGAATTCCCATCAGCCAACAGTGTTATGTTTGGGTGGCATGAGTTACATATTTCTGACCCCTTTTGTGACACTCAGATTCTTTACTAAGAAATCGAGTTCGATTAAGAAATAGCGCAAAGTACTCCCTATATTTTATATTTATATATGCAGGCCCCTTTGTGTGTGTTTCCCTCGCTACTAGCCGCTGTTCGGGTTAGAACTCTCCATGTGGTTGTGAGAAAGAATCAATCTTTCAAGATGATAGGAATGCTGACAGCTGAGATGCCAGCTTATTGCTGAAAGTCTCGTCTCTCAAAAAAAGCTTTGCAGCTGGCTTCACTGCTCCAATTATGTGGGAATGATGCACCAATGTTTCTACAACTGTGGATAATTCTATTGATGGGACAGTGTAGATAGAGCTTCACCTTGTCTCTAACCCATCTGTCACTAACGTGGAAGTGTGGATGGATATTGTAGAGGGAGCTTTACTCTGTCTACCCAGTACTGTCACTGACCTGGGAGTGTGGTAGACATTGTTTATTAACTTCAGTCAAGATACTTCAGTAACACGGAACTGGCTGGCATGTTCACAAGACTGGGGGAACTGTGTGTGTGGAGTTCTGTAGCTCAGTGGTTAGAGGACTTGCTTTGCAAGTGAGAGACCTGGGTTTGATTCCCAGCAGGGTGAAACCTTGGGCAAGTTTCCTTACTCCAGATGCCTGATAATAATCCCTCAAGAAAAAAAAACAATAATAAATTGGTAATTTCAATCCACGATTGTTTGAGGGGACTTGCCATGCGCAATTGGCGGCTGCATTTCGCTCACAAATATACAGTCAGTTCACTTTACAGTATATTCTGTGAAGCGCTTTGAGACGTCTAGAAGATGTGAAAAGCCCTATATCAAATGCAAGGATTATTATTATTATTATTATTATTATATTTGCTCAGTGTATCAATTTTAAATAGTTCATTTTTTCCCAGCGGTGGAGGGGGAATCTGTGTTTCACACTGTCTGAATGCTGCAAAGAAAGTTTGAAGGAGATAAAAACTGACTTTTGCAGCATCATCATTTTAAGGCTTATTTTAATTAATCATAAACATTAACACTGGGCACGATCTTCTAAATGTTTAAGTCCAACAATAATATTTGATACAGCACCATACCAACTTATCGAGATTTCTTAAGGCACTTCACAGGATTTACTGGAAAGTGTAGTGACTGTGCCTTGCAAGTGAATCCTCAATACAAATTGTTGAATCCCTTCTGCTTAAACACACTCTGTTTGGATTAAGGTTTTGCTTTGCTGTTGAGAGCATACAAGGAACCCTGTGAAGGAACGGAACAGGATGAAACTGAAACAGAGGGGATAAAAAGGTCTGTCCTCTTCCCCATTTGGAAGTTGAGAAACCTGAGCTGGTACCTGACCTACCACATGAAAGAGATTCGATGTTAATTACTTTGACAAGTCAGCTTCTAAATACACTCAACAAAACCAAATAATTGAACACTGCTGATGTTACAACTATGGCCAATTTGCATTCTCCTGGACAAAATATTTTTGCTGTAGCACAGCCAATGTTTAATCTACTGAAACTGCATATCCAGGAAGGAGATATAAATCTCTTTTCAGTTTCAAATGATTAGAATTCAAAAAAGTTTTTATTCTCAAGCCTATTGGAGTATGTATAGTCAATTGATGTTTGTGTTATTCTAATTCAGTCAATTTTAAACATTGATGTACAATGGATCTTTATAAATGGAATAGGAAAGTACACTCAGCATATTTTGAGGATGTATCAGGTATCTTCAGGCTATACTTTAACATGGGTCAAACGTAGTGGCTGGATAATATAGTGCTTTGTTTAAGAGATGAAAGGGTTCACTAATTGTGAATTTGTATCTGAAGCCTCTTCCACTCCATCCAATACATTGCAACACTATAAATAATAATAATAATCCTTGCATTTGATATAGCACCTTATCACATCTTCGAGACATCTCAAAGCGTTTCACAGAATATACTGAAAAGTGAAGTGACTGGATATTTTGTGCAAAACAATAAACAAATGTAATGGCATTTCATATTAGAAATAAATTTAAGGCACCTCTAATAGCTCAGTGGATAAAGGCATTGCCTAGTACAGCACAAGGCTATGCAGACCGAAAGATCACAGGTTCAAATCTTGGTTGTTGTTGAGTTAGGTGATCTCAGACAGGGTGCTAGCTAGAGGGTTACCATACACCAACAGAGCAAAAGACGACTCAAAAACATAACGCCTTGGGACGCCTTGGGACGCCTTGCAGCGCCTTGGGACGTCCTCCTGACGTGAAAGGCGCTCTATAAATGGAATCTTGTTGTTGTTGTTGTTGTTGATAACCGAATACAGTAGATTTATTTACCAGTGTGTTTAGTATTAAGTGCTTTGAGACGTCTAGAAGATGTGAAAAGCGTTATATCAAATGTAATTCTTATCATTATTATACTATTGCTACTCAAATTGATGAGCACTGTTGCCGTTTCCTGTAGATGTATCTAGTTATATGGGATAGAAAGAGGACAGCAAGAATTGGTCTTTAAGTAAGGTCCAAAGTGAAGGTTTGCTCAGTCTAAAGGCTGCTTTATAAAAGCTTAGTCCTTGAAGTCAGAACAAGGAATGGTGGGGTGTCATACGCTTCCTTGTAGGAAACAAACCCAAAAACAGATTAGCAAAACTTCAGACTGCATTATAGGTAGACTATAGGGGGAAGGTCTTGTCTCGTTGAATGTAAACCATGGGGGGGGGGGGAGGAGTGCGGGGGAGCAATCCTGTCCACACAACTACCTCTGTATTTAAACCTCATTGGAAGTACACTACAGGGGTTATTTTTTGACTGCAGTTACCTTTCTATACCAGTCTCATTGGTAACGCACTATAGGGGTTTCCTGCCTCATCAGAAGTGCACTACAGGGGTTATTGCGCCGGCACTTTAATGTTATATTCCAACATCATTGGATGTGCACTACAATGGTTTATCTTACTCTATTCCAACCTGGATTCAAGGTTTTGCATAAGATTTTAATTTCGATTGAAGCAGACTGCAGACAGGAGTTGACGGATATTTGCAAGCTGTTTTGGGGGTCCATACAAAGAGAACTTTCAATCAACGTGTAATTCTCTGAAGATTGTTTTTAACTTGAGAAGACTGAACAGCGTTTGATGTGAGAGAAATGTTCTTTTTGGGCAGCTTGACAGCACAATGCATTTGTGCTCCACAACTCAGCAAAATCACATGCAACCCAACTAAGGCATCCTCCCACTAGGACAATGCAAACCTTGCCAGGCTGCTCTGGCACATCTGGGAACAGTAATGTTGGCAGAGTTCTAGGAAGAGAGTGTCTGCCTATTCAATCAACTGGAACATTGCACAACAAGCCTGAAGTTGCAACCAATGTACAAATAAAGAAGAGGAAAATAATAAATGTAAAACTAAAGAGAACCAGTAGTGTTCATTTTAAAAGCACAGATCATGCAGTATTGTATTTTTGTGACTACACATCACTGACCAATTTATAAGTATCATATTGCAATGGTTTTGAAGGCATATTGGAGAAATCAGGAAGAAAAGGGGCCATCCAAGATTTTGTGTACAGGCAGTAAAAAGTTATTATGAACTAAAAGGCAAAATAAATCAGTTTTATGCTTTGTATCTCTTTTCAGTTCTTTCTCGACTCCTCTAAATTTTTTCGTACTTGCTTCTGCATTGTATTCAGCCGCAATAAACAACAAATTACATTTGTAAAGTGCCTTTCACGTCACGAAAACAACCCAAGGTGCTGGTCAGTCAAAGCAAGAAGACCACTTTCTTCTTATAAATCCTCCTCGATTCTTAATCTTCCTTTTAATTTTCCTGTTGGCCCATTTGACAGCATTTCTGTGTAATTTGCCCCGGTGCACTTGGGTATATACTACCTTCCACAACCTTCTCAAACCATACCGACCCAGCTGCTCACTTTGCTCACCGGTCACCGGCCTGCTTCTTGTCCCCTGTTCTCCCTACCCCATCATTAACGGCTGGGCTTTCTGCCCCCGCTTTCTGGAACTCCATCCTGTTTAAATACCTCCTTTCCTTGGCACCCCTCTAACTCCCCACAGCAGTACCCACTGCCTCCACTCTACTGGCTCCGGCCTCCTCCTTGTCCCTCAAATTCTCCGCTCTACCATCGGCAGCCGTGCCTTCAGCCACTATGCCCTGAAGCTATGAAACTCCCCCCCCTCAATCCCTTCGCCTTGCTTCCTCTTTTCCCATTTTCAGGTTGTGCCTGAAAACCTTCCTCTTTGACCGCACCTATGGTCACCTTCCCCCTCCCACTGGCTTAGCATTGGGCTCCACCACTGTTAAGCGCTCTGGGACGCCGCTCAGCGTGGATGGCGCTATATAAATGCAAGTTGTTGTAAATCAGGGAGCAAACTGGCCCCTATAGGCTCCCCCATGTACTGACTCAGGCCTTTTCTTGGCCTACAGTCCATATCAAAGCCTGTCTATATTGTCCTGCCTCTTTACTCATCAAGTGTGTACAACAACAAAAAATTCTACAGCATGGCTTCTCCTGCAGGAATGGAAACTGACTTGATCTCCCAGAGACTGATAATTCTAGCTTGTAAGAACACTTAATCTTAAAATGTAACATTGTGCAGAATAGTGGAAAATCCTTCAATTCAGTCTCAATTTGGAAGGGCTCTCTTACTGAGAGAGCATTGCTTGTGTTTCAAATGACATCTTTCAGCCTCTGGATTGTGTACACATGTGCTTTTGATTTGTAAACTCCGCCTGACTGCCTGTTCCAGGATCCCTCAAGCAGCTTCTGCTGAAGATACTGTATTGTCCAAACACTGAGCACAGTTCAACAACGTGAAAGAGCAAATTCTAAAACTGAACTGACAAAGTAGGAAACGCTTGTTTCATGCTGCTACATCTGACATTAGGTTTGTTATTTTTGCGTCACTTTATTTTAGTCCAGTTTTATTTTAGTTGAGGGCCAACAGTGTACAAAAGACCTAAACAGTATTTGCCTGCTTATGCCAGCTCTCTGCACAAGAAACTGATGAAGAGGAATGAACAAAGGTCAGGCTCGGTCCAGATGTGATAATGAATGACCTGTGCTCTGGGAGTTTCCATCACACAGCTTCTCTCTAAATCAATCCTGAATCTCCAACAGAGACGTCATAGATGTTTCATAGAAAAAACACTTTTTTTCTTTTGATGCCAGGAAAAGAATGGGTTGTCCGTGCACTATACTCTTTCACAAATTCTAGTAGCTACACACTGTTAGTGTCTAGGACAATGACACTATTAATAATGGGATGGCCACATGTGGCGTAGCAAAAGCACTAGTGATAAGGCGCTATATCAATTGAAAGGATTATTATTATTGTTTACCATCCGTCTCAATCACGGAAACTGTTCATATCACGTACCTGCCATTGACTTTTGGTATCAACTAAGAAAAAAGATAGTGGGATCTAATTTGTGATATTTCTTAATGGAATTCCTTGCTAAGAGATCTGAGTCACACAAATAAGGCTTTCCTCTTGTAATCAAAAGAACATTGCAACAACCTGCAGCAAATTGGCGCTGATGTGAATCTACTTCCAGAGTAGAGTTCTCAAGGAATTATGCCATAAGGAATTCCATTCAGAAATACCTCAAATCAGACCCCAGTATTTGCCTGTTTTTCTAAGATAATCAATGCAAACTATATTGCAATATCATTCCTTATTGTGATATTGTACTTATGGAATTTTTCCTTCTTTGTACTGGTATATGCCCACTAGTGCATATATCATCCGCAGACATGGGGTCAACTTCCACATGTATGCGGATGACACCCAACTCTATTTTTCTGCCTCCACCCTCAACTCCAGGGCCACTGCTGTCCTGACAGACTGCCTGTCAGACATCAAGTCCTGGATGAGGGCAAATTTCCTACAGCTGAATGTGAACAAGACTGAGGCCCTCCTGATTGGCTCACGCCAGTGCCTCAGCACCTCAGGCTCTGGCAACATCAACCTCCATGGTTGCACACTTCAACTCACCAAGCCATCAGGAACCTAGGGGTCTTGTTCGACCCTCAACTGTCTTTTCTCCCCCACATTCAAGCCATGACCCGCTCTGCCTTCCCTCACCTCCGTAACATCACCCGACTCCACCACTACCTCACCCCTCAGGCCGCTGAAACTCTTGTTCATGCCTTCATCATCTCCAGGCTCTACTATGCAAACGTTTCCACTGGCTCCCTATCCTTCAGAGGATCCAGTTCAAGATCCTGGTCCTCACATACAAAGCCCTCCATGGCCTCGCCCCACCCTACCTCTGCGACCCTGGGTGAGTGGCGCTATATAAATGCAAGTTGTTGTTGTGATTGTTGTAGAAACTGAATCTCAAACAATTAGAAAACTGCGTATTATTGGTGCAAACACAAATGAGGCCTAAAACCACAAGTGAAGTTTCCTGAAAGGCAGGAATGATCTGATATTTGAAAAATGTCAAATAAAAAAACATTGTTGCACAAGAGAATATTCCTTTTTTAAAAAAATAAACTATTAAGTATACATTTGGCAAGCTACAAAAGGTCTGTTTTCCTCTTCTATGACTAAATCTAATGACACATAATGGAGTCAATTTGCAAGTTCACTATTCAGCAAATCAAAAGGACCCAGATATGCAGATCAGAATCAGTCTTAGCTGTGATGCACTCCATAGTGAAATATTCGAATAGTGCCCCATGAACAGAGGAACCTGTGCAAATAATAATCCTTGAATTTGATATAGCGCCTTATCATGTCTTCAAGACGTCTCAAAGCACTTCACAGAATATACTATAAAGTGAATTAACTATGCTTTGTCGGTGAATCTTGGCAGCCAATTTCGCACAGCAGTGTCCCACAAACAGTCACGGACTGAGTGACCAATTTTTTTTAAGGAATTATTCATGCAGAGTACAAAAATAATAACAACTTGCATTTATAGTTTGTAGTAGTGTCAGTAGCACAAATGCAAGTACTGATGCATTGCCATTATTAATGGTAATGCATCAGTACTTGCATCAATACACTGTCATCATCAATACACTGTAATCATAGAACATTACAGCACACAAACATGCCATCCAGACTGTAATACCTGAGCCGGCGTTTTTTAATGTAATCCCATCCTCCTGCCC
The DNA here is from genome assembly GCF_018977255.1 of Callorhinchus milii. Taxonomy (NCBI): domain Eukaryota; kingdom Metazoa; phylum Chordata; class Chondrichthyes; order Chimaeriformes; family Callorhinchidae; genus Callorhinchus; species Callorhinchus milii. The sequence continues at coordinate 13,805,215 of NW_024704743.1, forward strand.
AATATCCAGGGCGTGATATCAGCAGCAACCTGCTAACCCAGAAGTGATACTGGCAGCTACTTTTTTTTGCAATAGTTTGTAATTTTTTGGATCCAAGATAGCACATTACAATGGTGTTCCTCTGTATTTCCTGGTATGCAATAGTGCTGCCATTATTGATTTTTTAAGGAAGAAAATAGAAAAAAGAACTTGCACAAAATCATCAAAAGATTCACAATGATTATTTACAGGTACAGTTTTTTTGTTTTTTGCACGCAAACAAAGCAGCTAATTTACGCACAGGAAAGTTCTGTAGAACTATTAGCCAGGATACTGAAATGCCCTTTCTTTTTTACAAATAGTTTTCTTTACGAATGCTGTCATATCAAATGGAAAACTGTGCAACTTCCATGGAGAATTTTATTTAACAATAATTAATGCCTAAAAATAAATAAAAGTAAAAGGCTAAACCGACGAAAGAGATATCCACCTTGTATTATATTTAAGAACGATGCAGAAAACAGAGCACTCAGGTTTTCCTCTTCAGATCAACAGTTTTGCACCTACAATTAGCTTGTTCTCAGTAAAGGAAGTGGTGAGATAAAAATAACTATTTTTTGTGGTTATCCAGGTTAGAAACTTCAGTGCTGAAGAATAAAACACTTGTGTAAACCAGCATCAAGCAATTTCAGGTCAGGTTAGAACTCACAGAGGTCACCAATTTAAGGGTTGTTTCATTCTATTGGATCATACCTACTGGAATTGCTGAAAAGCTTAGAGGGGAATTTCACCCATCAGTCTGAGCTGGACTAAAGCCAAGTTGCAGTGCAAAACCTTTATGTTGTGTTTGAGTCCCAAATGTCTTCAATGCCCTACGTCCAGACTCTCACTTGACTCACCTCTACCACATTGACCTCCTCCGCCATGACCTCCCTCCCTCAGTTGTCAAGCCCCTCATTCATCACATTCAGGCTTGACTATTCCAACCCTCTGCTCTCAGACATCCCAGTTGTTCCCAACACAAGCTGCCAAAACCCCTTCCTCCCCAGCGATCACCCCGTCCACCCCTCCCTCCCCACCAATCACCCCAGTCCACCCCTCCCTCCCCACCAAACAACCCGGCCACCCCGCCCTCCCCACCGATCACCCCCATCCACCCCTCCCTCCTCACCGATCACCCCTGTCCACCCCTTCCTCCCCACCAAACAACCCGGCCACCCCGCCCTCCCCACTGATCACCCCAACCACCCGGCTCCACTGGCTCCTCATCCTCCAGAGGATCGAGTTTAAGATCCTCGTTAACACTTTTCAATCCCCTGCGGTCTTGCTCCTCCCTACCTCAGCCTTTCTGCTCCCACCCTCTGGAACTCCATTCAAGAGTACTTTCACCTCGTCCTCTCTCATCTACTTCAAGGCCAGTCTCAACATCTTCCTCTTTGACCGTGCCTTCAGTTCATCCTCCGACCTCCACTCCCCCTACCCTTCATCCCTCTTGTCTCCAGCCCCCAGCTTGGGTGCAATCCACAGTCCAGCACCTTACGAGGTCCTCCTGACATATAAATGTAATTTGTTGTTGTTGTTAAAACCTGCCTTAAGACCCTTTTTTCAACTACTCGTTCGGTCACATTTCTCCCCCACCTTCCTCAGCTCTCCCACCCCAGCTTGGGGTCCCTGTTGATTCTGTGAAGCACTTTGAGATAGCTTCCCAACTTGAAAGGTGCTTCTATAAATGTGAAATTGGTGTATTTTAGCTAGTGGGAAGGCAGCCAGCATTTAGAAGCAGGACAAAGCAATTTGAAGCAAGGTGCCGGTTTCCTGCACTGTTTTAAAATTTTGTGGTAAGTAAATGTCAGGGGCGATAGTACAGTGGTGCTATAAGTGAAGCACATTGTAATGAAATGCTTTATAACAATGTTCCACCATAAACAGTAAATGTTTGAGAGATGTTCATTCCATTGACTCTTTGGTCAGCACTTGCCTCTTATCCTTAGGCTATATCAAATAGAAAGGCTAGAGAAGCTAGGATTATTCTCCTTGGAGCAGAAAAGGTTAAAAGGATATTTAATAGAAGTTTTCAAAATTATGAGGGGATTCGATAGGATGAACTAGGAGGAACTATTTCTACTGGCGGGTGGGTTGGTAACCTGAGGACATCAATTTAAAATAGTTGTTAAAAAGAAACAGAGGGGAGGTGAGGAGAAATTGTTTCACACAGCGAGTTCTTCAATGTGGAATGCATTGCCTGAAAGGGTGGTGGAAGCTGATTCGATAACAACTTTTAAGAGAGAAGTAGATAATTATTTGAGGACAAGTTTGCAGGGCTGTGGGGAAAGAGGGGGGAGTGGGATTGAGTTGGACAGCTCTTTTCAAAGAGACGCACAGACACGCTGGGCCGAGTGGCCTCCTTCTGCGCTGTATAATTCTATGATTCTATGTGGTGTTGTGTATGTAACAGTTGTTGTGTTGTGTATTTGCCAGGTATGAGATTCCCAAAGAACATCCTCATCTGGCAATAAGCTGCAGTGTTCGTATACACAACAACAATTTACATTTACATTGTGCCTTTTACATTGGGAGGACACCCCAAAGTGCTTACTCAGCTGCTTGGGAGCCTGAAAATATAAACTATACAAATAAAGAATATGATGCTAAATTTGGCAATATCACCTATATATGGAAATTCCATTCTCACCCCAGTGACTAGTGTTCTTCTCCCAGTCCTGCTAACAAGCCAAGTTGGCTGGTCTGTCATCAACAGCGCCTTGGAGTATTGCAGGATCTGCCAAGTTCAGGAATTGGATGGCCAAGACCCCCCCAGAGAATTGATTTGATTCTGATATTCCTTTGTCACGCACATCACCTTGAGCCACCTCAGCCCCAAGGAGACTGCCAAACTCATCTCCCCCTCCCCCAAGAGAATGGAATCAGAATAGAGCCCACAGACTTATCACTCTCTTTCTTTTCGCCGACACTCTGTGGACAAGTACTGAGCCTGAGTTAAAATATTCTCCTGGCAGCTGAGATGAAATTGAAATCACTGTGTGGGAACTCAACGAGGCCATGAGACACAGCTCCTTTTGTGGAACCAACACAATCTGGACAAAAATAGACTTTTAAATAAATTGTCGACTGCTACAGATTATTTTGGACCACTTCCACATTAATGAGGCCAATTAACTTTTTCGCTGGAACCTTTAAAGATCAATTTTATCAATTACTTAATATCACTTTCAAACTGTGCACGCAATTCTCAAGTGGTTGCAATTTCTTGCCTCCCACAACATGATTGATTGAATTGCGGAATCACTATGAATTCCAAGGTCAACAGTAAGGAACCTTAAAGAGTCCCAGCCATATTCAGCATTTGTGTTCATGGTTATCTAATGGTGGAGCTAATCCAGCCAATTCAATTCACAAAAAGCATCCGACTACATAAAACTGATTAGGGAAGAAGCCCTTGAAATACAAATACAAAAATTACATTTGTATAGCGCCTTTCACATCTGGAGGACATCCCAAGGTCTTACCTAGTTTGGGGACATTGCTTTTTGGCAGGTTTTACAATACAGGTGAAACACCAGTCTTTATTATTATTAGTAATAATTATTATCTTTGCATTTGATATAGCACCTTTCAAGTCAGAATGCTTTACTGGATACACTGTTATTCTTATCTTAGGATATGAAGTGAGGTGACTGTGCATTTTGTAGGGCTATGCGACAGCTAACTTCACACAGCAATGTCCCACAAACAGCCATGAAGTGATTGACCAATTCTATTTTGTTGACCAGGATACCAGGAGAAACTGCCCTGTCTTTTTGAAAAGTGCCATAGGATCTTTAATGTCCACGTGAACCTGGCCTCATTTAACATCGCGTCCGAATGATAGCACTTCCAATGATGCAGCACCCCACCAGCACTACGTTTGAGTGTCAGTTTAGACTCAAGTTCAGTGTCCCAATGTGGGATTTGAACCCAGTGGTACCACATGACTCAAAGGGAAGTGCTGAGAACTGAGCCAAGCTGACATCTTTGCTGGCGGATTGCTTTCCGGGGTTAATGATCCTTTAAAAAAATTGGTCACTTAATCCATGACTGTTTATGGGACACTGCTGTGCGCAATTGGCTGCCTCGTTTCCCCCACAAAATACACAGTCAATTTACTTTACAGTATATTCTGTGAAGCTCTTTGAAACATGATAAGGCGCTATATCAAATAGAAAGATTATTATTATTACCTTGCTCCCTTTTCTTTTTGAGCCCATTTAATAATAAATAAAACTTGCATTTGATATAGCGCCTTATCACGTCTTCGAGATGTCTCAAAGTGCTTCACAGGATATAGTGTAAAGTAAATTGTCTGTATATTTTGTGGGCGATAAATATACAGTCCATATATTTCTGTACGTAGATGTTTCCGTGCTGTACTCCCTTTGTAAATCCCAGCACAGGAGGAAGTCATTTAGACTCATCCACTGAATCTAGCTAGTCAATTTAATCCCAAATTCCCTGCTCTTTCCCTGCACCATTTTATATTTTTCCTTGCCAAGTCTTTATTCAATTCCCTTTCTTGTATGTAATTAATTACAATTAATCTTTGATGTCATTTATTACATAATAATTCCTTGTTTTTTGCAAATGTTCACATACTAAATAAATTAAACAGCGAAACAATCATTATTTGGTTTGCATTTTGAGATTTTCTATCTGTCTTTGACTCACTACTACGTTCCATTCAGCCACTCAGTCATCTGACATCTAAATAGCGCACAAAGGGGGAGGAATGTTGGAAACAGAGTTTTTTTCATACACTGTATGAAGTTCATACACTTCAAACACTGTAATTGATGTAGCCTGTGTCTGCTTCTATCCACTGAAAAAGTACAGAGAATAGAAAACCAATGTATCGAAAGGAAATATAATGATTATAATCCTTGCATTTGATATAGCACCTTATCACGTCTTTGAGATGTCTCGAAGCGCTTCACAGGATACACTGTAAAGTGTAGTGACTGTGAGTTTAGTAAGTGAAACATGGCAGCCAATTGCGCACAGCAGTGTCCCACAAACAGTCATGGATTGAGTGACTACATTATTATTAATATATTTTGTAATATTTAGATTATTACAAATGTATTGTTGAAATACATACACGCCTTCATTACATCGAGGCTCGACTATGCAAACTCACTGCTTGTCGGCCTCCCCAATTGCTCCCTCCACAGGCTGCAGATCATCCAGAACTCTGAAGCCTGTGTCCTCTCCCGCACCAGGCTCCTTGACCCTATCACCCCATCCTTGCCCAACTCCACTGGCTTCCCATCACACAGAGGATACAGTTCAAGATCCTGGTCCTCACCTTCAAAGCCCTCCATGGTCTTACTCCCCCTACCTCTCTGACCTCCTAACCCTCTACCATCCTCTTTGCTCCCTCCGCTCAGCGGGCTCTGGCCTGCTTCACATCCCCCGCCTTGCTCGCCCCACTATTGGCGGACGGCCTCCTGACACTCTGCCCCACCCTTTGGAACTCCATCCCGCAGTCCCACCGTGTCGCCTCCTCCCTTGCCACTTTCAAGACCCGTCTCAAGACCCTCCTCTTCGACCGTGCTTTCGATTTCCCTACTTCCCCCCTGGCCTCCCCCCTCCCCCTCCCCGACCCTCAGCTCGGGTCCGTAACTCTGTCTGTCCAATGCCTTGGGACATCCTCCCAACATGAAAGGCGCTATACAAATGTAATTTTGTTGTTGTTGTTGCAATGTACAAGGAACTGTTCTATGATTCAAAGAGAGCAACTGCACACAATAATACTTTTAGATCATAAAAGTTTTCTCTTAGAAATATTTGCTTCTCTATTGTAACAGAAATAATAATACATGAATAGACCCACAAGAAAGCAGGCAGGGGTGATGAACAAAGTTTTCTTAACCTTTTACATTCTAGCAATGCAATAACCTCTACACAAGGTCATTTGCCATGTTCAGAATAGAATATGGAAAAAGTGGATGAGGACAGACAGAAGTCTAGTCAGAGGAGTGTTAGCTTGAGGATTTGAACAAACTGCTAAAAGGAGAGGAAGGCTGCTTTGAATGCAGACAAATGAGGAAGCGCATGGTTGGCAAATGCTGAGTGAGTAATATCCAGTTCAAAGCAGGAAGGACAAGAGTGTGTGGAGGCGAGGGAAGACGGGGAATGAGTTTATTGTTTCAGGATAGGATTGTAGCTGGGAAACTGAATGGGGGAAATCTAAGAGGGAGGAAAGGCTTGGGGCATCATGGCAATAGTTGAGTGGAAGAAAAAAGTTTGGGCCGATTTCTGGCTACTGGAACCCTTCTGACTTGATCCATCCCTCCCCTCATTCAAGGTCCATCTCAAGACCTACCTCTTTGACTGCACTTACAGTCATTTTTTTCCTCCCCACCCCTTTGGTTATCATCCCCAGCTCGGGTACCCAACCACCAGTGTAACTTGATCACTGTAACTTAAGGAAATCTTGCTTTGAAGAGAGATTGAGTTGGAGCAGAGATACTGTGAGACTTGAGAACTCCATTAAGAAATAACACAAAATTGACCCTTCTCTTTCCTTGGGTTAGAAACTCCCCCGAGCCCCCAAATCAATCATAAAATCTCTATATTATCCTACAACTCCACAATTCAAACAAGACCACCTTATGTGTATGTACATCTGTGGCTCCTTGTAGGTCGAGGGGAAAAATGACAAAAGCAATGTCAATGAGATACATCTTGAGATGGCCCCTGATTGAATGGATGCAAGGAAGGAGTCAGAGGGACTCTGGGATGGAGTTCCAAAGAGTGGGGCCAGGTAGCTGAAAGTGCACTCACTGCTGGTGGGGCTGATATGGTGGGGGACATGAAACAGGCCAGGGTTCGCTGACTGAATGGAGCAGCCGGGTCAGTAGGGATTAAGGAGGTCACAGACGTAAGGCCTTTCACGTCAGGAGGATGTCCCAAGGCGCTGACAGTCAGTGTTTCGGACCCGAGCTGGGGAGAGTGGACGGTAGGGGGGGAAGCAGGGTGACCAAAAGTTGAAGAGGGGGTTCTTGAGATGGGTCTTGCAGGAGGCAAGGGAGGGGACGAGGTGGAGGGACTGCCGGATGGAGTTCCAGAGGCTGGGCGCAGAGTGGCAGAAGCCAATGGTGGGGCGAACGAGGCAGGGGTTGTGAAGCAGGCCAGAGCCCACTGAGTTGAAGGAGCGGGCAGGATGGTAGGGGGTTAGGAGGTCACAGAGGTAGGGGGGAGCAAGGCCATGGAGGGCTTTCAAGGTGAGGACCAGGATTTTGAATTGTATCCTCTAAGTGGAGTCGGGCGAGGATGAGGGTGATAGGGTCATGGAGCTTGGTGCGGGAGAGAACACGGGCTGCAGAGTTCTGGATGATCTGCAGCTTATGGAGGGAGGAGTTGGAGAGGCCAACAACCAAGGAGTTTACATAGTCAAGCCTCAATGTTATGAATGCATGTATGAGGGTCTCGGCCGGCCTGCGGTGTGAGACAATAGCAGAGCCGGGTGATGTTGCAGAAGTTGGGCAAGCAGACCAGGCCAATGTGTGGATGTGGGGTAGAAAGGATAGTTGAGGGTCAAACAAGATGCCAAGATTCCAGACTGGCTTAGTAAGATGGAGTGTGCAACCATGGATGGTGATGATGTTAGCGCCTGAGGTGTGGAGGTGCTGACGGGAGCCAATCAGGAGAGCCTCGGTCTTGTTGACGTTCAACTGAAGAAAGTTAGCTCTCATCCAGGACTTGATGTCTGACAGACATTCTGTCAGGAGAGCAGTGGTCCTGGGGTCGAGCGTGGAGGCAAAGAGATAGAGTTGGGTGTCATCCGCATACATGTGGAAGCTGACCCCATGTCTGCGGATGATGTAAGCGAGTGGGAGCTTATAGATGTTGAAGAGGAGCGGACCAAGGACAGAGCCCTGAAGAACACCGCACGAGATGGTGATAATGAGTGGCTGGAGTGGAATGCAGATTCTCCCTGGAGAAATGCATCTTGCCTACATAATTCTAGAGAGTACTATGTGCAAGTTGGCAAAAGCCAATGCTTGGGGACCCCAGAGGTTGCGTTGGGGTACTGTTGGAGTCTAACCAGCTAACACTGCATAGCTTGCCATTGATATCGCTGTCTGGCAAGCTTTCCTGCAGCTTGTCCACCTGGGACAGTACATTCTAAGTGTTAAAATGCCACTATCTTTTACAAACTCCGCAGCTACAAAAAAAGTAAATTCTTAGAAAACATTGGACAAAAATAGTAGTTCTTTATTTTCAAGCTGACTTAACGATAAAACCTTTCTGCTGAGAATGGAAACATTTGTACTGAAGCACACTGATAAATAACCATTAAATGTACTGTAATACCCAATAATATTTCTAGTCATAAACGGTTTATAGCACAGCAAGAGACCATCCATCTTCAAGACATAACTATCACCAAGCTCATTTAGAAATTCTGCAATTCCATCATCACAATCAATACTCCATTTCTGTAACACCTTTTATGTAAAAGAAACATCTGAAAGTACTCTGCAAAATATAATTATTTATGATAATCCCTTGCATTTGATAGAGTGCTTTCAAGCCAGGATGACATCTTCCGTGCTTCACTAAATTTACTGGAAACTGTAGTGGCTATGTATTTTGTAGGTTAACGCGTCGGCCAATTTGTGTACAGTGTGATCCCATAACAGCAATGAAGTAAATGGTCAATTTTATTTTATTTGGGAGATTGTGCCAGGACAACGGGAGAAGTTCCATTCTCTTTTTGAATAGTGCCAAGGGATCTTTAATGTTCACCTGAACAGGTAGACAGGACCTTGGTTTCTCCTCTCAGCTCGAAGGACAACACCTCACACAATCCCAGCACTACACTGGAGTTTCAGCCTCGACATATGAGTTCTAAGTCCCGATGTGGGGTTTGAACCCAGAGCCTCGTGACTTAAGAGGCAAAAGTACAAACAAATGAGCCAGACTGATTGTTTTCAAGTTAGGATGCAAGTATAAAATAAAAAGTGTTGCTCTCAACAGACTCAATAGAGTCAATTGCTCTCAATGTGTCCTTGCACGTTAGATTACTAGCAATGTAATAGAACCACTAATGAAAGTATAGTTAATACTACCACATACAGGACAATCAAGCCATGAATTGTTATGAAATCTATTGTTGAAACATTTCTATGAGAGTAATTGTTTCCAGAAGCACCACTCACACCATATTTTTCAATGGTTTTTATTCAGCGGGGTCTTTCTAAAGGGAATCTTCCTTAATCAATAATAATAAAAAATCCTTGCGTTTGATATAGCGCCTTATCATATCGTTGAGACATCTCAAAGCACTTCACAGAATATATTGTAAAGTGAATTGACTGTGTATTTTGTAGGCGAGTCCAAGTGGATATTCCTTAAGGTAACTTGGAGCACATCAAGCATTAGACTCCATTATCTTTTTCACATGTAACTGATGGTGGTAATTATACAAGCATATATAGGGTACCCATCACCATGCTTAAGAGCAAACCAAACTGAGAATTCCATGCATCCCACCTATACATGGAAATTCCAAAGATTTTATTGGAATGGAATGCACACTCTCTCCCTGGACGGATGCATCCTGCTTATTTAATTCCAGTAAGTATTAGGTACAGGTTGGAAAGGGTCAAGGCTTGGGGAACCCAAAGTCGGTGTTGGGTATTGCTGAAGTCTAACCAGCTAACCACATCACTTGTCATTGGGTGTACTGCCTGGCAACCTTTCCCACTGCTTGTTCAGAAAGGACCACGCTACCTGTTAGGACTTTGGCTTGCAGGGGAAGCTGAGTGGAAAGTGTCCCTGCACCCAGTGACTGGTCTGCACTTCCAGGTCCTGCCAATGAGCCAGGCTGACTGTGCTGTCATCAGCAGTGCCTTGGAATACTATGGACCCGCCTGGCTCAAGAACTGGGCTACTGAGACCACCACAGAGGGTTGGCTTGATTCTGACATTCCATTGCCAAACATGTCACCCTAGAGCCAGTTCAGCTCTAATTTAGCCCCATTCCCCCCCACAAGGAGTTGGCGTATGACGAGCGCAGGTGGAGCCCTCACTAGGTGGATGGCAGGTACCAGGAACTCCCAGCTACCGCATTTGCTTGCAAATACACTACATATTACATTAAATCCTGTGAAGCACTTTCATGTCCTCCAGACATTTACTATGGTAAATGCAAACATTACTATTATTCTTAGAGTACAGTGGCAAAGTTTTGTGTGAAAAAATGAGTCTGCAGCAAATGTGTTCCAAAAAATTCCAAAAAAGACAGACCCTAGAAACAGAACGCCTTAGCTAAAATAAATACAATTCAAACAAACAAACAATTACAGTGACTTGCTTTAAATATTTGGAACAGATTTGCAATTAACTCATCTTCCAATGTGGTTACCATATGCCAATAAAAGCAAAGTACTCAACTGCCACTGGTCATTCTGTATTGGCATTTAAAAACACTGCTGGGTGTGTACAGTGTTTGTGTATACATCTAATGTCTGCAGTACATCTATGTTTGTATTTTGGTAAGCATTCATACCAGTGCCGATCTCACATCGACTCGACAAAATATATTTTCAAAGAAGCTGGATTGAAACTGCACACTCTGTGTAACACAGCACATTTGTGGAATGCAGATATCTTTCAAAACATAGTGACTTTCAATTCATTATTCAAAGCAAAATTTACATAACTAATCTAAATACATAGCTTTTAGTCAGAATTGTACAAATGCCCAAGTAAGACAGTTACCTCCTTAGAGCCAGGACTTCACACTCAACGCTCACATGTGTGGGCAGCCGTTTATACAACAGAGAGTTGGGAGTTATGTATGTCTGACTGGGAGTTGGTTCAAATCAGACAACTCCATCTAGCACTTGTCATGTTAATCCAGCTTCACTCTACAGTAACAGAGTACAACTACAAGGTATCATCTTAATACATTTGGTAGCACCTTTGCCTTAAGGTAAAATATGTGTATTTAGGATGAAACCTACTGTCTAAAAATTGGCTGCTACAGTTATCTGCAAATTCACAGATACTACTTGACACCAGTTAACTGTCAAACACTTTAAAACTTTGATGTTATAGGTACTATATCACATAGAAGAATTATTATTTTGACCGTGTTGCTAATCAATGTGATAATTATCATCGTTAATAATATCACGTGCAGCAATTTATCTTTCTCTCCCCCACCACCCCTTTAACAACAGACATTGCTGGTGACTGGGATCAGTTTGTAACTCCAGATTGGAATGCTTTTGTTACCTCGTCCGAGCATAGAGCAGCCAGACCTCATTGTGGTGTTCACCCTGTGTCGATCAAAGGCCTGCTGAGTTTTCCCAGTCACTTAAGAGTCTTAACAACATAACAAAATATGGAAGAAGAAATCATTCAGCCCATCAAGCCCACTCCTTCCACAGACGCATGCAAACCCGACTCTAGGCTCTCACGAGCAGTTAGTTCTCCCAGACCCTACCCTGCGTTAAAGGTGCAACAACATAAAAGTAAGTTATTGTTCTCGTTAGAACCATAGTCCTTCAGACTGGAGGAATTTATAAGTGAATCTTCCATTTTTTGCTCTCTGTGCATTTATGGTGACTGCAGAGTGAATGAGTGAGTGAGTCATTGAGAGGACATAATTTCTGCTTTAAATGTTTTATAACTTCAATCATAGAATATAAAAGGATTGCTCCCTAAAACAGCATCAACCCCATAAATAAACATTATTTTCTAGTTTAACATGCTTTTTTTTAAAAAGCCTATCAGACTGTACTCAACCACAGAGCGTGAGCTTTGGAAACAAATCCAATTATTCCGTGTCTGTTAAAGTGAATTACGGATATCTGAATGACCCGTACTTTATTGTTAAAACCTGGAGTTCCATTGTGCATCTGGATTATACCACATGTCAGCAATTCTACTGGTTAATTGGTTCTATTCTCAGGACTTGTCAGGGCAAAGGTTTTATTGAGCAATGGAGGAAGGCGGCTGAGTACCAGTTTGAGGACCTGTTCCAAGGGGAAGACACCAAGGTAAATAAAATAGATACAAGAAAAAAAATGTAAAAAGGGAATTTTACAAAGGGAGCATTTGAGCATTTGAGGTATTCCTCTTTGACCATGCCTACGGTCACCTTCCCCCTCCCACTGGCTCAGCATTGGGCTCCACCATTGTTAAGCGCTCTGGGACACTGCCCAGCGTGGAGAGCGCTATATAAATGCAAGTTGTTGTTGTTTGTTGTATTTTATTAATGTAAATGTAATAAAAAGACACGAAACAACATTTTTAATGGATAAAACAAAATAATGCAAAATTCTCAAAAAATAAAATATAAAACTATATTAAAAAAATTCTATCCAAAGGTACCACTGGCTATGTTCTCTCTAATGCGTGTGATAGCTAGTTTTTTCCGCATGTTCGGTCAATGTGAGGATTTGAATTGGTGGTAGCATTCTCATCTCTGGGTTAAGTTATAGATTCAAACCGTGACATGAACCTGAGCTCATAGTCTAGGCTGACACCGCTGTCATGTGTTGGGGTAGTTCTGAATTGTCAGAGGTGCTATCCTTCCAATGAATCGTTGAACGAGGCCCAGGCTTCGTGTTCAGGTGGACGTTAAAAATTCCATCCTATTTAAAATGAGGAGTCTGTCCCAGTGTTGCCCATAAAATACTCTATCAATCCACTTCAAAGTATATTCTATGATGTGCTTTGAGACCTCTCAATGATGTGATGAGGCGCTAAATCAAATGCAAGGATGATTATTATTTTTATCATTATAATGTCCAGGTTAACAATCCTGCAGATTAAATTGATCATTAATTTCATGGCTGTTTGTGGGGACATTGTGGTGCATAAATTTGCTGTTAGGTTAACCTAATAAATTCGCAGTCACTACACTTGCCAGCAAATACCTATAAAGTAATTTGAGATGTTTTGATATTTTGGGCACCATATCAAATTCAAGGATTATTAATATTAAAAATGCCACATTCTCTTCCCCCCAATACTACTCAATGAGAAGGTGGGGAGATGAAAGACCAAACCTCTGGCATCATTATTCAGCGTGTAGAAGCTGCAGGTTACGGTTACAATTCATATCCAAGTCATCGAAACCAATCTCTTGATGGTCCAGTCGCCTCATTCTGTGACCTGTGATATGGTAAGAGAGCTACATAGATTCTTATGAGGGTTATACTAGGGTCAATTCCGAGATTACATAATTGCTAAATATAAAGAATCTGCTGCTGGGAACACAAGGAAAGCCGAGAGTAACTCAGTGTAAGTTAAGCTCATTAAAAACACAATGAGGTGAAAAGCCACAGTGAACCCGAGTGCTAGTACTTGTGGGTTTAGCAATCTGATACATTATCTGGCGTGAAGGGTGCTATAAATGTAAGTTGTTTAATATAATGTGGAGTCCTGTAGCTCAGTGGTGAGAGCACTCGCCTCGCAAGCAAGAGACTTAGGCTCAATTCCTGGCAGGGTGAAACTTTGGGCAACTTTCCTTGACCTTCACATGCCTGATAATAATCCCTCAAGAAGAAAAAACAATAAATTGGTTACTTCAATCCACGACTGTTTGTGGAACACTGCTGTGCGCAATTTTCTGCTGCATTTCGCCCACAAATATAGTCAATTCACTTTACGGTACATTCTGTGAAGGGCTTTGAGACATCTCAAAGACATGAAAAGCACTATATCAAATGCAAGCATTATTTATCTATTATATAACACAATCCAATTCTGCCCTCCGCTTCACTTCTTGTTCAACCAATCTCTGGTGATGGTGAAACACACGATAAAACACACTGAGCTCTGAGGTCAATATAAGAGTCCGTTCTTAACTTGGTTCATTGAATACAACCATATGTGAATGTCATGAATTTCCTCTTCTCTCTCTCTCACCACCTTGTCCAGTGCCATTCTGAATGGTGACTTCTGTAGCATTAGGTTTGAAGCTCACAGACTCTGGACTTCCCTACTGGTTAGCAGGAAACTAGCTTTTTACAAATAAACCACAAAAGCAAGAGGCAGGCCATGAGTCAGAAGCTCAGTGCCCCAATATGACTCACTGTTCTGAGTCAGACTTTTTGGAAGAGAAGCCAAAACCTGCTCTACATTAGGAGGTGGGGCAGAAAGATTTAAAAAAATCACAACACAAGTCAGCCTATGTCATTTCTAGAAACGGTTATTGAGTAACACACACTGCACCAGCACTTTAATGTTGTGTTCAAACTGCATGTTTGGCAGCCTTGAGATTTCTACTGAACATTCAGTATGAATAGCACTGAAACCACACCTCCCTTCAACCCTGCTCTCCAAGCCAGTCCAAATGGCTTCAAAATTACCATTGTGTTTAACAATTCTGCACATCCTAAAATAATAATAAAAATCATCCTTGCATTGGATATATCATTTTATATTTCCTGATCATCTCATGCCAGCGCCTCTGCACCTCAGGCTCTGGCAGCATCAACCTCCATGGTTGCACACTACAACTCACCAAGCCAGTCAGGAAACTGGGTGTCTTGTTCGACCCTCAACGGTCTTTTCTTCCCCACATCCAAGCCTTCCCTCACCACCATAACATCGCCCGACTCCGCCACTGCCTCAACCGTCAGGACGCATAAACTCTTGTTCATGTCTTCATCACCTCCAGGCTTGACTATGCAAATACCCTGCTTGTCAGCCTTCCCAACTCCTCCCTCCACAGGCTGCAGATAATCCAGAACTCTGCAGCCCGTGTCCTCTCCCGTACCAAACTCCGTGACCCCATCTCCCCCACTCTCGCCCAACTCCATTGGCTCCCTATCCTTCTGAATATCCAGTTCAAGATCCTGGTCCTCACCTACAAAACCCTCAACCCACCCTACCTCTGCGACCTCCTAACCCGCTACCAATCCACCCGCTCCCTCCGCTCAGCCGGCTCCGACCTGCTCCACATCTCCCGACCCACCCGCCCCACCATTGGTAGGAAAATTTTCAGTCATTCTGCCCCCAACCTCTGGAATTCCATCCCCCAATCACTCCGCCTCGCACCCTTCTTAGCTTCCTTCAAGTCCCACCTCAAGACCCTCCTCTTCGACCATGCCATCGGCCACCCCCCTTCCCTTCCCCTCCCTTCGCCCTCCCAGACCTCAGCTCGGGTCTGAAATGCTGTACACTGTCCAGCGACTTGGGACGTCCTCCTGAAGTGAATAGCGCTATACAAATGTAATCTTGTTGCTGTTGTTGTTATCACATTTAAAGAATTCACAGTGTCTCAAAGCATTTCACAGGGTTCACTGAAAGTGTAGTAGATGTGCGTCTGTAAGCAAATGCGGCTGCCAACTTACGCACTGCAATATCCCATAAACAGTTATTAAGGGAGCAACTATTTTTTTTTATCTGGGAGATTGTGTGTCAACGTGAAGCAGACAGGACTTTGATTTAACGTCTTATCGGAAGAGACATCTCATCTCAAGCGCTCTGGGACTCCACCAGGCGTGAGGGGTGCTATATAAATGCAAGTTGTGGTTGTTGGAAGAGCAGCACCTTCAACTGTGCAATGTTCCCCCAGCACTTCAGGAGACTTTTAATCTGAAATAAGAGCTCAAATTCCTAACATGGAGCTTAAACCCACAACCTTCTGACTCAGATGTGAACATTCTACTGTATTAACTGAACCAAGCTGACAGCTACAACATAAACAGAGCTAATCTACATCCAGGGAAATTTACTCTTCATGGTGTAAATCAAAATTGACTAGTGTCGCTTTCACCCCCAGTTTGAATTTGGGAGGGAGGCGGTGGAAGAAAGAGTTGAAAATAAAAATCTCCCCCTTTCCTTTTATACATTAAATGGACATATCCAGTTATTTGAACAGTATTTTTCCAAGCCTTCTGTAAAAGCTGGAAGATGAGCTCAGTGGTATTTGATGTAGTCTCTGCTGCCTTTATTTTCTGCTCAGTGAAACAGCACTTAAGCCACTGAACCTCCCAGCACACAGTAAGAAGCTGAATGCTTTAAAGACGATTCGTAACTGCACAATATCCTTTTGAGAGCATATCAACAGCAGCTTTGTATCCTGGGAAGCCCATTTTCTAAGGAAATGCTTATTGCATTGTTTAACACACAGAAGTGGAGAGATTGGGAGGAGATGGTGGAGGAGTGGAGGAGGGGCGAGGGGGGGACAGGGGATGGGAAAGGAAGGTCTCACAGACGAACATTAAGAAACAGATAATGTCTCTCTGCCTGCGTCACTGCTGTCTGAGCTCATGAAATGACCCAGGTGGAGGCTGATTGAGATTCAAGGGGTTTATACAAAACACATGTCTGATGGCCTTTGCAAACATAAGTCCGGATTTGTTTGTGGGGGGGGAAAGGAAAGAGACTGCAAAATCTATTCCTTTGCTGCCAATACTTTACTGATAAAGAAACAGAGCCTCTCCTCTCCTCCCTTCTGATGTTGTCCTAACATCATTCCAAGAGTTCTGATAAACAGGAAAAGACCAAGAAGAATTCAAAACTAGTAACAAACATCTCAATCACTACCGCATTCATGAGGAATGAGGGACGGAGGGGGAGGATTACTGCCTAAAGTCACTCTCTACCTCAGTAGTACAACACAACTTTGGTTTTCTGAAGTATTGGGATTCAAATTGTCACTTTCTTAATAGAGGCTCTGTGTCACAATAGGAACAACCTTGGCAAATGACATTCCAATTCACAGAGCTGTGGAGACAGGCCATGTCTGAACCGAGTCATACGGTTTCTGGAAGGAGCCCCCACTTGCAACTCGGAGTCCTTAATAAGGCATTTCATTCAGAATCTTGGCACCAGTGGCGTAGCTAGGAATGGAAATTTGGGTGGGCACCAACTTATGGTGGATGGACAATTACCTCTCCAACTCTCTGCCCTTCCCATCATTCTCCCACCTCCCACTCTCCTCTCTTCCCATCGTTCCCCACACAACTTCCTAACTCCCACTCTGGCTCTCTTCCCGACTGATTTTAATGACAGCTTGATGTTATGTTGGGAAATGGTAGAGTGGGTGTTGTACAAGGATGAGACCTAATGGGTCAAAGGGTCTTCTCCATCCAAACCAATATTGTGATCCTGTGAGGATCTTCTCTGATGATTGGGGAGAGTCCGTGTGCATCACTGATCTCCTGAGAGTTCAGCCTGTCCATGGCCTGAAAGTAGTTAATGTTTTTCTGTTGGCTGCTGATGCCTCTGGAATGACCAACCTTTCGGTGCTCTCAGTCTCTCCCAAGGCAGCAGCAGCAACAGGGTCACCACACACAGCCCTAAGACGAGCAGTGACCATGGGATCATAAATGAAAGGAGTCGTAATTCTATCCACTCATCATATCTCCAAATAGAGTATTTGACCCACTTGCCTTCGCTAAGCTGCTAACTGGAAAAATAAGGGTTGAGGTACTGAAACATACCCTTTCATTCTGGGTGTTGATAAATGACTGCTTTTGCTAACAAGGATCATTCACACTACAGCCTTATTATGAGAACAGACCTTCCATACTTCAGTCCTTAAATAAAATCAACTACAGTATGGTTGAGAATGATAAATAACAAGACTCAGAAATGTCCCAAAGGTTTTCAGAGTTTTAAATAACCCTTTAAAATAATTTAAAAATAAATACAGAATACTTTAGAGACTATAGCATTTCTGTCTCTGACCTTCCGCAAACAAATCTTACCTAAGGCCACCTTCCAAAGTTAGTTGCTACAGTGGGTGTCATGTTGCAGCTCTTAGGGTGTCAGCCTGGCTCAGGTGGTAGGAATGTCATCTCTGGGTCAGAAGGCTGTGGGTTCACGTCCCACTGCAGGGACATAGAGCCCATAGTCTTATCAATATTAGAGGTGCTGTCATTAGGTGAGACATTAAATCGAGGTCCCGTCTGCCTGTTCATATGGACATTAAAGATACCATCCGAAACACTGCCTTGGGACATCCTCCTGACATGAAAGGCATTATACAAATGTAATTTTGTTGTTGTTGTTGAAAAGAGAAGGGAGTTTCTCCTTCAAATAAATTGGTCATTCACCTGTTTGTGGGACACTGCTGTAGGCAAATTGGCTGTTGGCCTACAATTACGTAGTCTCTACATCTTACAGAAACACTTTTAAGAAGTTCTTGACATTGTAGGCGCTACACCAACTGCATGTTTTTTCACAAAAATGTGTTTCTTGTAGCTGTGAGCAATAGTTCAATGCAATTCAATTGCAATGCCATCATTGCAATGGTAATTTTCCTATGTGTAATAGTAGTTACTAATTCAATAAATTAAGAATCTATATTTTCAAAACATTCTTGCCACTATTGAGGCCAAATATTGTGGTCATATAGTTCTTCAAATAGGAAGCTTACTAAGTCGCACAAATGGGGACTTCTTCCAGCTGATGGTGGGGCAGGTGGGGAAGGGGGCATGAAGCAGGCCAATGCCCATTAAGCGAAGGGAGCAGTTGGGTCAAAATAGTTTCAGGAGGTCACCCAAGTAGAATGGGCGAAACGGTGCAGGGTTTTAAAGATGAAAATGAAGATAATACTAGTATCAATCCTTGCATTTGATATATTGCCTAATCACGTCATCGAAATGTCTCAAAGCGCTTCACAGGATATACTGTAAAGTGGATTAACTGTATATTTTGTGGTAAGGCAGGTCAGCCAATTTACGCACAGCAGTGTCCCATAAACAGCCGTGGAGTGGGTGATCAATTTTATTTGGGGGATTCTTGGCCAGGACACTGGAAGAAACTCCCTTCTCTTTACAAATAGTGCCATGGGATCTTTTACATCCCCCTAATCAGGCAGACAGGATCTCAGTTAGCATCTCATCCAAAGGACAGTACCTCAGACAATGCAACAAACACCCCCGCAGCACTGCATTGTAGTGTCGGCTTAGACTATGTGAGTTCAAGTCCCGACGTGGGGCTTGAACTTACGACTTTCTGCCTCAGAGATGAGAATGTGCTACCACTGAACCAAGCTGACACACATCTCCCAGAGGATTTTCAACTCGATCCTCAGGGGGATGGAGAATCAAAGTATGCAAAACAAACATGGCATTGAATTCCCAACCTGAAAGTCAGGAAATAACACTCTAGGAGGGCTCGTTGCCATAACGTGGTCGTTTGGTGAGTAATATTGGTGGACTTTACCCTAAAATGTATGTGTGTGTGGGTTGGGGGGAGGGGGAGGTGAGGGGAATGCCTGTGGACATTTCCTATCAAATCAATCCAGCATTGTCACGTGTCATGGAAACATCCTCCTGATGTAAAAGCCCGCTCATAATGTTATCTGTCCGGTAAGCTTTTTCGCTGCTTGCGCAGCTAGGACTACCCTACCCATTAGGGCTTTGGCTTACAGGATTAACAGGAGCTGAATGGGATGATTCCCTACCCCTAGTGACTGGTCTGCCTTTCCAAGTCCTGCCGATGAGCCAAGCTGGCTGTGCTGAAGCAAAGTAATGTGTTACAATTTTGAAGTGTAAATAACATGGGAAATCAGCTAGCTCAGCAAAGACCAGGGATTGAACATAATATAAAGTTGTACTGTAATGGAAATCCTTTAGCGATTATGGGACGGCAAGGTAATTTTTTAAAAAAAAGATGAAAATCCGGTCAAGATGCCTCAGTGGTTATTGTGCACTGTGTTGCTCAGTCATGTGCACCACAAAGTTCCCATGTGCAATCCCTGGTCTCTGCTGAGCTGGCTGATTCCCTTGTTATTTATACTTCAAAATTGTAACACACTTATTTATAATAATAATAATCATAATCCTTGCAATTGGTATAGCACCTTACCACATTTTCAAAATGTCTAAACCGTTCTACAGGATTTACTGCAAAGTGTAGTGACTGTGTATTTGCAGACAAACAAATTTATAAACAGACGGAGATAAATCTGACAAACCATAACAGAACGAAGGGGAATAGTGGTAATGGATACACCACATGGAGTTCACATAGCAGAATATGTATCCTCTCCCCACTCCCTCATGCCCCCTCCCCGTGCTTGGGGCAGATAATTGCTGATGGGTTTGCTAGCCTAAGGTTATGCACCAGATGTCAGGAAATGAAAGATTCAACAATAAGTCTCGAGATTTGTCAGCGAGTCTTATATTAACTCCATGCCTGTTGACAGCCATCGAGTGCGGATCTTGTAAACGGGACAGTTTAATGATTTGTTTTATCGGTAACTCATCAACATAGAATCCAGGTTCAGGCAGGGCACTTCCCTCTGAATGAAGTTCAGAGAGTTTAGTGCTATATACTTGTGATTGCTTTCACATTCCCACAGCACCTCTTGTTCCACTACTGAGAGCTGTCCTGTAGGATTGCCTTTGACGTATATTTAAATCATGACTCATTCGGCATGATGAACTCTCTCTCTCTTGCACAGAGCCTGGTGAGGGACATTTAGAAGAAATTGTAGCCAGCCTTAACACAGGAGCAGAGACATTCACCATCTGTGACTTATCATAGGAAACCATAATGATATGACTGAAGAACTCTTTAAAAAGTAGCTTACTTTAGCAATATCTACTTATTCGTAACTTTTAATATCCTTTTGTAAAAAAGTGATTTGCTCTAGTAACCAAGTCTCTAATAGTCAAAGAGTGACCAGGTATTGAACACACTTATATTCTCTGTCACTCCAGACTTATTTTTGTTCTGTCAAAAAGAAGCAGAGATCATGATTTGTTCCAAGTCTGTCCTCCAGAACGACTCTCCCACAGTGAAAGCACTGCAGGCAATTTAATGGGTACTGTGGGGCAATAACTAAGATCAGCCATGCGTTACAGATCGACCCAAACACCAAACACAGCTCTGGCTGGCCATCAGCATGAAGGAGTCAGCCTAAAAGTTACAGGAAGTACTATTGGCATCCTTCCCTGCATTTGATAGATTCCTTATTGAAACTTTTCCTTGGAACCACACACAAGCAACAGCTTGAGGGATGTGAACATCGGAAATGCAATCCAAGAGATGCCAATACATTACAATATTTACAAAAGTATCATAAGTACCATAATTATTTTTGGCCCTGCAATACAACGTGGGGAGAGGACACTGGATCAATGGAATGTCTGACTGACAGGCTGAGCAACTGACTGACCGGCAGACTGACTGAATGACAAACACACTGACAGGCAGGTTGACTGACAGGCTGACAGGCTGACTGACTGACACGCTGACAGACTGACTGACTGTCTGATTAACACACTGACAGGCTGACTGACTAACATACTGACTGACTGGCTGATTCACTAACACATTAACAGATTGGCTGACTGACGTACACACTAACAGGCTGATACACATTCATGCACACACAGCACACACCAACAGAAACATTCAAATCATCTAGCGACATCGGTAATGACCTGATGACCCAGAAGTTGATCTTTTTAAGCATGAAAGTTAGTCGACCGGCTGTGCGCACATGAAGTGAAACTGGCCTTATTAGGTTGGGATTCCCCACCGTACCCCATTGATCCTCCCCCCATCCTACCCCTGTGACACCCCCCATCCCCCCCCTCACACATCTACTCTACCTCTGTGATGTCATGAAACCGTACTGCCCCCACAGTACAGTGCCTCCGACTTGACCCCTCCTCACCTCTTTCAAGGTCCTCTTTAATCATGCTTTTGGTCATCTTTCCCCTCCCCATCGGCTCCCACCCCCAGCTCAGGTGCCCAGCCAGAACTGTCAAGTGCATTGGGACATCCTCATGATGTGAAACCCGCAATATCAATATAAATTTGCATTGTATGGACCCGAAGCACCTCATTATAATCAAGCTTCTGAGATGACCCGATACTGTCAAGCTCGTGCTCCAGTAAACATCAGGAACACAGCTTTCAAATTAAGATTGAATTTAAGAATGCCCCACAGTTCTGAACAATGTTAAATTTCATGACAAGATGGTTTTACAGGCTGAGACTAGGTGGAATGCCTGGCCACCAAGCCACAGCAGCGATAAATTAAGAGCTGTCCGAGTAGTGTCGAGCTGAGATCCAATTACTGTGATACAGGGGAAACTCAGTCAGCAAGGTTCAGTCATTTCCATTAAAAGTCAAACTCTGGTAATGTTAAACCATTTCTAGTTCTTCTCCTGAGAATGAAAATAGGTTAAAATTAACATTAAAAAGCACCCTGACACAGAAATAGACATGCAAATCATATCCTGCAAACAAATGTTCCAGTGGAACACAATAAGTCTGATGTCCAAACCATCAGCCCTGTTCAAAATGATTCAAACACCTGCTGTGGACTTAACATGAAAGTGTTCCCTTGGCCAAGTTGCTACAGTTGAATGAAGCATATGTCATGACCAGCACAAGCATAATGCTAAATATCTTCTCAAGTGAGACAAACCACATAGCTCCTGAGTGACAAAGTCAAGCATGCTGAGACTTAGCACAGCCTTGATGATGGCATATTCTTATCTTAAATGAAAAAACTATAATTCTGACATGCTGAGCAGATTTCAATTGATTTCAAAGCAGTTATTTGGAGCTATATACGTTTTCTATTCTGTGAGGGCCTGCTGACTGACTGCATTGCAACCATCCCTTAATCTCTGGTTACTTTACCCATTTGGCTAAGCACCCAACGTAACGTTACTAAAAAAGTTGCAGAGTCACAGGGAAAATGCTTTGGCCACACGAGTCAACATGAATCTGAAACTTTAAATGCTTGCCTACAATTAACATCATTTGTGGGACACTGCTGTGCGTAATTGGCTGCCGGGTTTCGCCTACAAAATATACGATCAATTCACTTTACCATATATTCTTTGAGACATCTCGAAGACGTGATAAGGTGCTATATCAAATGCAAAGATTATTAGTATTATTTGCTGTCGAATGGTAACAAAGCCAAGAATCGGACTTCATTTGTGCCACTAACCTGATTAGTTTTGGTGGTTTACTTTAGATTGAAGGACGAAAGGACTAAACAAAACCTTTTGATCTTCAATACATTTTCTACCACTCTAGAGGTCCAGATTTTAACAAAAGTATGCCAGGCGGGTGGTATATTATTTGATGTTCCCATGGCACTATTTGAAAAGTGATGGAAAGTTTTTCCCAGTTTCCTGGCCAACAATCTCCCAAATAAAATTGGTCATTCACGTCATGGCTATTTGTGGGACATTGATGTGTTCAAATTGGATGCCGTGTTCATCCAAAAAACAGTCACACCACTTTATAGTATATCCTGTGAAGCGCTTTGGGATATCCTCCTGACGGGAAAGGTGCTATACCAAATGCAAGAATTATTATATTTTACTGTCAGTCTTTCATCACTGTAATGTCAATATCAATGTTCATTGTCCTACCCATTAGCAGTTCAGAACCATTACACCAGGGATCCAGGAAGGAGTAAGGAGGGGTAGGGGTGTCGGGGTCTGTAGTGAAGATATCCAATGCCCGTACTCAATGTTCCTCTCAACGCCATTCCTGTCTCCAAAAACAAGCAAATTCCTCAACTTCCTCCACTTAGCCAGATTCCGAGTCTCATTCATAACCTCAGATCCAAGGTTTGAACCTTAATAAGACCAAACCCTTTTATCCCCGTTTTTAACAATGTATAAAAAAAGTAGCTACTTGGCTCTTGAAGCCCCTTCCATCCCCATACAGCATTTGATAATCTGTGTACACTGTGTACACTTGCCCTGCTCCACTTCAATCGCTTTAATTTGTCTAGCTCTTTTCAAAGATTAAGTCAAAATGATATGGCTTGCTTTTGCTGACTTTCTTGTCTGAGGGTAGTTCTTTAATTTCTCATCTTCAGTCAGCGATGAGTTGGCACTCTGAATTCCTTTTCCCTCTTGTTAATAAACAGCCTTACAAGTGCACACATTTTATGTTCCCTGTTCCAATGGGCTTATATTATCCATTGTTAACTTCTCCATTTAATTAATCTGAATCATTTTTAATGGCACCGATCACCCTTGATCTAGTCAACTGATCATTTTTCTTGGTCTCATCAGTGAATTGCAAAGTGTTATTAGAAATGCTCTCCTTTATATTGTTTATGAACAGTAAACAGCAAGGGAACCAGAACAGACCCCTGTGAAACTGCACTAGTCACTGCCAGACAGAGTGACAGCGAGAGAGAGTGAGAGACAGTGACGGAGAGAGTCTGCAATCTTGACAGCAAGAGACCATGACAGCGAGAGACAGTGAAATTCGACAGCAAGAGACAGACAGTGACAGCAAGAGCAAGACTCAGTGATGGACATAGACTGTGAAAGAAAGTGAGAGACAGCAAGAGAGCAAGAAACAGAACGCGTTTTCCATTCCACATTTTTATGCTTTTGATAACTAAGACTGCTTTCAGTTGAGGTGGCTCATGTTTCACTTTAATTTTCAAGTTTATTCTTCTTTTAAAAGCTTCAGAAGAAAACTTCATCAAATGCGTTCTGAAAAAAANCTGAATTCTATTCACTGGATGCCTCTAGTTCGCTAACAGTTAGGTTGTTAAAAGGATTCCAGTGCACCAAAGAATTGTGAGAAGATTTTTCCATTTTCTAAGCCTTTGGTTCCATGCTATTTCTTCTATTTTCCTTTAATTCCCCCTCTCACTCATTTCCTCACTCCTTGGCAGTTCGTAGCTACCTGTGCATTATGTGACTCCCTCTCTTGCTCCTGGCAACCTGATTTCACACGTTTTCCCTTTTAGGGCAGGGCTGAGAGAACACAAAACACCATCCAAATACCGAGACACCGGACGTAACCCACAAAATTCTGGAGCCTCTTAAAAAAANCGCAGTGTCTTGGCAAGTATGAGTAGAGCATTAACACAAAAACGTTTTCAATGCAGCCTCTGTCTGCGCAGAACTTGTTCCACTTCCTTTAAGTGGTGTGGCTCACAGACATCGTATTGACACACTGCAAGGTTTTGATTTGAGCTGCAGTGGGAGCTGGGCCAGGCCAGGGACAGGTGGTCTACAGGTGTGGCCACAAATGGCAAAATGTTGCAAAAGTGGCTTCAAAACTTTGCAATTTAAAGAGCAGACCAATAACACAGCAGGGCTACTTCAATCAATCGGAGAGGTCACCGTTGGCAATATTTGTGTTTCCATTCCCTGTTTACAAGCCACAATATGAATAACCTGAAACCGGAATGCAGTTTTCCACCAGCAGGATTGTTCTATTGAACAAGGTAATAACACACCTCAGCACAATGTTAATACAGCCTTTGGTACACTGGTCTGTACTTACCACCCCCTGGTCTATCACCTCTATATTAACCTATTCACATTATACCATACTAAGTTACCTCATTCTTCTTTCTTAACTGCCTTGAGATAACCATTTTGCCTTAATGCAACAATTTGGGGATGTGAAGTTTCAAGAGAGGTTTGCAGTTTTAAGAGGGGTTCTCTTCCCCCTCCCCAGTAACTTTGACACAAAACAGTTTGCTTCACAGGAGCTTTTGAAAATTGTTTTTGTACCAAGGATTGATAAGGAGTGAGAAAGGGAACTAATATTTCCTTCAATGAGCTCAGAGGTAACAACCAAGTGCTGCTTTACCCTGTACCTTGAGTTAATTCAGTCTCTAGTATTTAGAAGCTCACACACCCCGTTGTCTTCAATGGGGAGCAGAGATCTTTAAATCAAACTACTATGCATTCATCTACAAAATATTGTGATAAAAGTATTACATCAAATTCACAGATTAATATTATTATGAAGTCACGGGCTGTCCATCCAATCCAGACCTATCCAATTTAATCCCACTCCCCCGCTCTCTCCCCATAGCCCTGCAAACTTGTCCTCCCCAAATAACTATCTACTTCCCTCTTAAAAGCTGTTATCGAATCGGCTTCCACCACCCTTTCAGGCAAAGCATTCCAGATCCCAATGATTTGCTGTGTGAAAAAAAATGTCCTCACCTCCCCTCCCCTGTTTCTTTAATCAACTATTTTAAAGTTAAAATGTTAAGCATTTTGCAGAGAAATCCACCCTTGAAGCAGGATTATAAGTTTGTGTTCCCCCACAACTGACAATGGACATTCCACACAGTTTCTATCAGAACATTTATAGTTGATCACATCATGTATTGTGCACCAGTTATTTAATCTCCAAAGTGAACGTTCTGCATAAACACTCCCTTGGCCTAAGGCAGAATCCCAGAATATCTATCCATTCTCACATCTCCGCTGTCAGGCTTTGCTACAGACCACAGTCCCTGGTTCCTATAATCTTCATATAATTTCCAAACAGATACTGATCCCCTTCTCTTTTTGAAGGAATTAATCGACCCATCATGAACTGTTTTTCTTAGGAATAGATTCCACATTTTCATCCAATTGGGGAAACATTTCCTCTCATCTCCACGACCCACTTGATATTAATTTGAAATATAAACTTTTTTTTCTTTGAAAGTCGATGTAAAATAATCTGTTTGCACGCATATAATCTCTGCCTCTCCAGATGACAAGGAGCCACATCTCAGAGCTAAACTCTGGAATTATCCTTGTTGATCTTCTCTGGAATCTCTTCAGTATTTCAACAACCTTGCACGCAGTGGGGTCAAATTTGTCATGTAAAATTTATGACACAGAATAGGCTGGAGCAAGTCTCCCCCCACTATTTCAAACTTACCCTTCCTCACCAAAGTCCTAGAATTCGTTGTTGCCAATCAACTCTGCGCACATCTCTCTTCCCACTCCATCTTCAAACCCTTCCAGTCCGGTTTCCGCCCTGTCCACAGTACAGAGACTGTGCGCGTGAAAGTTTCAAACGACATCCCCTCTATCTGTGACCAGGGCTCCCTCTGCCTCCTTGTCCTCTTGGACCTCTCCGCTGCTTTCAACAGTCGATCACGCCATCCTACTCCACCCCCTTTCCTCCGTCATCCACCTCAGTGGGACTGCACTCACCTGGTTCGAGTCCTACTTCACAAACCACCAGCAGTACATCTGCACAAATGGCTTTTTCCCCTGTTCTCACCCAGTTACCTGCGGGTACCCCAAGAATCCATCCTTGGCCCCATCCTCTTCCTAATCTATATGCTCCCTCTTGGGGATGTCATCCGCAGACATGGGGTACACTTTCACATGTATGCGGACGGCACCCAACTCTATTTTTCCACCTCACTTTGCGACCCCCAGTCCCCTGATGTTCTGTCAGCCTGCCTGTCAGACATCAGGAGCTGGATGAGCGTGAATTTCCTTCAACTAAATGTTGACAAGACGGAAGCCATACTCTTGGGCTCTCATCAATGTCTTAAATCGCATGGTTCTCACCTCCTCCACCTACCCGACATGCCCCTAAAACTCTCCGAACCCGTACGCAACCTAGGCATCAGGTTCGACCCCCAATTATCCTTCCTCCCCCACATCCGGTCCTTCACCAGCACCACTTTCTTCCACCTCCGACGCATCGCCCATCTCTGTCAATATCTCACCCCAAAAGCCTCCGAAACCCTGGTCCATGCCTTTGTCACCTCTCAGCTGGACTATTCAAGTGCCCTCCTCGTCGGTCTCCCCTCCACTGCCACCCATAAAATCCAGGTCATCCAGAATTCTGCCGCCCGCATTCTTACCCGCACCAAACCCCGCTCCCCGATTACCCCAGTCCTTGCCAAACGCACTGGCTGCCTGTCCCTGAGAGGATCGATTTCAAGATCCTCACTCGTTTTCAAATCCCTCCACTCCTCTGTACCCCCCTACCTCTCTGACCTCCTCTCTCCTCAAAAAAGTGCCCGTTGCCTTCGCTCCACCAGGTCTGGCCTCCTCTTTGTCCCCCTGAATCCTCCGCTCCACTATCAGCCACTATGCCCCGAGGCTCTGGAACTCCCTTCCTCACTCCCTTCACCTCGCCCCTCTCTTCCTGCCTTCCTGTCTCGGCTAAAGACCTTTCTTTTTGACCGCACCTTTGGTCACCTTCTTCCCCCTCCCCCTGCTCGGCCCCGGGATCCGTTACTTCACTTCACTTCACGTTATCCGCTTCACTCCAGTGAAGCAGAACTGAAAATTGGCTCCAGGGTCAAAATTGACATTGTTGACAAAGATAACCAAATGGCTTCAATCCATTTGGTTATCTTTGTCAACAATGTCAATTTTGACCCTGGAGCCAATTTTCAGTTCTGTTTCACTGGAGTTTGCTTGTGTTGAATTGGTATCCTATTTTTTGAAGCACTAAAAACACTGAGCTCTATGATCAAGTGCAGAAATGGAGCAGAAAAGTCTACAGTCCAAACCATTGTACTGAAGTCGGGTTTAACAATGAATGGAAAACTGTGACACTACATAAAAGATTCACTGACACATACATTTTTAGTGAAATCAGTTACCAAAGATCACTCCCCACCTCCCACTAAAGTTTATTGCAGTTAAAGTAACTGCTGCCAATTCTAGCTTCAGGATATTTAGAAACATGCACTGAAATAAGAGAAAAACATTTCAGAGGAAGCTTGGGTTCCAAACTGTTCTGAGAGACAGAATCATTTTTGTTTATGATGAATTTAATGATGTGCATTTTTTTGATATCTAAGCAGCTCAAATTTGCAGAGTTACAAACCCCATTTAGAGGGCATTAGAATTCAAACTGGAGGTGTGGACTTGCTCACTGCAAGACCGAACGGCATCTAATAATGAGGGCTCATTAGCCTCGACCCAAAAACTGCACACTGCACATTGTGTGTGTCATGAGACATTACGTCAGCAACTGAAGTCTCTCCATTGTGAATTCAGCTCATTGTGAGGCAGACGACAGCTCCATGTGAGAACCACTCATGACAGCTTCATGCTTCTGAAGCTGTGACAATTTCAAACTCTAAATTAAATGTATTATTACTATATTATAGTGATGCTTTGTGTGTGATCAATGTTATAGTGCTGTATTGTACGCAATCCATTTTAAAGTGCTGTTACGTCTATCATCAGTGTTATAGTGTTGTATTGTATATGATCAGTGTTTTTGTGCTGTTTATTGGCTGTTCTAGTTTTAGTATCCCTGGTAATATAACAACAATTTACATTTATATAGCACCTTTCACATCCAAATGATTAGTTAAAGTGCTTCACACAGTTGACTGTGAGCCAGAGCTTGGGGTGCCTGGGGCTGAACAACAACAACAACAAGATTCCATTTATAGAGCGCCTTTCACGTCGGGAGGACGTCCCAAGGCGCTGGACAGTTGGGTCAGGACCCGAGCAGGGGGGAAATGGTCAGGGTGAGGGGAGGGAAGGGAGGGAGCGAGGAGGGGGTAGAGAGTCGAGAGGGGAGCTGAAGGTACGGTCAAAGAGAATAAGGGGAAGGTGACGGAAAGCACGGTTGAAAAGAAAGGTCTTAACAACAACTACAACATCAGATTGCATTTATACAGCACCTTTCACATCGGCAGGACATCCAAGGTACTGGACAGTCGAGGATTTGCATTCGAGTTCGGGGCTGGATTCAAGAGGGATGGGGAACCAAGGTTGTGGGGGCAGAGAGAAAGATGATTGAAAGCACAGTCAAAGAGGAAGGTCTTGAGATGGACCTTTAAGGAGGCAAGGGAGGGGGCAAGGTGAAGGAACTCTGGAATGGAGTTCCAGAGAATGGGAGCAAATAGGCTGAAAGCCTGATCGCTGATGGTACACAGGGCTAAGGATGTGAAGCAGTCCAGTGCCTGCCGAGCAGGGGAGCGGGCGGTTGGTATGATTTTAGAAGGTCACAGAGGTAGGGTGGAGCAAGACTAAGAAGGTATTTAAAAGTGAGCACAAGGATCTTGAACTGAGTCCCCTGAGGAATGGGAGCCAATGGAGTCTGGCGTGGATGTGGCTGACAGGTTCAAAAGCCTAGTGTAGGAAAAGATGGGCTTTAAAGATGTGGGGGATGGGACAAGGCAGAGGGACTCCAGGATGGAGTTCTAGACAGTGGGATAGAAAGCTCACCCACTAATAATGGGGTGGATTGACCAGGGGACATGAAGCAGGCTTATCATAATAATAATCCTTGCATTTGATATAGCACGATATTATGTTGTTGAGAGGTCTCAAAGCACTTCACAGAATATACTGTAAAGTGAATTGACTGTATATTTTGTGGGTGAAACACAGCAGCCAATTGCACACAGCAGTGTCCCTCCCACAAACGGCAGTAGATTGAGTGACCAAAAATGCTTTTTTTTGAAGGGATTATTACTCCTGGAAAGCGATTTGGCAATAGACTAACAACCAGGTTCCTACTTATTGCTAGATAAACAGAAGCATGTGGCGTAAGGAAACTTGCCTAAGGTTACACCCTGTCCAGGAATCAAACCCAGGTCCTCTCGCTTGTAAGGCGAGTGCATTAATCAATACGTGACAAGACTCCACCAGAGGCTTGTGTTCACTGAGTGACAAGAGCCGCTGTGTCAGTAGGGTTGCAGGAGATCACAGAGGTAGGGTGAGCCGAGGTGAGGCTGTGGAGGGGTTTGATTCTGAATTCAATTAAATCAATAGAAAGCCAGTGGAGCTGAGCAAAGATGGAGGTGATAGGCTTGCAGAGGCAGGAGCTAGAGAGCACAAGGGCTGCTGAGTTCTGGATGGTCTGCAGCTTGTGTAAGGAAGAGCTGGTGAGTCAGGTGAGCAGGATGTTTGAATAGTTAAGCGATTGTGAATGAGGACTTAGAAGCCCAGGGAGAAAGGTAGAACAGAGGTGGGTGATGATGCAGAGGTTAATAATAATAATCCTTGCATTTGATATAGTGCTTGATCACATCGTCAAGATGTCTCAAAGCACTTCACAGGATACAGTGTAAAGTGGATCGACTGTGTATTTTGTTGGCGAATGGGAAAGCTGAGCGAGTGAGAGCTCGGATGTAGGGCTAAAGGCAGTTGAGGGACAAACAGGAAATAGGTCCGGGACCTGCTCCATGAGACAGAGTGAGTATCCGTGCAGATCAATGCCATCCAAAGGCACTGACGGGAGCCAAACAAGAGAGCCTCAGACTTGCTGATGTTAAGCTGAAGAAAGTTAGAACTCATCCAGGCCTTTCTGCCTGAGTTCTAGTGTTACATTCATGTTGATATGACAGTAAAAACTGCAGTAAAATGTAAGTCTGGCCCCCACCCCATCCGGTACAATCCCTCTCTTAACTGTTCCAATTGGAGTGAGGACTTCCTGGCTTGGCTTGGCTGCTGTATTGGGTTGCAGTGATTTCTGGGCATTTACCCAGAGCAGTGGAAAAAGATGAGGGCTGGAGAGAGGGGCTGTTGAACAACACCAAGACTCAGCCTATTTCTGGGCATTGCTTATGTCTGGCAGGCGGGTTCTCACTGAGAAGAGAAAATCAACAAAGGTTGCTGCCATGCAGCTCCATGTGGCAAGCATGAGGAAACCGCAAGAGACGAATGGGGGTAAAATATAAATCAATTGAAAAAATGCAGTTATATTGAGTGCAGAAATCGCCGTCGCCCCTGAAGAAGTTAAATTGGGAACACACGTGGGGTCTGGAAGAAAATCTCTAATTTCCTGCTAGCAGGGAGAGCAGTTGCTCGTGGATTTTAAACTATGTAGATCTTACAGGATAGACTCTACATCAGAGCCGTGCCAAGATCAGCACTAAAAACAGCGCAAGTTAACCCTTCATCCCCAAGATTATTCTGTTTCATATTCCAACGGCCTGTGCTCTGAATGGCATTTCTTTTGATTCTGGGCGCCGGCTTCGGGAATTTGCTCCAAATGAGACTGCAATGTTATTGTGGGACTCACTTAAGATCCATCTCTTTGACCAAGTCTATGTTTACCTGCCCCTCTTCCTTTGCTTGGTGTCCAACCCCACCACTGTGCAGTGCTCCGAGACTCTATCCTGCGTGAAGGGCACTGTATAAGTGCAACTTGTTGTTTTCAAAGTGAAGACGACAAAAGCAGCAAAGCCTCTAACATTACACACCAAAGTAGCCACCTTCCCAGAGATTGTGATCCTTTCATACACTATATAACCTATGTGAAGGATGTAGTAGTTGGATACTCAAAATCTAAACCCTAACACAATAAAAAGACACCTGGCACATAAGTAAAGTACAGAACGTGCCCGGCCTTTATAGTGAATGTGAAGCAAATAGTGATATCCTGATAGCCCTGACACAGAAATACACACAAACTCATGATTATGTATCATGGTCCAACTTTTAACAAGCGCAGCTTCTGGAAGCTAATTTGCAAAGAAAAATACCTGCCACAGTCACACTGCGAGAGGACATGGTGGGCACTAGACTGACCTTGACAATGACGAAGTAGCGCTCACATCTCTCCTTTTTGGATGAAAGCTCGATCTTCTCGGTGACCTGGCTGACTGGCTCACTGGCAGAGATGTAAACCCTGGACTGCAGGCCTCTCTCCTTCTTCACCGTGTCTGCCGTCAGATTGTAAATCAACTCTGCCAAGGAAGGATTTGTGCATTAATGGGCTTGGTGCAGTTTGAGGTGTCCAGTATATCGATGCTGATTTGATTACACCAGCGCACATGGGTAATGGCATCACACAAGAATCATCACTGCTGTGCGCAATTGGCTGCCGCGTTTCGCCCACAAAATATACAGTCAATTCAGCTTTTTACAGTACAATCTGTGAAGCGCTTTGAGACGTCTCGAAGACATGATAAGGAGTTATATAAATGCAAGGATTATTATTATTATCAGATTTAATTTGCTCAATAGTTAATAATCCTTGCATTTGATATAGCGCCTTATCAAGCCATCAAGACGTCTCAAAAGTTCACAAGTTTTTACGGTGATGTGTAATGACTTTGTATTTGCAGGGGATCCTCAAACACTCACATTGTTTCTGAGGCACATTTTCTTTCCCTCGAACTTTAATCTTTCAGAAATCACTGACCTCAGGCTAACTGTTCACCTCTTTTGTTGCTGTCACAAATGAAACCCCATGATCTCATACATACCAGAGCAGAGATTATTTTTCCAAAGTGAGCTATAACTAGCTCCAAAAGAAGAACATAAAACTTTGCTAACAAGCAAACTCTTGTGAATTAATGTTTTCGTAGAGGTAGCTTTGGCATGAGGAAGTGAAACACAGTCTCCTCTCACATTAAATCCCAAGGTTGGAAAATGCAGTTACACTGACTGTTGCACAATCAAACTCCACTGCGGAGTGTCAGGGGTCTTGAAGGAAACAGACATGTAGCAATTTTAACAATTCACAGGTTGTGAACCAATCCAACCCTTCAGTATGACAGCAACTATGTTTGAAGAAGCAGAAGAGCAAACTTCTCAAAACCGAATCTGAAACTGAGACTGGATGTTAACAGTGGACGCAGAACTGTACTCGCTAATTGAGGTAGCAGACCAGTTCTGGTACGTTTCTCAATCATACTTCTATTTAATATAGGGTCTCATCATACTGGCATGGCTCTACCTGCTTTACACGGTGAATACCTTTTACATGTAATGATTGCTGTCATGTTGGCCAATGCGACAGCTATTCTGTGCCAGAGACATTTTTGCAACACAATGAGATGAATGCAATTTTTAAAAATCTTATACTTCATCCCTCATGTTGACCTATTTGTCCTGAATTTTTCAGTGCAGTAGAGTAAAGCATAGACAATGAATCATTACTGCTAAAGCGTTCCTTTCTGATTCAGAGATTCTATAAGTTTTATTGCAATGAGATCAGAAACAAATTGGCTGATAAGAGCAGGTGTGTGGCCAGGCCACTGATAGAGATCTGCCTGTGTCTGGCTGATTATCCAAGTCCCGATAGATCTCTGTTCTGTCTTTCTTTGGACATTACCATCTCCACCTGGTTCCTCAGACTTGTGATGTATTGACACAACCCAGCTTTATTTTTAGACTGATGAGAAGCAGACAGTGTACATTTCTGCTGACATCAGATTCTCTCTTGTGTTTCAAGTGATTTCCTCTTGCTAATGATTTTGAGATGGACTTGATGAAGCAGCATCTCCCATGAAAGCAATTGGAACCCGTGTTAAATAAGATGGTAACAATTTACCAACACTTTGTAAAAGCAAGTGCGGTTAGAATCGTCCAAGTTTAGCATTATATAACCAAATTAAAACGATTTGGTTGATCTTAGCCTCAACCCTTGGAGCATGCATTTGGCGAGATGAATGAGACATTCAGAACAAAAACAGCCTTGCAGCTATACCCAGATGGATTACTTTTTGCAAGCAGAGTTCAGTTGAATTGGCGCCAGTTTTCAAACAAGTGTACTATTTGCATTTTATTGGTTGTTAAAGGAGGGGTATTCATTTACTGTAACAAATTTTTCTTTGTGAACTTGAAATCAGATTTCCCATTATAAACACAATCTAAAGTTTAGCTTGTAAACAGGGTCTGATAATCACAGAGAGAATTTAACTTATATACTACCAAACAGGAAAAGGAGTGGAATGAGGAATGTGGTCACAAATGTCATATGTTTCTATGTTTCTAGCCCTGGCCTAATATATTGAGGCAGAAACAGTGTCTCACAGCAGGAGATATCATTTCTACGCATATTCTTGGCATTATACATGTAGGGTAGAATAGTTAACACCAAAAGTAGTCTCAACACCAAAAGTAACCTCCAAATTGACCATTTATCAAAGCCAAATTTGCAACTTAAATACAGTAAACCTCATATAAGCCATATCAGTTGGAACTATACATTTAATATGACTTATGCAAAATATGAGCTATGTGAAACTTGATTAAGTCATATCATATATGACTTATGTAAAGTTATGCATAAGTCGGATTTTATATGACTTACACATGACAATTGCACAAGTACTGAACTGGCTGGTGATATTAAGTCAAGGTTTCTGGACCATGTGTAACCCATGTACTATATGTAACCCACAGAACAATGAATGGCACAATCAGACAGGTTTCAAAACAGAACAGTTTCAATACAATTTAAACTCTGGTCAAAACCTTGCCTTCCATACTTGTTCACTGTTGTTCTGTACCGCGCAAGCGGTTCTTCGGCCTTGCAGCCAGTAGGTGTGCATGACAGGTCGGGACTTGGGTTCCCAAAATTATTTCACATGAAGCACTGCATTTGCTGCATAAAGCCGGTAAATGCACATGCAGTGCAGGGTCCCCTTCGCTCTCCTGGCATTCCCTGCCCCCTCGCTCACCACATGATCAGGTGATGTTCTTTCCTCTCTCAGCTCCCCCTCCCCCGCTCTGTGTATGATGACGTTGATGTTACGCCCCTGGGAGGGAGGCTGCAGAGAGTGTTGGGGTGTGCATGTGCAGTGTTCCATTTGTAACAGGCACAGGAAAGTTTTGACTGACAAATGTGTTAGCGGCATTACGAGTTGCGCGATTGTTAATATGACTTGTGCAGCTAAATTTACGTGTTGTTAATAGGAAATTCAATGGGACTTTTTTCCTTCATTAATCAAAAATTACACAAAGAACAATAATTAACTATAAGATCCGGTTTGGACATATCATTTTAATGTACTTTCTGAAATATTTGCTTTCGAAAAATAAGCGCAGTCAAAGTTACTGAAGAAAGTGACTGGAAAGAGTCATTTTATAAAGTCCAATTTATATTGATCCATGAAAATTGTGATCTTATCTGTCAATTAATCTATGTTAAAACAGGTCTGTGCTGGTGCTGGTGATTTTCCCACCAAGTCTGTGCTGGTGTTTTCCCCTACATTAGCCACTTAATTTATCTTCTCTTCACTGCTGAAATATAGTGACCTTTTCACTACACCATCCTCGCATAAAGCTGCAGACACATAATCACTGTATTTTAATGGTCAAAGTAGGAGTGGCCCCAATGTTAACTCAAGTTACCGCACACTGTAGTGCGCAACAACTTCTCCCAGTTATGAACTCAGGACTCAACTTTGCAAATAACAAAATTGACCCAAATAATGAACACATATTAAAAAGATACTGGATTCTATCATTAATCTACAGTCATTTTATTTTGAAAAAGGGGTATCACAGGTGACTTTCCCTTTAAATCAAAAATTGTACAACATTGTGCAGATTTCCCAAACACGCTAGGGATCTCCACGTTTTTCATAATTCTGATTTGATCAGATTTAACGTTCTTAATTCAAACCTTTCAATTAGTACCAATTAGCGAGGCAACTGTGGTTCATCTGTAATTACAAACAAATCCTCCTGGTAATGCATCATTTGCTTCTGCAAGATTTGGAAGCCCTCGTTGGAAATACAATACAAAAAATACTAAATTACATTTGTAAAGCGCCTTTCACGTCAGGAGGGACAATAAGGGATTAGGACCCAAGTGGGGGAGGTGTTGCGATCAGGGAGGGTGGAGGGCAGAGATGGTAGGAGGGTGGCCAAAGGCACAGACAAAAAGGAGGGTCTTGAGGCATGCCTTGAAGGAGGCAAGGGAAGGAACGACGTAGATGAAATGTGGAATGGTGTTCTAGAGGGTGGGGGCAGAAAGGCTGAAGGCCCAACCGCCGAAGGTGGGGTGGGCCGGGTAGGGCACATGGAGCAGGCCGGAGACTGCTGAGTGGAGGGAGCGGAGAGGTTGATAAGGTCGGAAAGGTAGGAGGGGCAAGGCAATGGAGGGCTTTGAAGGTGAAGACAAAAAATTTGAACTTGATCCACTGAGGGATGGGGAGCCAGTGGAGCCGGGTGAGGGTGGGTGCGATGGGGTCACAGAGCCTGATGTGGGAGAGGACATAAGCTGCAGATATCTGGATGATCTGCAGCTTGTGGAGGGAAGAGTTCAGAAGGCTGACAAGCAGGGCATTGGTGGAGTTGAGCCTGGCTGTAATGAAGGCATGTACGAGGGTTTTGGCAGCCTGAGAGGTGGGGCAGTGGCAAAGTCGGGCAATGTTGCGGAGCTGGGGGACGGCAGAGTGGGTCATGGCACAAACGTGGGCGAGAAAGGATAGTTGAGGGTTGAACAAGATGCCTAGGTTCCTGACTGGCTTGGTGAGGTGAAGTGTGCATCCTTGGATGCTGATACTGTAAGTGTCACTGCCAGGTGTGGAGGCGCTGGCACAAGCAAATCAAGAGAGCCTCGGTCTTGCTGATGTTCAACTGTAGAAGGTTGGCTCTCATCCAGGACTTGATGTCTGACAGGCAATCTGCCAGGACATCAGTGGTCCTGGGACCAAGTGTGAAGGCAGAGAGATAGAGTTGGATGTCATCTGAGTACATGTGAAAGTTGACCCCATGTCTGCGGAGGAGTCACCAAGAGGGAGCATGTACCGGTTGAAGAGGAGAGGACCGAGGACAGAGCCCTGAGGAACACCACATGAGACAGTGCAGGGGCTGGAGGAGAAGCCATTTATGGAGACAAAGTGGAGCCAGTGTGAGTGATAGGATCTGAACCATTCAAGGACAGAACCTTGAAAGTTAAGTTGAGAGGAAAGGCGGTGGAGGAGGTTAGGGTGGTCCACAGTGTCAAAGGCAGCAGAGAGGTCGAGGAGGACAAGGAGACAGAGGAAACCCTGGTCACAGATGCACAGAATGTCATGTCACCTTGATCAGGGTTGTTTCCATGCTGTGGGCAGGACCGAAACCCGATTGGAGGGGTTCGTAAAGGGAGTGGCAGGAGAGGAAGGAGTGAAGCTGGGAAGCAACCGCTCTTTCAAGGACCTTGGAAAGCAAAGGAAGGTTGGAGATGGGGTGGTAGTTATTGAGTAGGGATGGGACCAGGAAAAGGTCTGTTTTTAGGGGGACAGGAACCATGCCAGTTCACAGGGAGAGGTTAATAAGGTCTGAGAGTAAAGGGGCAAGGAGGTGAAGCTGGGAGGTAAGAAGAGGGGTAGAGATGGGGTTGAGTGAGCAGGTGATGGGCTTCATGCTGGTACGTATGGAATTGGGTTTAGGGAGGGATATCGAACAGTTAGCCATTCATTCAAGTTGCCAACTAGACAAACTCATGTCAGTTGCCTGCAAAATACACAGTCACTACACTTTACAGTAAAGTGCTCTGAGACATTTCAATGACATGATAAGGAGTTATATTGAATACAAGGATCATTATTTACCACACAAACCGTGGCAAGTACCAAACAATTGACCGCAAGACTCACCTATTTCACCTGGGACTTCCTTGCCATGAAAACGGAAACACGTTGAGACATTTAGACAGGTGACTGGCTGGAAACCATCATGACACTGCGGGGCTGTGATGTTAAGGGACTCGGGAAGGAGAATGGTGATCTCCACGGTGATAACTGGACGGGCTCTGGGCAGGTGGGAAAAAAGATAAGAGATCATCAATAGTGGATCAACAAACTATCTATATTGCCTATACATCATTCCCTTCTGTTATACACAAGGATCCCAGAAAGACAATCCAGGGAAAGAGCTAAGATGGACGGTTGCGGAAGGGGGTGGGGGGTGGTCGCAGTCCACATTTTGCTGATTTGGCTCCACCTTCAGCCTCCTCCCAATATGCCTTTGATTGGCGGTCTGGGTTGTCAGTCACGGTCAAGAGGCAGGATAAAGGCCTATGATTGAGGTGGACCACAGTGCCCACAGCACAGCCACAACGACATCCTTCAAAGGCACGTTGCCATTTGCGTCAAGATTCAAAAGGGCAATGCGATCGGGAATTGGCCAACTGCTGCATTAGAACGGGACTCTGTTGTAACATGTTAAAAACAGTCTCGGTGGGTCTGTGGTATTTATGCACCGTCTAGCAAGAGTCATCAACCTGAAAAATCAAACAACACTAACAGATTTTCTGTTACGAAACCATGTGCACTTTTAATTGAAGTTTTCTTCATGGCAGCAAAAACACACAACCAATTCGAAGGCATGTGTTTGTGTTTCTTGCCTGTTTTGCCACTTCTCACTTTCAGACGATCCTGCATTCACAGAGCTCTCGCTCTCTCTCACACACACACACGTGCAGTACGCTGAGGTCGCTCTGGCCATTCCTGTGGGTCTTTCCAAAACAGCTTCACAAGAGCAAAGCAAGCAGCTCTATCATAAGAGGGCCAGACATTGGGGAATTTTAGCAATGTATCAATAGCGCTTGGCAAGTGGTGTATTATTCTTGGCAACCCTTATTATTGAAACTACTGGCCAGGCTTATGGGTTTTATTTACACGAAGCACAGCTTTATTTGAAGCGGCCTTTATTATTATAAAAAAAATTTCAGTGGGTTTATCATACTGTTTTGCTCAGCCAATAATACATAATGATTTTATCAGACAGATACTTTGAGAGTGGCTACATGCATATCGACTATCAAAGTTCACCCAGGGAGCTTTGGATATCTAGGCTTTATGCTTGTTTGATCCAAGTCAGTTTTATAAACTGAAAAGTAAATAATCTTTATGAGGTTCAGCTAGTTCAGAAGTTTGTCTGTCTGATTATATATATTAAGCAATTAATGTGCAGAGACTACAGGTTGTAAGGCCAGAGGAAATTGGAGGGAGAAAAAACGTTTACAAATGTGGGAATTTAATTGAACAAATTTCAGTGACTCTGCTGCCTTTCACACAACCTGACTCAAAACATGTCAAAAAGATATCATGCCATAACTGCACTGCTTCTGCAACAACATTGCTGTAAGGCATCTTGTGCTCACAATCTGAGGCACGCTGCAATGGTTGGCACAAGGCAGAGGCAAAGCATTTCCCCACTGGGAGACCGGCAAAGGAGTTAATTCAAGAGTGGCCTTGGAATAGCATGCTCTCAGACAAGCAAAAATGCACAACATTAGTACAATGCTAACAGTAATTAGTTTGTCAGGCTATATTTAGGAGTTTTAACTTAGGAAAATGCCCCAAGATGTCAACCATGATCTTGGCACCACAACCAGGGAATTAACCATATAAAGAGGATAACAATTCTAGTGAGCATTACACACAATGCCTGTGGCATCTTGACCTCCATGAGGATTTCCCATTACAGTCGTGCAGAGCTGCACATAAGGCTCACTGGAACTCTTCTCTGAAAGAACTTCATATGGTCCAGCTTCCTGGGTTAGTTTTTAATCAAACGGCAAGTGACCAGCTGATCAGGGGTCCAGCTGATCACCACTGCGGGAGAATGGGAGGTTGGGAGCAGCACGGTGAATCCACTGCCTGTACCAGTGTGTGTGAGTGTCTGTACCAGAATGTGTGAGTGTCTCTACCAGTGAGTACTATTGCCTGTACCAGCGAGTACGAGTGCCTGTACCAGAAAGTACAGTTAAGTGTTTAGTAATCAAAGGAGATCAACGAACACATCAGTTATCCATATTTGAATACCTGACCTTACCTCCTTATCATAGATGTCTGGATGTGTTTTGACTGTGCTGTTAAATCACTAAATGCATAGTACATGGAAATGACAACTAGATTTACCATGATATCTTCACAATTGAAATCCAACAACGTTTTGTGTGGAAGCTTCTAATCAAATGGTCATACCTATTCACTTTTTAAACTCATTGTTTCTTATGCATGTCACAATCTGTCTGCATTGTGCAATGGGAATGAAAATAAGTGCTGGATTGATCTGGATTGTGTGACAAGCCATTGTTTCACGCTGCACTGATATGCCTTAGAGTTATTCAAAAGGAGTGAATATAATGAATTAGTTTAAAAACACAAATTTGCAAAAATCTAATCTGACAGGGAGTTTGACTGTGGCCATGTATATAAATGTACCACATCATTTAAAGGATTTATTTTAACAACAACAATAACAAAGTTACATTTATAAAGCCTCATTCACGTCTGGAGGACGTCCCAAGGTGCTGGACGAACAGTTACGGACCTGAGCTGGGGTTTGGGGTGGGGGAGGGTTGAGGGCAGGAGGGGAAGCAGGGAGATCAAAAGCACGGTCCAAGAGGAGGGTCTTCAGACAGGTCCTGAAAGTGGCAAGGGAGGGGGCAAGGCAGAGGGACTGCGGGATGGAGTTCCAGAGGGTGGGGGCAGTGTGGCGAAAGGCCCACCCGCCAATGGTGGGGTGAGCGAGGCGGGGGACGTGAAGCAGGCCGGAGCCCGCTGAGCGGAGGGAGCGATCAGGATGATAGGGGGTTAGGAGGTCACAGAGGTAGGGGGGTGCAAGACCATGGAGGGCTTTGAAGGTGAGGACCAGGATATTGAACTGTATCCTCTGTGTGACGGGAAGCCAGTGGAGTTGGGCGAAAATGAGGGTGATAGGGTTGCGGAGCCTGGTGAAGGAGAGGACATGGGCTGCAGAGTTCTGGATGATCTGCAGTCTGTGGAGGGAGGATTTGGGGAGGCCGACAAGCAATAAGTTTGTATCGTCGCGGCTCGACGTAATGAAAACATGTATGAGGGTTTCTGCGGCCTGTGGTGTGAGACAGTGATGGAGCCGGGCGACGTTGCGGAGGTGGGGGAAGGTAGAGCGGGTCATGGCGCAGATGTGGGGTAGAAAGAAAGCTGAAGGTCAAACAAGACCCCAAAGTTCCAGACTGGCTTAGCAAGGTGAAGTGTGCAACAATGGATTTAAATAGAATAAGCAAGAAATTCTCACCTCAATAGAACCACGTTGTCCGACATAAAGGCACCAATAGTAAGATCTGAGGGAAAAGGAGACAAGTTGATCAAATGTGAAATCCTCTGCTGCAATGTTTAGCCATGATACAGAATACACACAGTGCAGAAAAAGATCTCAAAGTGCACAGCATGTGTAACAGCAGGCAGAGTCTAACAAGCAGACTGTAAAAGGCGAGCACTGCTCAGTTATGGTCATCTGTATTGTTTTTCTTTGCCTCAGCACCTGCGTTCTTCACCAGAGCTACTGTAAAGTACATTTTAATAATCCGAAACATTGTATAAGACATGGGCCAAATGCTCAAACTGGTGTTTTACCAGTAAAGTACCGGGTTTATAATGGAGCCTAATGTATGGAAATTTCCAGCAGGATTTCTCAGTAAGAAAACTGAGTGCGGATTCTTTACAGCAATCAGATGTATGTTACAAATACTTGTAAGAATTCTGCTCCAGAGGTAGATCGCATTAGGTAAATGCAAGGATTAGGTTGAATTTCCCAAAATATTTTGTTTCCTCATAACAGTAAGAAATTTCATGGAAGGAATCTAATTAGAAATTGTTGCTTTTTTATTAAATATCTTTTATATCCTTTTTTATTAAAGGAGGATTAACAAGATATTCACTGTTATAATAATCCTTGCATCTGAAATAGTGCCCTATTATATCAAGATGATTTAAAGGGCTTCATTGGAATTACTGTACAGTGTAGTGACTCTATATTTGTAGGTGAATGTGGCAGCCAATTTGGAACACAGCAATGACCCAAAACAGCCATGGAGTGAATGACCAATTTTATCTGGGTATTGTTAGTCAGGACACAAGGAGAAACTCCATTCTCTTTTCAAATAGTGCCATGAGATCTTTAATGTCCACCTGAACAGGTAGAGGAGACTTTGTTTTTTTAACATCTTATCTGCAGAACAGCACCTCCAACAATGCGGTACACCCTTAGCAAAGCATTGGAGTGTCAGCATAGACTGTAAGGGTTCTAAGTCCCGACGTGAGGCTTAAACCCACAATCTCCTAAGACAGACGCAAAAATGTTACCAACTCAGCCAGGCTGACACACGATGGTAGGAGCTTCATCTGTGTCTGAGCAGCTAATGAAGCATGTCCAATAATGAGCATTCATCAGTACAAAAACGTGCCCAATTGCTATTACAAGGTGAATAAATTGGCCTTATTATTTGAGATGATAAAGAGATTCATGTGTTTTTTACCAAAAACAGCTAGAGGAGGCACAAGGATATTAATTAGCACCATTATAGTATAAATCCAGGCCCCACCACCATTACAGTATTAGTCCAGGCAGTGCACATTGTGGGTTTTCACCCATAAATACACAGTAGACCCTGTGAAGCACTTTGGGACATCCTCCCGGGGTGAAAGGCACCATACCAAATGCAAGGATTATTATTATTATTGATTCGACCGCCACTCAAAATTAGTACTTAAGAATTAAAGGACCATTTATCATTTTAAAACGTATATTACCTGTCTGTCTTCTTTCTCACTTTAAAAATATTCTGGGTCAGCCATCACTTAGTGTAGCTTGCTACAGCACCTGGTAAACGCGATTATTCAAGCAGGAAATGGAAAACAGGCTTCCTTCTTCTAACCATTGTACTGCTGGAAGGGATGAGGAATCGCATCCAGTTGTATAAACTGGTCACAAACTCCAACACCAGCAGGAAGAGGACTTAGACACGGATTCAGCGATAAATGTGTTTGTAATGGATTATTTATAAGGAAACAAATCACTGTATTCAAGAAAATATTCTATCTAATGTGCCTATCACATAAG
Organism: Callorhinchus milii; assembly: GCF_018977255.1. Lineage (NCBI taxonomy): Eukaryota > Metazoa > Chordata > Chondrichthyes > Chimaeriformes > Callorhinchidae > Callorhinchus > Callorhinchus milii. Next base: position 13,848,468 of record NW_024704743.1, read on the forward strand.
GTTATATAGGATGCTATGGAACGGAACCTGATCATTTGTCCCAACTAGTTTGTGCCAGTGTTTGTACTCCACACCCCCCACCCACACACTCCCTTCTGTTGGTTTCTCCCTTGTGCATGCAAAAGTTATCCTTTCTAACTGACTCCAGTGTCTGTAAATTAAGTCACATGGTTCACAGTGTTCATTTAATGAACAGTGTCATTACTTCATTCAGTACCATGTTAGTTTTAGAGCCTTTCTTTGTTACACTTTATTCTATATATGTTTGACATTCGATTTTTAATTTGCTTGTGATGCACAAGTTAAATAACCAGATGTTTGTAACCTAACATCATAGTGTTAGTCTGTAGCGTTAACTGGAATTAAGCAAGAAAATAAAGCATGGAATGAGAAAAGACCATCATTGCATCAAATCCCATTTTCTCCACATATCTCACACTGTTGGCCCTACAGTGGTCCCTAATTCATTTATTTTTTATCCCCCAACGGAAGGTTCTGTATCTTCTCGCTCTGATCCTCAAAGTGAACCTTCTAACCTTATGACCTGCAGTATTCAATCCAACCCAGCTGTTTTCCACAAATGACACTTCAATGATCCCAACAGCACAGAAACGACAGTTTTGTGTTGATGGAGTGTTTAATCTGGGTACTTACTTCACACATTAGTGCTAAATCTTTGTCCCAACCATATATATATATATATATATATATACACACATAATTTATTTCTGTAGATCTTAACAGATTGAGCATCAGCTACTTTTGTCTGTGGCACGATAGTGCCATGAGTTAGCATAGCAGAAATGGCACCATAAACTTGACTGGCACAGGATTGCGCAGAGGTGTTTATCCCGATTTCAGTTCAGAAATAAATATCTGTGAGAATATACAATGAGTATAGTGCTTATAATGACCCAGAGATGAGTGTTATCAACTGAGCTTAGAACAACCAAGTGAGAATAGTGAAAACAGTGCTTTTGATGACCCAGAGCTCAGTGTTACTAACTGGGCGGAGTTGATACCTAGTGATTTATCAGAGGCAAACATTTGGTAAGGATGGCTGGTAGAAGAGTGGGAAGCTAAGGAATAGCTCAGCCCTACTGGCCATCATTAGAAACTTCAGTGCTGACCAAAGTATAGGCAGATGCTGTTATAGCAGTACAACACTGGCTCAGTTATAACATGGTAACACTGACTAACACTAGACAGACTTTTTCTGCACCCGGTACATAAGAGTGGGGATTGTGGCAACCCCAGAGGTGAGTGAGGGTAGCCACACTATAACACACATAATCCATTATATCAATTAATCCATTTTAAGGACCCACAACTACTGCTTTATAACAGGGATGGATGTTGTATCTCTAGCTTATACAGAGATTCAGGGGTTGCTGAAACTATACGTGAAATAATGTATCAATCTTAAAAAGACAGTCAGTGCCATTCCCTGGAGTTGTGCCTCCGATGTAGAGAAGCTTAAATTAAATGTCAGTCATTTCTTGTGCCAATGATGAAGCTGGAACATCTGGTACAATTGGAAATCTCTTTTCGTCCATTTTATAACTCAATACAATCTCACTAATCCTCTCTGCACTTCCCAGTCAATTGCAGCAGATACCTTGCTTCATCAGACCTCTCAGACTTCTAAAGTATGAGCATGTTACTTCAAAATATAGTGAGAATGCTCCCAAAAACAGAGGTTGCAGAGATTTCTGTGCAAAAAAATCTGTGCAAAAGAATAGAAATTTAGGAACAGGAGTAGGCCATTCATCCTGTTAACTGGTGAGAACAACCTGAACTCCAGAATGAACCCTGGAGTTGGATGTGAAGAAATTAGTTGGCAGGTATTACGAAAGGCAAAGTACTGCACATACTGGAAATCTGCCATAAACACAGAAGTCCCTGGGAACACGCAGCAGGTCAGGCAGCATCCATGGAGAGAGGAAAATTAGTTCATGTTTCATCAGGACTCCTCTCTGACCTTTTGTCAGTTCTGACGAAAGGCCATAGACCTGAAACATTAAATCATTTTCCGCTCTCCATCGATGTTGCCTGACCTGCTGCATGTTCCCAGCAACTTCTGTGTGTACGGCAGTTATTACAGTTTTGTTGCTCTAGTAGAAATCCTCATAGACTTGCACAGTCCTCTTTCGTTGTGCTTGTGTAGGACTAAATATCCACCTGTACTTCAAACAAACTTTAACACAAGCTGGAGAGTATAAACAGCAAAGCCTACTCTCTAATAGAAAGCAACTACATAGATGTTTCAGTCTACAACCCAACATGTGGAGTCCTGTAGCTCAGTGGTTAGAGCACTCGCTTTGCAAGCGAGAGACCTGAGTTCAATTCCAGGCAGGTCAGGGCGAAACCTTGGGCAAGTTTCCTTACTCCACACAGAGCCTAATAATAATCCCTCCAAAACCAAAAACAATAATAAATTGGTCATTTTCAATCTACGACTGTTTGTGGGACATTGCTGTGCGCAATTGGCTGCCGCGTTCGCCCACAAATATATAGTCAATTCACTTTACAGTATATTCTGTGAAGCGCTTTGGGACGTCCTCCCGACATGAAAAGCGCTACATCAAATGCAAGGATTATTATTATTATTATGGAGTTAAAGGTAAAAATAAGCCAATTTCTGCAAATTAACAGCTCTCCCTTCAAGTCCAAATTTTGAAGACAATCAGCAAGAGATGCCACAGAATCAAACACTTGGCTTCCGTCTCACATACCTGGATAAGCATTTCCATCCATGTCCACTCCTCCTGAGATTGATTGGCCAAACATTCGCAACAATGGACTGATCATCTTCCCAGACAGCCTCTGGAAGAGTCAAGGTGCAAGAGAGATTAGACAAACAAAAAGATAAATCTTCATTCAGTCAGCAGAGTCCTCTGGATCAAAGATCTGTGGATAACAAATCTGTTGATATCATCCAACATATCCAATACCTGGAGTGGGTACAAGTTACAAGGCATGGACTCTATCTATGGTAGTAAGAGCATAATACATTTCTAGATAAGATATTGAATAGCTCAGTTATGAAACAGCTCAATTATTAAGTCCTTTCCTAATGTTGATTGTTCACAGTGCTGAACCTATAGCTCGGTATAGTAACGCATTGATATTGTCATGATGCCACTCTGGGCTTTAAATGGGCCACGTTGGATATTCCAAGCAACAATAAAACATACAGTAGGGTCTAATTTTCAGCATTTCCTAATAGGATATGTTTATTTAGCACATTTCTAAGGCATTCTTCAGCACATTGGATAATTATATAATGTATTTTGTATTAAGAAATATTGCATGTTAGACCCCAGGGACTATCTGAAACAAAAGCAGAAGTCGCTGGGAACGCTCAACAGGTCATCGACCCAAAACGTTGACCACTTTCCTTTCTCTATAGATGCTGCCTGACCTGCTGAGTGTTCCCAGCGACTTCTGTTTTTGTTTCAGATTTCCCGCATCTGCAGTATTTTTCACCCAGTGACTATCTGTTTGGCAATGAGTGCAATTCATCTCTCTTTGGGTTGGAAAAGTTTTCAAACCCAGAAACCAGCATCATCCCCATTGCTCCTTTGAGCATGGAAAAATAAAAAAATCCTTGCATTTGCGTTAGCACTAATCTGCGTATGAGTGCTGTGGCAGGGATCAATTTATTTCGCTGGTAAATAAGGCAGTGGAAACGCAATCCATTCATTTGAGGTTAAGATGGATGCCAATAAATTCTTTCACTTCCTAGCACCTCCCTATTTCTCCGACCTCCTCCTACCCGCCCTACCTCTGCAACTATTGGTAAGCAAGCTTTCTGATTCTACACTCCTAACCTATGGAACTCCCTCTGGAACTCCCTTTCTCGCGCTCAATCTATATCTGTCTTCAAGTCCTACCTTAAACCCTATGAATTTGTCACGCCTATGAGCACCTCTCTTCCCCCATCCCCTCTGCTCGGTGTCCTTCACTGCTACTGTAAAGCCCTCCGAGACTACATGACCAGCACTACATTACTGCAAATTGTTGTTGTTGACAGTGTGCTACTACAAAGGAGCATGTTTAATCGGTACAGGTTAATCAGTTCTTTATTCCTCCTCATTGAATTTAGAAGTAATATTTTTACACAACAGTTACTCAAATGTATGAATAGATTGGATGATCACAAATGTTTTTTGAAGCAAAGTCCATAACAAAAGTTGAAGAGGAATTGGGATAAACCTTTGAGGAAAAAGAAGGCAGTTTCTCCCAGTGACCTGGCCAGAGAAGATCAGGGATTAAATCTGGGACCTTTCCTGTGTGTTTGCCACACATCACAAGCTATATACTTACTGAATTGACAGGGGAGTCTGGCACTGATCCTGACCAGAAGGGATATGGCAATCTTGTTTACATGTTGCTGTGTGATGACAAATGGTAAAAGCAATAGTTTTGAGCAGTACTGTGCTGGAAAGCCCTGATTGATTCAGTCATTTAGAGCATAACAGCACCAGTAATTCAAACACAATAAACTACTTTGTTTCTCTCAATCCAGAAAGTGTCTGTGCTTTTGTTTTATATTCCTCAATAACAGCATTAGATAAACTCTGGATTCCTCCATACACACACACCAACAACTTGCACTTATATAGTGCCATCCACGCCGGGCAGTGTCTCAGAGCACTTAGCAATGGTGTAGCCCAAGGCCGAGCCAGTGGGAGGGGGAAGGTGACCGTAGGCGCAGTCGAAATGTAAGGTCTTCAGGCTCGACCTGAAGATGGGGAAGGAGGGGGCGAGGCAAAGAGGTTGAGGGAGGGAGTTCCAAAGTTTCGGGGCGTTAGTGGCTGAAGGCACGGCCGCCGATGGTGGAGCGGAGGATTCGGGAGATACGGAGTAGGCCGGAGCCAGTAGAGCAGAAGCAACAACAACAAGATTCCATTTATAAAGCGTCTTTCACGTCAGGAGGACGTCCCAAGGCGCTGCACAGTTGGGTCATGACCCGAGCAGGGGGGAAATGGTCAGGGTGAGGGGAGGGAAGGGAGGGAGCGAGGAGGGGGAAATGGTCAGGGTGAGGGGAGGGAAGGGAGGGAGCGAGGAGGGGGAAGAGAGTCGAGAGGGGAGCTGAAGGCTCGGTCAAAGAGAAAGGTTTTGAGACCGGCCTTGAAGGAGGAGAGGGAGGAAGCAAGGCGAAGGCACTGGGGGATAGAGTTCCAGAGCCTCGGGGCTGAGAGGCTGAAGGCCCGACCACCGATGGTAGGGCGATTGGGGCGGGGGACGTGGAGCAGACCGGAGCCGGAGGAACGGAGGGTACGGGCAGGTAGGTAGGGGGATAGTAGGTTGGAGAGGTAGGAGGGAGCAAGGCCGTGAATGGCCTTGTAGGTGAGGATGAGGATCTTGAAATCAATCCTCTGGGGGATGGGGAGCCAGTGGAGGCGAGCGAGGGTGGGAGTGATGTGGTCCCGAAGCCTGGTGCGGGACAGTACACGAGCTGCAGAGTTCTGAATGACCTGCAGCTTGTGGAGGGAGGTGGCGGGAAGGCCGGCGAGGAGAGAGTTCCCATAGTCCAGCCTTGAGGTGACAAAGGCGTGAACCAGGGTTTCAGCAGCGTGAGGGGTGAGGTAATGCCGTAGTCTGGCGATGTTCCGGAGGTGATGGAAGGCGGTGCCAGTTGTGGTGCGGATGTGAGGGAGAAAGGACAGCTCAGGGTCGAACAAAACGCCGAGGTTCCTGACTGGCTTTGAGAGGTGGAGAGTGCAGCCTTGGATGCTGATGGTGTCGGCGCCTGAGGTGCGGAGGCGCTGACGTGAGCCAATCAGGAGGGCCTCGGTTTTTCGCACGTTGAGCTGAAGAAAGTTGTCTCTCGTCCAGGACTCGATGTCGGACAGGCAGCTGTCAGGACATCGGTCGTGGAGTTGAGAGTAGAGGAGGAAAGGTAGAGTTGGGTGTCATCCGCATACATGTGGAAGTTAACTCCATGTCTGCGGATGATGTCACCACAGGGGGAGCATATAGAGGGTGAAGAGGAGGGGACCGAGGACAGAGCCCTGAGGGACACCACATGAGACAGTACGGGGGGTGGAGGAGAAGCCATTCGTCGAGACAAAGTGAAGACGGTGAGAAAGGTACGACCTAAACCACTCAAGGACAGTGCCTTGAAGGTTGAGGTGGGAGGACAAGCGGTGGAGTAGGATAGCGTGGTCGACCGTATCGAATGCTGCCGATAGGTCGAGGAGGACGAGGAGGCAGAGGGAGCCCTGGTCACAGATGGTCAGGATATCATTGGTGACCTTGACCAGGGCAGTTTCTGTGCTATGGGCAGCACGGAAACCTGACTGAAGGGGTTCGAAAAGTGAATGGGTGGAAAGGAAAGAGCGCAGTTGGGAGGCGACAACTCTTTCCAGGACCTTGGAGAGAAAGGGGAGGTTGGAGATGGGCCGGTAGCTTGATAGCTGCGACGCATCAAGGGAGGGTTTTTTCAGGGTGGGCGTGATGGTGGCAGTTTTTAAGGGAATGGGGACAGAGCCAGAGGAGAGGGACAGGTTGATGATGTCGGTGATATGTGGGGCAAGAAAGTGGAGCTGGGAGATAAGGAGTGGAGTGGGGATGGGGTCAAGGGAGCAGGTGGTTGGTTTTAGGGATAGGATGAGTTTGTGACAGGGGGTGGGGAAACGGGTACAAAAGTGAGTAGGGGAGGATGGGTAGCAGTCGGAGTGTGGGAGTGAGGGGTGGGGGTTGGTGGATGTTGGAGGGGAAGTGACCGCGGAGCGAATTCCCTTCATTTTGGATTCAAGGAAATCCAGCATCTCCTCGCAGTGAAGGTTGGAGGAGGTGACCTGCGCGGGATGACGGGGGGGACGGAGGAGTCGGGTTGTGGTGGAAAACAGTAGCCTGGGGTTGTTCTTCGCCTCCAGGATTATCCTGGAGTAGAAGGACGACTTGGCCGAGGCTAGAGTGGAGCGGTAAATTTTGAGGAGGTCCAGCCAGATTTGTCGGAAGCAGCGGGTACTCCTGTGGGGAGAGAGGTTAGAGAGCTTGGGGGGTGCCAAGGAATGGAGGGATTTAAACACTAGCGTGAGGACCTTGAAGTCGATCCGCTCTGTGACGTGGAGTTTGGCAAGGATTGGAGTAATTAGAGTGCGGAGTTTGGTGCGGGTGAGAATGCGGGCAGCAGAGTTTTGAATGAGCTGGATTTTGAGGTGGGGAAACTGGCGAGGAGGGTATTAGAGTAGTCCAGCCGAGAGGTGACAAAGGCATGGACAAGGGTTTCAGCAGCTTTTGGGGTGAGGTATTGTCAGAGACAGGCAATGTGGCGGAGGTGGAAGAAAGCGGTGCTGGTCAAGGATCGGATTTGGGGGAGGAAGGATAACTGGGGATCGAACCTGACGCCTAAGTTGCGCACAGGTTCAGAGAGTTTTAAGGACAGGTCGGGTAGGTTGAGGAGGTCGGGACCGTGGGACAGAAGATGTTGGCGGGAACCAAAGAGTATGGCTTCCGTCTTGATGATGTTTAACTGCAGGAAATTTGCGCTCATCCAGCTCCTGATGTTCGACAAAGAAGCTGACGTTAAAACACACATCCTCATGAGTACCCGTTAATGAACACATAATAATAATGCTTGCATTTGATATAGCATCTTAGTACGCACCTTTGAGACGTCTCAAAGTGCTTTGCAGAATATACTGTAAAGTGACTGTGTACTTTGTGGGCGAACCCACCAGCCAATTGTGCACAGCAGCGTGCCACAAACAGTTGTGGATTGAGTGACCAAATTTTTATCTTTTTTGTGGAGGGATTATTACCCCCGGAAAAGAGATTCGCTGATTGACTAACAAGTGGGTTCCTACTCACTGCTAGGTAAACAGAGGTGTTTGTGTGCGTGGATTAAGGAAACTTGCCTAAGGATTTGCCCGGCTGGGAATCGAATAGGGGTCCTCTCCTTGCGAGGCAAGGGCTCTAACCATTATGCATTAGGACTCCAGGGCTGAGAGTGGTTTAGACACTAAAAGCATGGCTGCTGATGGCAACTGCGGAGCAGAGGAAAGGAGGGACGTGCTGGCTCACTCACTAAAGAAACAAACATTATATCAATGTTAAGCCTTTCAGAATCATATCAGTTTCTGGGTTCCATTTTCAACATAGACATGTGGCTTGGATTGCTGGCAAGTTATTGTGCATAAACAATATGCCAGAGGCTCAAAATCAGCAGCATCCTTTCCAAAGTGCTCAATGCAAGAAATTCTTCATGGGAGCCTGTGCAATGTAACTCCTCGTATGGGCAAGTGCAATGATAATGACCATGTATGCTAACATTGAGATATGGGTAAAAGTATAGTGATATTGTCCATGTGTCCTAACATTGAGATATCAGAAGTACCGTAATTTTGACAGTGAGCTAATATTGAGATATAAGTAAGAACATTAATGCTGACGATCTGTGTGCTAATATTGAGAATGTGGTTAAGTAAATTGATATTGACCATGTGTCCTAACATTGCAGTAGGAGCAGGATGTTGACTGTGTGTGCTAACATTGAGATGTGGACAAGTACATTGATTTTGAACATGTGTCTTAAAATTGAGATACTAGGAAGTACAATGATGTTGACCATGTGTCCAAACATTGTGTAATAATCCTTGCATTCGATATAATGCCTTATCAACTGCGTCAATAGAAAAGTGCAGCTGCAATTTCTCAGGGGAATCCGTGACAAACAACCCACTCCACCACACATACCCCTCCACAACACACAACACCCTCCACTACACACAACACCCTCCATTACACACACACCACTCTCCACTGCACACACACCACTCTACACTACACATTCCTTCCACTACACACCACCCTCCGCTATACACACCCCTCCACTACACACACCACCCTCTGCTACACAGACCACCCTTCGCTACACACACCACCCTCCGCTACACACACCACCCTCCGCTACACACACCACCCTCCGCTACACACACACCCCTTCACTACACACACACCCCTCCACTACATACCAGTAAAAACAGAGTGAGCTTTGGGCACCAGGCCTGTGCGCGTTGCTGCCAGCTGTGTATCTTTCTCTGTGAGTGAGTGTGTGTATCTCTCTCTCTCACTGAGTGTGTGTGTGTATCTTTCTCTCTCTGTGAGTGTGTGTATCGCTCTCTGTGTGAGTGAGTGTGTGTATCTCTCTCTCTCTGTGTGAGTGAGTGTGTGTATCTCTCTCTCTCTGTGTGAGTGAGTGTGTGTATCTCTGAGTGTGTGTGTATCTTTCTCTGTGAGTGTGTGTGTATCATTCTCTGTGAGTGTGTGTGTGTGTGTGTATCTTTCTCTCTCTGTGAGTGTGTGTATCTCTCTCTCTCTGAGTGTGTGTGTGGATCTTTCTGTGAGTGTGTGTGTATCTTTCTCTGTGAGTGTGTGTGTGTGTATCTCTCTCTTTGTGTAAGTGTGTGTGTCTCTCTGTCTGTGAGCGTTTGTATGTCTCTGTATGTGAGTATATGTGTTTATCTCTGTATCTGTGAGTGTGTGTGGGTCCCGAGAGGCAGGAGGTAGTGATCTCAGGACAGTGGCCTTCAAATGTAGTGTGGAATGGAAACGGACCATTCGGCCCTTTGGGCTTGTGCTAGGGCCCCCCCCAATATGTGATATTTCTTCATGTTTAGTCTTTATCAATAAAGTGAAAAAATGTAGGTTAGCAGTAAAATATACCTCTTAATAGTACCAATCAACCTCCCTGCAATTTTCCACAATTTTTTTCTAATACTCCCACAATTTGGGGCAACAATTTCCACAATAAACTATGATAAACCCAGCTTATCATGTCAACAAAACATCACAAAGCACTTCGCATAAAATTCTGTAAAGTGGTTTTGACTGTGTGTTTTGTGGACAAAATGTAGCAGCACACAGCAACGTCCCACAAGTAATCATGAAACAAATGACCAATTGTATTTGGGGATTGTTGGCCAGGACACCGGGAGAAACTCCTTTCTCTTTTAAAATAGCGCCACGGGATCTTTAACATCCACCTGAATAGGCAGGCGGGATATTAGTTTAACCTCTCATCCTAAGAACAGCACCTCCAATAATGGAACACACCCCAGCACTGCACTGAAGTGTCATCTTAGACTGTGTGATTCCAAGTCCTGACGTGGGACTTGAACTCACGACCTGCTGACTCAGAGGCGAGAGTGCTACCACTCACTATGGAGCTAGGCTCAACTCCACTGCCTCTCCAAAAATATACTGGTAACTTTTCACACTAGTGCACAACCATGAGACATTCCTTCCCTATTTGTGCATATCAAAATCTTTGCGATCCAAATAAATACTCATGGATTTGGCTGGCTTCTCCACAATCACTATTGAGCTGACCTAATCCTTTGCTTGTTAACTTTTTTTTATTATCTGTTTTTCCAGGTGGTCCAAGGTCTCTTTTAGCTTCTTTTTCTTGTTTCTGGCGCTCTACAAGTCAGTTCAGCCATTGCGATGGCACCTTCTTTTACTTGGTCCAGCTGGTCTTTGACTTCATGCTTTTTTACATTCTCATCTGCTGTATTAGGGATAATCCTAAAATGGTTTCTGCTTTCCACATTCACAAATGTGGTATGTCTTACTTTTCCTCCTGGCACTTAAGATTACTGTGTCGAGCATATTTATGTTTTGTCCATTAAATGTGGTTAATTTCTCACAGTGGGTGTTCAGTATGTTTCGCGGGTTTCTCTGAGTTGCTTGTATGTCACATTCGATATGAGATTGACCTGGGCTCCTGTGTCAAATTTACAGTTGAGATATTGTTTTCTATCAATCATCCACAGGGGCTCAGTTCAGACTGGGCTCTTATCTTTGACTCCAATGCACTTGCTTGTAGCTGTGTAAATCTACTGATGCTCCAATGTCGTCTGTTTATATGTCGCAGCCTGGGCTGGCTGAGCTGAAATCCTGCTCCTTGGTCACTAATTATACCTGGTTTCTGCTCCAAACTACCCCATTTGCCTCGCTTCTAGGTTTTGTCCTATGCTCTGTTGTAACTGGGGAATTTGTTTCCTCGGTTTCCTTCACCTCCTGATTGCTTACTCTTGCAATATGGTTGCATGTGTAACATTCTTTCCCTTCAGCTGGGCACCATGTTTTTCTGTGTGTAAAGCCACAGTTTATGCATTTGTCTGCTGGGTTTTTCTATATGCTCCTTTTATAGTCTATCTGCCTTGCCGGCTGATATCTTCTCTGTACCTGATCTATTTCCATTGTCTCCTCGTCTGTCACATAAAGTTCCTGGAGATTGTATCTCGAGAGTTCCTCTTCTTGCACTAATTCTATCACCTGATCCAGAGTTAAACTGACCTCTCTCAGCAATTTATTTGTTAACCTATTATCTCTGATACCCAGAATTAATCTGTCTCTGATCAAACTGATCTCGGAACTCATCATTACTCGCCTGTTTTGCTGATCTTTAGCAAAATGTTATCATGTTGCATGAACGTTTCTTTGCCTTCTGGCCTCAAATTTTAAATGTTCAACTATGACAATGGTTCTCCAACTACAATGATAACTTGCCATGATAATAGGTAGCGACTGACTCTGCTCTTCAGACAGTCTGGTAGCTGTCTTTAAGTATCCTCCAGTTTTCATAGGTGAAGTGTACCACATCAATGCTCATTATACCCCAATTGCTCTCAGTGCACCAAGCAACCAGGGAGGCTGATCTGCTTTCCTACCTCTACCCTCTCCGTCCTCCACCCCTCCTGATCCCAACCACCAACTCGGGTGCAGATCCCTGAATGTCCAGCGCCTTGGGACGTCCTCCTGACTTGAAAGGCACTACACAAGTGTAATTTGTTGTTGTTGTCATTGTTGTTATTGCTACTCTCTGTTCATATGGTATAAATCACCAAACTCATTTTTTGTTTTTTCAGTTCTACCCACACGTTGTAGTCTTCACTTTTCTTATAGTTCAAAACTTCTGACACCATGTGATACATGGAGTCAGAGGCAGGTGATCTTTCAAGGAAGTTGTAGTTTATTGAATTATGGAAAGTAGCACACAAGTCCATCAGTCTCCACCTCATCTATCACTGTTAGGCCTTTTATACTAAATGTTCCAGGATCTTTCTGGAATTCTGGCTACACCTGCTTTTATATATGTGTTTACAAAGAAAACAACAATGACCTGTAAATCAATCATTTTAGCTACGGACATTTAAAAATGGCCAACTTCCGGGTCATCAAGTCACTGTACAAATAGGAAGTGAGATTTTGGTGCCCAATGACTCAGATGTCAACCAATTTTTCTTTTTGCACAGGAACCAGTTGTCCCTACAAGTTAGTTGGATGCACATTTTGTCATAGCCACCATCATGCCTCGCAATAACACAGGTCGGGATTTTATGGTTCCCACACATTGCATTCTAACAAGGCTGCATTGTAGTCATCGAAATGTGCTATTTCACCAAATATAAGTTCCACCATTAATTCCCAAGTCTGCTTGAAGATAAACTTGGCTCATTATCATTCTTGTGATGCAAATTGTGGCCTACAAGGTGTTAATTACCACCAGTGTTAACATATTATTGGAAAAGGCCAATATCTGAATTCAGCCACTTGTGAGGCAGGGGAAGGAGAGGGGAGAAAGCAAGGTTATTTTGAGGACAAGTTAATAAATTAAGACAATGACTGGCCTCATTTTTAACCGTCATATATTACAATTTTTAGCTATCAATTCATGCAGTAAAGTTCATCTCAGACAGCAGCAAACCACACTCAACGGTCATGCGCCTTATCACAAGTGTTTATGTCACAGTCAACAGACAGTGTGCAATCTAAGGAGTCGATCTAGCATACAGTGTTAGACTGGCAATAGGAATTGTAATGAACGAATCCTACACATGCTCAGATGCATCTCACTGCCGAGCTCCTTTGGCCACAATGTGACTTCATGAAAGTCAGAAATTAGCTGAATGTCCGAGACGAGGTTATTTCTGTGCATCTGCAGGATTCAATCTTTATGGATGTTTATACCAATCATCATTGACTCCGATTCAACTCAATCATTTTTTTCTCTGTTAAAAAGACTCAAAATACACTTGTTATGAGATGCAAAAGTACGGTGCCATTAAACAGCATTTGGGTGCCCTCGCCCGATTCAATTAAACTAGTGAAAGAGTTACCATTGAATATGTGGAGACTATTCCGTCGGCATCACCATGGTAGATGTAAACAGCTCCGACGTAGTCATTCTCATTGGGTGCTCCAATTGCAACATCTGGAAAAAAAAAGCTCTACATCATTTAATAGCAAGGGGCAATTCTAAAAGACTTTAGAGTTCAATGCATGCAAACCATTCACACAAAATGCACTTGCACTCGGCGGTCTCTTACTTTATAACTCCAGGTTCTTAGTTTCTGATTTAGGTTAGCATTCACCAATTATCTCTGAAACATACTGTGAACGTTCCCACCACAGTTGCCTCACGCACCCGGTTTACAATTGGATTGAAATCAATTTGATCCTATTCAGGTTTATTATATGCTGAACGATGGGATGTGATACAGCAGCTCATTCATTCTGCAACACATAGAAGCATGTTCTCACTAAATCCTTACACAGAGAGTTCCCGATCTCAGGAGACCCCCAAGGAAAAGCACTGGGAAGTAAGGGAGAGTATGATTTAAAGACGCACTACTTCTTATAAAATTTTTGGAACAGTTCAGAGTTTACTTGTCAATAAACAACGAGTAATGTCGGGATTGTTCGAACTTCATTAAATCGAACAATTGGCCTGTGTGTGCAATCAGTCTGAGAAGTACTTTGAGACAATATCCTATAAATACAAACAAAACACAAAATACTGCAGATGCTGGAAACCTGAAACAAAAACAGATAGAGCTGGGAAAACTCAGCAGGTCAGGCAGCATCAGAGGAGAAAGGAAAGTGAGTCAAAGTTTTGGGTCCACAACCCTTCTGACGATTGGCTCAGGTCAGCAACTCCTCACCTCAGGTGCTGACAGCATCACCATCCACTGATGCACACTCCACCTTGCTAAGCCAGTCCAGAACCTTGAAATCTTGTTTGACTCTCAACTATCCTTTATACCCCACATCTGCTCCATGACCCACTCTGCCTTCCCCCAGCTCCGCAACGTCGCCTGGCTCCTCCACTGTCTCACACCACAGACCGCCGAAACCCTCGTACATGCCTTCATTACATCGAGGCTCGACTATGCAAACTCACTGCTTGTCTGTCTCCCCAACTTCTCCCTCCATAGGTTGCAGGTCATCCAGAACTCTGCAGCCCGTGTCCTCTCCCACACCAGGCTCTGCGACCCTTTCACCCCTATCCCCGCCCAACTCCACTGGCTTCCCATCACAGAAGATACAGTTCATGATCCTGGTCCTCACCTTCAAAGCCCTCCACGGCCTTGCTCCCTCCTACCTCTCTGACCTCCTAACCCCCTACCACCATTCGCTCCCTGCGCTCAGCGGGCTCTGGTCTGCTTCACGTCCCCCACCTTGCTCGCCCCACTATCAGCAGGAGGCCATCCGCCACTCTGCTCCAACCCTCTGGAACTCCATCCCACAGTCCCTCCATCTCACCCCCTCCCTCGCCACCTTCGAGACCCACCTCAAGACTCTCCTCTTAGACCGTGCTTTCGATTTCCCTGCTTCCCCCCCGACCCCCAGCTCGGGTCCGTAACTGTCTGTCCAGCACCTTGGCACGTCCTCCCGATATGAAAGGCACTATACAAATGTAATTTTGTTGTTGTATATAACAATCTGAATTTTCCAATTGGTATTACCGCTGATGTTTCATTACAAATTCAGATCTTTACTGCAAAGCAGGGAGGAGGTGAACAATAACTGTGTGTTCAAAACGGGAGGGAAACTTCATTTATTTATTTTTTTTTAAAACGTAGCAAAAATCGTGACTTGCAGTAGGCACAGAAACACTGACCTGGGAATCCGTCGTCGTCAATATCCCCCAGCGATGCGATGCTCTCTCCAAAGTGAGCATTGTACAGGCTATCACCCAGCAGAAGCTGCTTTTCCTCCAACACTGCCTGAAAGCAGGAAATAAGATGTGCTAAGAAGATGGTGAACTCTGATTCACACGTCTAGTGCTATGTGTTGCCCTGCTCATTTCAGGTTCTCTGCTAGCTGTTGCTCTGCTCATTTTGGTTTTGGGACCCGCTCTCTGCTCAGGAAGACTCCAGACTAATGTTCGCCATGAAAGTCACAACATTAACTGGTTGTATTGAAGAAGGCGGTTCCCATGACCAATGGATTTGAGCTAGTCAAGCTATGGTGCTGATATACTATGAAGAATTTCTTAAACTTTACTGCTCCTTTTGAGTAAACCGAATTTCACATTTGCTGTGGCCAACAAAAGGGTCATCTAATTGCAGCGATTCTCCACTGATGTACCAAGCTTACTTATATCAGCTACAGCTGACGATTCAGCTTCTATTTATTTGTGAGATTGGGAGAGAGGCCTACATTCAAGACAACAACAGCAACTTGCATTTATACAGCGCCCTTCATGCAAGGTTGCGTCCCAGAGCGCTGTAAGATTAATTTACACTCAAAACCATATTGATGGACCACAAAATCTACTAACTTTTATAATCATCATCTTGGGACGTTCTCCGATGTGAAAGGTGCTATACAAATGTAATTTGTTGTTGTTGTTTTATGCATTCTATGAATTTTATGATGAAGGCAACAGTCTTGCTGGAGCACAGGCTTCGCAGTTCTTGGCCAGGCAGCCATTGTCAATGTACAGCTTTGATAACCAATGCTGCCCAAATAAATCAACTTTACAGTATAACACAGTCAATCCTCATAGAATATTCTTGGAAAATAAGGGTAAAATTTATGGTATTACTTCATGTGTTCCTTAACTTAATTAACAGCAACAACAAACAACAAATTGCATTTATTTAGCACGTTCCACGTTGAGAGGACGTCAGTTAAGACACTAGAGAACAATTGAGGCTGTTCATGAGTATTTCTTTAACATTAACACAAAAGGAAACAGACACAAGTGATACAAAATCTGTCAAACAGCATCTTCCACTCACTGTAATTCAATATTGCAGACTCAAATATTTTCTAGGTCTAAAAAGGGAGTTAAAAAAACTTGACAGAATTAGGATTTCAGGGTGTTTCTTCAATTCTCGAAAATCACAGCAGTATAATGGTGTGGTCTGAAAGTTTCTATGTTTTATTTGCGCCTCTGATCACACAGAACTGCCATTTTTGTGCAGCTAAAAATAGGACACCTGCTTAACTCAACTCAGCAGGACTCGATGCTGCCTCTGAGTTGATAAGAAGTATGCGGGCCCATGACAATAATAACCCTTGTATTTGATATTGCACCTTATAACATCTTCAAGACATCTCAAATCGCTTCACAGAATATAGTGCAAAGTTAATAGACTAAAAGTTAATATATTTTGTGAGAGAAACACGGCAGCCAATTGCGCACAGCAGTGTCCCACAAACAGTCTTGGATTGAGTGACCAAATTATTAATTATTAACAAATTATTATTATTATTATTTTGAAGGGATTATTACCCCTGGAAAAGCGATCCACCAATACCCCAAGAGTGCAATGAGGCGTTGTTGAAAGTAGGGAGTGAAAAACCATGCACGCACAAGCTGACAGAAAAGCGGGTAGAAAGCACAGCCAGCGCTTCATTAGTTTGCAGACTCTTGCCCTTTGGCTACGCGTCATCCCCAATGCAGTCTGGCGTTTAGTAACGGGGGGCATCTTTGTAACAACGCAAGCATTTTTCACAGAGTGTAATATAGAGTGGGCAACCATTTCCTGATGTTTTAATTAATTAATGCAGCTTAATGCAACCAAGATGTCTTGTTACACAGGTTCCGTGTCACAGTGCAGCAGCACTAACGACGCACCTCTTCTACAACGCGAAGTCAGTTTACACAGGATGCCTGGTACAATATCTCATCGTATGCTTGACCTCTGAGACCTCAAAACACACGTGGTTTCAGCTTTAAAACAATCGGCTTAAAATTCTAAGGCTGTACAGCGTGTCAGAAATAATTCTGAAGTCTTAATTTAGAAGCAGTGACTGGCACGTGCAATCCCCAAATTAACAGTTTTGAAAAAAGGCTTCAGACCAAACCAATGTTAGGTTGATGTCCATTCCCTAAACTAACTGGCTGATAGTCAGATAGGGTTTGGGTCACATTCACTAACCAATAATTCTAACAATGAATGTATTTGCATGCACGCACACCCGCGCACACACACCCCACCACCACCACCCCCACCCCTCCCCACAAACTTTAAGCAAGTGACTGTTTTATGTCCTTACGACCGATGCCTTATAAACTTTATCCCTCATGGTAAAGTGGAAGACCAGCTTTAGGGCCTTGGGACGTCCTCCCGAAGTGAAAGGCAATATATAAATGCAATTTGTTGTTGCTGTTGTTGTAGTTACTGTTGATTTGAAAGATTTTACTTACATTACCCCTGTTGATGAACACAGTCACCTGGCCTTCATCTCTTATTTTCGTGAACATGGGGGCTCCAACCAGAAGATCAGTATAGCCATCGGAGTTCAAATCAACCGCACACAATGATGATCCAAAGTAAGAGCCCATCTGAAACGCAGCAGTAACACACAACATTTAGTACTAAATACACACAGAATTCACTATCAATTCCATGTATCAATCCACTCTTCCATATAAGACCAGACTTTACACATTTCAGCATAGTGTTCAGCTTCAAGAGATCCCACTTTTCATTATGGAAAGTTTTGGCTAAAATGATGCAGGCACAAACCATCATCCAATGGACAGCAACTGGTTTTAGATTTGTACCTTTTTATACCTGCCGTTGGGTTCAAGAACAACAAATTGCATTTATAGAGCATCTTTCATGTCAGGAGAATGTCCCAAGGCCCTGGACAGTGAAGGGTTTACACCTGAACTGGGGGTTGGAATCAGGAGGTGGTGGAGGGTGGAAGATAGTAGCTCAAGAAAGCAAAGCCAAGGCAGGTGAGGAAATAAAATTGAGAGATTACATGGAAAAGTAATGTTAGATCTGAGGTTCAGCAATCATCTGCATGTGATCCTCAGATGAAGAAACATAATTATCCTCATCTGACAACAACACATCGCATTTATATATGCCTTTCACTTCAGACATTATCAAAAAGGCTGATGGGATGTTGGCCTTTATCTCAAGAGGGCTGGAATATAAATGAGAGGAAATGATGCTTCAACTATATAGAGCCTTGGTCAGACCCCATCTGGAGTACAGCGTTCAGTTTTGATACCAGAGCTAAAAGGATTAAATTATGAGGACAGTTTGCATAATCTTGGTCTCTATTCCCTTGAGTTTAGAAGTTTAAGGGGTGATCTAATTAAGATTTTTAAAATAATAAAGGGATTTGATAGGGGAGATACAGAGAAACTATTTCCTCTGGTGGGGAATCCAGAACAAGGGGGCATAATCTTAAAATTAGAGCAAGGCCATTTGGGAGTGAAATCAGGAGACAGTTTTTCACCCAAAGGGTAGTAGAAATCGGGAACTCTTTTCCCCAAAGTGCTGTGGATCCATTTAAATTTTCAAGACTGAGGTGGATAGATATTTGTGAAGTCAGGGTATCAAGGGATATGGGGCAAGGGCGGGTAATTGGAGCTGAGATACAGATCAGTCATGATCTTATAGAATGGCGGAAGCAGGCTTAAGGGGCTGAATAGCCTACTCCTGTTTCTATCTGCCCTGTAACCCCCTGCTTTACAACTTTGAGACGTCTCGAAGACGTGATCAGACACAATATCAAATGCAAGGATTATTATTATTATTATGGGTCTTCACAGAGACCTTGTGCTAGGACAATGGTGGAACCCTAGGAACCCTTCTGTCTTTACTTGAGAAAAAAGATTGATGCATTGTTGCAAGAGCTAAAACTGGAATATTTAACTTAATACACACCTATGGGATAAATCGCTGCAATCTTCTCAATCGATATCAGTCACGATCCACCTATAGAACACAGAGCCCTCCCTCAATATTGTTCAGTGTTCGCACCCAGGAATATATGGAGTCCTGTAGCTCAATGGTTAGAGCACTCGCCTCACAAGCGAGAGGACCTGGGTTCAATTTCCAGGAGAGTGAAAGGTTGGGCAAGTTTCCTTACTCCGCACACCTCTGTTTATCTAGCAGTAATTAGGAACCCAGATGTTACTCAATTGGTGGATCGCTTTTCCGAATTTAATAATTCCTTCAGAAAAAATAAATTGGTCACTTCAAACCACGACTGTTTGTGGGATCCTGCCGGGTGCAATTGGCTTCCACATGTTGCCCACAAAAATACAGTCAATTCACTTATAGTATAGTCTGTGAAGCGCTTTGAGGAGTCGTGATATATGATAAGGTGCTAAATGCAAGGATTATTATTATTATATGACATATGGTGAACGGATAACATAATTAAGGCAACATAGACAGTATATAACACCATCAAAGACCTGGAAGAATATTGTACCACCAGGTCTCTTGATCTGTAACAAATTGCCGAGGAACATGCAAAAAGCTTGCAGATTCTAGACTACAATTCGTCTTGTCAAACTGACCTTTTTCCCTGGAATGATGCGAATCGCCGTTAATTTGTCTTGGTCGATCTTAAATATATAAACCTGGAAAAGTACAAAACAGAAGGTGTTAGTTCACAATGAAATCATGATACTCTTGGTTTGATTTCACCACAAGGTGAATTAAGGTCTACAGAATTTAGTGAACTTGTACACACTGTGCATGTACATAGGTGGAACTCTCAGTTTGGTTTGGATACTCTTAAGCACAATGTTGGGTTTCCGCATGTCTCAGACACTTGGTTGACCAAAAAAGAGTGCATGAGAAACCAAGGCTCAGTGCAACTTATTTTGTGGCCCAAAAATGATAATAATAATCCTTGCATTTAATATGCTGATAATGGAATCAATAATGCCGGAGTCACAACCTGGATTTGCAAAACACTGGTCCTACAGGAAATAACTAATAAAATAGCACAGAATTTACTGTAGTGTAAAGATTATACTTTATAGACAAATGCAGCAGCTAATTTGTGTACAATAGTGTCCCAGAAACAAAAATGAATGATCAATATTATCTTGGGAATTGCTGGCCAGAATACTGGGAGAAATTCTGTTCCCAATTGCAATTCCTAACAACAGCAGCAACAAAATTACATTTATAGAGCGCCTTTTATGTCAGGAGGACCTCCCAAAGCGCTGAACAGTCAGATGTCGGGGCCCGAGCAAAGGGGATGGGTGGTGTAGGGGTGAGGGAAGGCAGAGAGGTGGGAGGGAGACCAAAGGCACGGTCGAAGAGAAGGGTCTTGAGACCGGCCGTGAAGGATGCAAGGGAGGAAGCGAGGTGAAGGGACCGTGGGATGGAGTTCCAGAGCGTGGGGGCAGAGAGGCTGAAAGCCCGGCCACCAATGGTAGGGCTGGTCGGGCGGGAGACATGGAGCAGCCCGAGCCCGCTGAACGGAGGGAGCAGGCAGGTTGGTAGGGAGTCAGCAGGTCAGAGAGGTAGGAGGGGGCAAAGCCTTAAAGGTGATGACGAGGATCTTGAACTCGATCCTCTGAGGGATGGGGAGCCAGTGGAGTCGGGCGAGGGTGGGAGTGATGGGGTCACGGAGCCTGGTAAGTGAGAGTACACAAGCTGCAGAGCTTTGGATGATCTGCAGCTTGTGAAGGGAAGAGTTGGGAAGGCCGATGAGGAGGGAGTTCCCGTAATTAAGCCTTGAGGTGACAAGTGAAGCAAGTGAATCCAGTATCTAAGGCATAAGGAAGGTCCCAGGGTAGGTGTTCAGTCTGTGCGTAGTTAACTGATCTCGGCCTGAGCAATATATGGTGCACTGAAACTAGCCACAGTGGCCCAGGTGATGAAGGGCAAAGTTAGCCAGTGTTTCTGCTCCAAGCACTTTGCAGAGGTTGTGAGTGTGGAGGTGTGAGTGTCAGTTGAGGGCTGAATTGGGTTTGGTTGCAATGTTCCCCACTATTCATTTGACTCAGCGCCAATGACCAGTACATGAATAATGTACTGGAGGGAGACAGCCAACGTAGGAACTGTATCCCCAGAGAAGGGAAAATAACTGTCAAATGCTTCATGAGAGAAGGGTGAGGGGTGAAGAAAGAAGAAAAACTCTGAAAATCTATTGAAATTTGTAACAGGTTATCTTTAATGAGATTGTATTATAAGTAGTTTGGCATTTTGGCTGTTTTAATAAAAATAATAATCCTTAAATTTGGTGCAGCGCCTTTCCCATTGGGAAGACATCTCAAAGCACTTCACAGGATTACTGTAAAGTGGAGTGATTGTGTATTGTGTGGGCATACACAGCAGACAATTTTACACACAGCAATTCCTTCTCTTTTGCCACTAGAAGACGTCAGCAGGCTTTAATACCCTGCGATATAAAGCACAGGTACAGTTGTACAATGTATTGCACAGATCAATCAATATTAAAAGGATAATGCTTGACCCTCAGAATATACCTGAGCACAGTAACCCCTTTAAGTGCTACTTGACCATTGCTGCTCCCAAAGAGAATCTGAAAAGTAAACAATATTTGCAGGAAATCCATGTCTCAGGGGACTTTTGACTGAGGTATTTAGTGAACCCTGCCCTTTAACAAGATCTCCAAGATCTAGCATTAGAAAAAGTAAAGATGACACTGCTGAATAGCATGCCAGATAATAGGAATATGTTAACTAGGGGTAAGAAGCTTGGTAAAGTAGATAAGGAATCAGAGAGTAGAGGAAATGGTAGGAAATTATAAATGTTATATCTAAATGCGCGAAGCATTCGGAATAAAACTGATGAATTAAAAGCACAGGTAGACACATGGGTATGATCTAGTAGCCATCACTGAAACATGGTTACAAGGAGATCTAGGGTGGGAGTTAAATATTCCAGGGTTCTCAATTTACAGGAAAGATCGGCACAGTGGGAAGAGAGGTGGGGGAGTAGCCCTGTTAATTAGGGATGATACAAAAGCAGTGGAGAGGAAGGATCTGAAATCTGATGACCAGGAGGTCGAGACAACATGGGTGGAAATAAAAAATAATAAAGGGCAGAAAATATTAATGGGAGTGGTTTATAGACCCCCAAACAGCGATCACAATATAGCACAGGGTATCAATCAAGAAATCAGTGGAGCATGTAGGAAAGGTAAAGCGATAATAGTGGGTGATTTCAATCTCCACATAGATTGGGAAAACCAAATCGGCAAAAGTAGGTCAGAAGAAGAGTTCATTGAGTGTATGAGAGATAACTTTCTAGAGCAGCATGCCGAGGAACCAACTAGGGGACAGGCCATCCTAGACCTTGCTTTGTGTAATGAAACAGGGCTAGTTGGCAGTGTAGGTATTAAGAATCCTCTCGGGCAGAGTGATCACAATATGATTGAATTCTGCATTAAGTTAGAGAGGGATATAGTTAAATCCGAGGCAAGTATTCTGAACTTAAATAGGGCTAATTTTGTAGGTATGAGGAAAGATTTAGGTAAAATAGACTGGAGAATAAGATTAAGAGGTAAAAATGTAGACCAACAGTGGCAAATATTTAAGGATGTAGTGCAAAATTCTCAGCGGTCGCATATTCCCTTGCGGAATAAGAGTACCACAGGGAAAGCAATTCATCCGTGGCTAACTAGAGCAGTTAGGGAAAGCATCAAATTAAAAGAAAAAGCTTATAAAACTGCCAAGAAAAGCAGCAAATCTGAAGATTGGGAGAGTTTTAGAAACCAGCAAAAAAAACTAAAAAACTCATTAAGAGCAAGAAAAAGGAGTATGAGGGCAAGCTAGCTAGGAACATTAAGTCTGATTGTAAAAGTTTTCACAAATATATTAAAAGGAATAAGTGTAGGTCCACTTCAATCAGAGACAGGAGAAGTTGTAATGGGGGGTAAGGACATGGCAGAGTCCCTAAATGGGTAATTTGCATCTGTCGTCACCCTAGAAGACACAAGTCTGCCAACAATAGAGATGCACCAAAGAGGTAAGGACAGGGAGCAACTTAGGGAAATTTTCATTAGTAGAGAGTTGGTGCTAGGGAAACTGTTAGCACTAAAAAGTGACAAATCCCCTGGTCCGGATGGCTTGCATCCCAGGGTTTTAAAAGAGGTAGCTTATGAGATAGTGGAGGCCTTATGTCTGATTTTCCAAAATTCCTTGGATTCTGGAACAGTCCCCATGGATTGGAAGATCGCAAATGTCACACCACTATTTAAAAAAGGTGGAAAGGAAAAGATGGGGAACTATAGGCCAGTTAGTCTCACATCAGTGATAGAAAAAATTTTAGAATTATTGATTAAGGATGTGGTAGTGCGGTATTTAGGGGAGCACAATATAATTAGGCCAAGTCAACACGGCTTTACAAAAGGGAAGTCATGTTTGACAAATCTCATAGAGTTTTTTGAGGATATTTCGAGTAAACTAGATAAGGGTGAATCAGTGGATGTGGTCTATTTGGACTTCCAGAAGGCATTCGATAAGGTGCCGCATAAAAGGTTAGTCCAAAAGATAAGGGCCCATGGAATTGGGGGAGCATATTAACGTGGATTGGGGAATGGTTAATGGGTAGGAAACAAAGAGTAGGGATAAACAGGTCCTTTTCAGATTGGCGGGATGTGACTAGTGGAGTGCCACAAGGATCAGTCCTTGGGCCTCAGCTATTTACCATCTACATCAACGATCTAGATGAGGACATCAAAGTTAATATATCTAAATTCACGGATGACACAAAACTAGGAGGAAGTGTCAACACAGAGGACGACATTAAAAATGCAGCGAGACATAGATAGGTTACAACCTTAAAATCAGAGGCCAGCCCTTTCGCACTGAGTTGAGGAAGAACTTCTTCACTCAAAGGGTGGTGAATGTATGGAACTCACTACCTCGAAGGGCTGTTGATGCTCAGTCCTTGAACATATTCAAGACTGAGATAGATAGATTTCTTATTGTAAAAGGGATTAAGGGATATGGGGATAAGGCAGGGTCAGGTTATTAGCTGGAATTAGATTAGAAGATCAGCCATGATTGAGTGGCGGGGCAGGCTCGAAGGGCCGAATGGCCTACTCCTGCTCCTACATGTTATGTTATTCAATTGTCAATTGGCATAAGAGGCATCATCAGCCTGTGAGATTATATCAGCATCTTCCAAGACCACAAGACCATGAAGAGTCTAAACCAGGGAGGAAAGAAGCACTGAATACTTAGTGCTTTTTTACTGTCTAGATGTATTTATTGGTTCTAGTAATGAACTCAGTACCCAAGTAAAGACTGAAAATAAACTGTTTATTTGCCCTGGATACCAGTTATATTACAGAAGCTCAGTGCCACAAGTTTGACAGTGAATGACTAAACCAATTAGTTATTGGAGGACGGTCTTTATGAAAAATGTTTGTCATTCTTTTTTCTGGGGGTGGGGCAGGTCACGGAAGAGGAGAGCCAGAAGAGTGGTGCGTCACTTTTGTCAAGACGCCACGACAAATAGTGTAATTTATGGCATCTTATCAAGTGTGCAGAAATCAGAAAGGAAAAGGTTTGCCAAATCCTTTTTCAAGCAGCAGCTTACCATTGAGCAGACCTGCTCTAACCAGCTAGCTTGAAATGTTAGGAAGCTAAGAGGTGCAGATCATTCTAACAGTAAAACTGTCTGCTCAATAAACTCAGAGCATTGTACAGTGTTGGATTAAATGATAATTAATGTTTTATATGACTTTAAAATTATCAACATTTGCCTATTCTGACGAAAAACATCACTGTGTCCAATACTTTTCTTTCGTCTGTGGCTACTGTAGCGAACATGTCATTGATTGCAAGCTGACAGTAAACAGCACACAGAAGGACAAAAGAGCAGCAGGTCTGTGAACCATCAACAGAGAGAGACACTGTCATGACATAGCAAGCTGCTCAGGGAGCTGTCAGTCCATGTATGCCACGTGGGATCGAAGGGTACAGCATTCCTCTTCAGCCTTTAATTGATCCAGCTTTGAGACATGGCTATTCACATTACATAGTTTTGTGAGTGAGTCCCACTTTACAAACCACTCTGCCCTTTATATGATACTGTGATTTCACTCCCTCTTATATACTCGTCAATGCCACACACCCGAACCTCAACTGAGAAAGTGAACAGAAGGGTTATCCTGAGTTGTCAGTTTACAACACTCTATAGCAGTCTATCACTGGAGAATGCTCACCTCTAATCGCAGTGAGTTAATATTAACACTGAGTATTGACACTAGCACCTCAATTTTAATGCACTGGTGATATAATGTAATAACAGTCCTTACATTTGATAGTGTCTTATCATGTCATTGAGATGCTCAAAGTGCTTCACCGTAATTTGATTATGTATTTTGTGAGGGTCTGACACATGCTGGGGATACAAGTTTATTTTATATATTTTATTTATCATCTTAAACGTACCTTGGTGAGGTCCTTTCTGAGATGTTGCTTTTCAAGGCTGAGACCCCTAACTTATCTAGTTGCCTCCTGACCATATCCTCAGTGAAAAATGCTATAAAACATCTTTAATGCGGTGGAATGTTTTGAACTGCTTTACATGGATAGTGTGAGACTTTTGAGCAGAGTGTATGGTGACTGAAGGCACAGTCAAAGGAGTAGATTTTCAGAATAATAATCCTTGTATTTGATATAGCGCTTTTCACGTCTTCTAGACGTCTCAAAGTGCATCACAGAATATGCTGTAAAGTGAATTGACTGTATATTTGTGGGTGAAACGCAGCAGCCAATTGCACACAGCAGTGTCCCACCAACAGTCGTGGATTGAAAATGATCAATTTATTTTTGGTTTTTGGAGGGATTATTATTAGGTGTGTGGAGTAAGAAAACTTGCCCAAGGTTTCGCCCTACCTGGAATTGAACCCAGGGGTCTCGCTTGCAAAGTGCTCTAACCACTGAGCTTCAGGACTCCACAGAAGGATTTTGAAGACAGGGAGAGGATACAATTGTTAAGAGTTGTTTCTTATAGCTAACATGAGCGATCAGCCTTATTGCGATCATCTGCCTCATTCTGTTTTTACAATGATAAAGTACAGAATACAAACTTTGTTAGTATAAGTGACCAATTTGTGCTCGACCCCTACGGAAGACAGTTGAAGCCGAATGAAAACATCATGGGCTAGTTCTGAGTTTCAGGTTAACATACAAGCCTTTGAATCTAACCTGAAAAATCTATGTAGTTATTATCAAGTTCTAGATATAGAGTGATCTGCAGATTGTATCCAGCATTGAAATATAACTGGACAAGGTTTAAGAGTATCCAAACCAGTTTGAGAGTTTCTTTTAGCATAGTTTGGATGCTTGGGAAAGTAAACGCCAGGCTCCAGCCACCAATTGCACTGTGAGCGAACCGCGTTATAATGAAGCACGTTATAATAGGGTTCCTCTGTACCTATTCACTGGACACAACTAGAAAGCATTGTAATGTACGTTTTTTGTCTAGAATTGGATCCAGATGTAGGAACGCCACTAACCCACAAATATCTCAACAGCATACAAACAGACCCTGACAAAAAAAGCCCCTTTGATGACATGACTCCTCTGCTGGTTAGTGAATGTGGAATCTCAGACATACCCGAGTGCAGTGTGAACAACAGTGGTGACACTGGACCAGCTACACCAGAATAGGCCCATACCTTTCCAGAATCCGCATCACGTGGTGCTCCTCCTACAATCTCCAGGGAGCTGGGGTGTGTGAAATGGCCTGTGGCCACTGCAAATCCTAAATGGAAAAGGAAGAGCATTAGGGAGCATGTGGCCCAGCTGGTTTAAATTATCATCAAGGCCCAGTTACCCTGACTGGGGAGAGGGGAAGGTGGCCACTTTAGTAACATAATAATCCTTGCATTTGATACAGCACCTTATCTCATCTTCGAGACATCTCAAAGCGCTTCACAGAATATCCTGTAAAGTGAATTAACTATATTTTGGGGGGAAATGCAGCAGCACAAACTTTGTTAGTATAAGTGTCTGCCAAACAGTCGTGGATTGAGTGACCAAATTATTATTATTTTTCATTTATTTTTGAAGGGTTTATTATCCGCGGAAAAGTGATCCGCCAATCAAGTAACAACCGGGTTCCCACTTACTGATAGATAAACCAAGGAGTGTAGAGGAAGGAACTTGTCTCAGGTTTCGACTTGCCCAGGAATCGAACCCAGGTCTCTCACTTGTGAAACCTCACCTTCCCCTCTCCCCAACTCAGGGTAACTAAAGCGGCTGAGACAATCTCAATCCTTTAGCTGTTACCAAAATGTGACTGTGCTTGTCCACAGGCCCTGTTTGTTTATCCAATGAATGGGAGGGGGGGGCTATACTTGGAAACAGGGAGTTATTACATCAATTGCAACTTCCATATAATAATAATAATCCTTGTATTTGATATAGTGCTTTTTTTTTAATGTCTTCTAGGCGTCTCAAAGTGCTTCACAGAATATACTGTAAAATGAATTGACTGTATATTTGTGGGTGAAACACGGCAGCCAATTGCGCACAGCAGTGTCCCACAAACAGTCGTGGATTGAAGTGACCAAATTATTATTTTTCTTGAGGGATTATCATCAGGCGTATGGAGTAAGGAAACTTGCACAAGGTTTCACCCTGCCGGGAATCGAATCCAGGTCTCTCGCTTGCGAGGTGAGTGCTCTAGCCACTGAGCTACAAGACTCCATATTTCGCTAATAAATGTAAATGTGACTGAATTCTGGCAAACACCAACAAATGCCTGAGGGTAAAATTCCAACCATGTCTACTACAGCCTGGCTCAGTTGGTAACACTCTTGCCTCTGAGTCAGATGGTTGTGTGTTCAAGCCCCACATCGGGATGTTGAACTCATGTAGTCTAAACTGACACTCCATTGCAGTAATGTTAAACTGAGGTCCCATCTCCCTGTTCAGGTGGATATTAAAGATCCCATGGTACTACTTGAAAAGAGAAGGGAGTTTTTCCTGGTGTCCTGGCCAGCTCTAATCCTAACCTCAAATAGAATTTGGTCATTCATTTCATGGCTGCTTATGGGAAATTGTTGTGCACAAATGGGCTGCTGCAGTTGCCTACCAAACCACTGCGCTTCACAGTATATCCTGTGAAGCGCTTTCAGACAACAACAACAACTTGGATTTATATAGCGCCCTCCTTCTGGACGGCGTCTCAGAGTGCTTTGCCATCCTCACTATGTGAAAAGCACTATGTCAAATGCAACAATTAGTATTTATTATCCTGTGATTGTTTTTCAAGCCATTTCCACCCAACTCACACTTACCTAGATAGCGGTAGCGAGTGGAACCTGCGGTCGAATCCTTAAAGTTGTAATACTTCTTGTCTTTCAGGTTGTAGACCTTGACTGTGCCAGTCCAGTAATAGGACCCAGGTGCCCCCATCACTACCAGATCCTGCAATGTAAGACACGTGTGAAGTCTCCAGGATTTTCACACAGAGAATGCAACTTTCGGGCCGTCAACATTGTCTAATTTACAGTATTTCTTAACAGGATTCCTTAATAATCCGTCAACTCGGGGTCAGAGAGTAGATCAGGCGGGGGTGGGGGTGTTTGGAGTTCAGGCTCGGCTCCTAGGGGTCAGGGACCTCTACATGGAAGAACTGTCGACAGTATTGCACAACTCAGTATTGAGGAACCCAGTCAAGTCGTACCACAAACTAGAACAACAATGTTTCTCTCCTTTTTTTGTCCACTGATCGGTGAGGTCCAGAAAATCTTATAGCAGGTCACAAATGGAAGGGGTGAATTCATAGCGTTTCACCACCCAATAGATTTGATGATTATTAGATCACTTGGTCAGTATCCTTTTCTACTGTACTGTAATACATCAGGCCTTCACCAGGCTCAGCGCCCTGCATTTTCATGGTGGTGCCATAGCGTTGCAAAAACGGTGCAGGTAGACAGGTTGTGTGTGTGTGTGTGGAGAGGGTGGAGGGGAGGGGGCGCGAGAAGGGGGACGTAATTGAGCTAGTGGCAAGGTTTGAATGACCTGTGGTGTTTCATGTGGTGCTCTATGTATTATCTCATTGAATGCGCTATGAAACGTCACTAATTTCAACCATAATGTTAAAAATACCAAAAGGCATAGAATGAACGACATAACAAAGAAAAAGGCCATTCAGCCCACGAAGACTGTGGTGGCTCTTTGAAAGAACAAACATTCAGTCCCATTCACCTGTCTATCCTCCATAATATTACAAATTCACCCCTATTTGTTCACAGGTCGAGCTCCAATGTTTTACTATTAAAACAAAGATTCACCAGCCAACCATCCAGCCAGCACAGACCCCTTGCCTTGCTCACACTCTGTGATCGTGGTGATGTTCTATACCAGGAAAGGCCAACTTGCAGCCATCCCTGCCCTCTACTACGGGCTTCAGCCATTCACCTAGTTTACTGAATGAACAATTCACATATATACAGTGCCTTTCATTTTAGGACATCTTCATATAGTTAACTGGGAGCCTGAGCATGACGAAGGGTAGGAAAAAGAAAACCGAGGAGAGGGTGAGGGGAAAAAAAAGCAATCCTCACACTATCTTCAAATCACATGTCAACAAGTAGCAGCGTCAGTCAGTGGTTTACGACTGGCATTTCATTATGAAGGGTGGCGGTGGTTCTGCCCCTCTATTCTGGCTGCTTTTGCTGCAGGTGAACAGTATTGTAGCCAAGCTTTCCGGCAGGGCTGAGAAGAGGAAGCAGATGTCCAATTGTTCAGGGCGGGCAGGTGACGAAAGTGGTTCACTGCTCCCGTCAATGACATGCTCCAGCTGTTTCCTGCCTCTAACCTTACCCACCCAATGACAGCAAGCTCAAATTCCCACCACTTTTAATTTAATATTAAGAAAAGATAACCCACAACAGCTTTTATTTCAACAAACGCAAAATTATTAACACAACCTGTGATGGAGGAAGCCAAAGCTGCGTGGAAACGAACATATCATTCTGAAACCGTTAAGTTACAAAATATTTTACAAACATTTGCCTTGCACTATTTTTGGCCTCTGCAGCATTCTGTAGTAAAGCAGCCTGAGCAGATGGTCTATTCATCACTTCCCAACACTTCCCAAAACCTCTGGGCCTTGAACGAAATTATAGTTTCAGATATATTATTAACCTAGCTAACCCGATTTCTTTCCCAGATTAGATGTCATGACAGACCAGAAAGGATTTCCATTGTTTATTAATATACTTTATTAGCATAACTGAATGAAAATTAAGTGTCTGGTACATGACCTCTGATGGAACCATAGAAATTTACAGCATAGAAGAAGGCCATTCAACCCATCAGGTCTGCCCTGGTTCTTTAAAAAGTGTTTTTTATTTAGTTCTAATTAGCTGCCATTTTGTTTTCTCCCTCTCCCATAATCCTCAAAAATATTTTTAGATAAGATACAATTTTACATTGATATGCAAATCCAAGTACGATATGGACTTTGTGATTCATGTAACCCAGACTGGTTATGAAAATCACCAGTTCCATTGATTTAGCATTGGTTTCAAATTGAAATCAGTGATTTCGCCTTTAAGGAATATCCTATGAAGCACTTTGAGATGTCTCAACGGTGTCAAGTGCAAGTATTATTATTATTATTAATATTCTATAAATCAGAAGTAGTTGATTAATGAGATTCTAAAAACGGCTAATTATAAATCCTGAATGGTGCTCGAGTCTGGGAAATAAAAGATCAAATAGTTGCCATTTTTTCTGCAGACAGATTCAAGTTTATCTTTTTTTAAGATGTCGGAAACAGCTCAGATATTCACATCTAATCCCCTTTATGATCCCGTAAATGAGACCTCTTCGCCTCCCCCCCATATCACAGTGTTTGTGTAATCTTACGTTGCTGTGATCTGTAGGTGTTCTTATCAAGCAATGATAAAAGTAAATGCTGGACACATGGTCACTGGAGACGTGAAACTCCACCTGATCTTAGCTACAAGACCATTTTCTCTTAAAATGTAAGACTTCACAGTATTTTGGATATTCTAGAATTCATTCTTAATTAAGAATCAAAATAATAATAATCCTTGTGCCTTATTACATCAGTGAGACATCTCAAAATGCTTCACAGGATATACCGTAAGGTGAATTGACTGTATATTTTGTGGACAAAACGCTGGTTTCTTTTTAAGAAAGCTGAACACACCTTTCCAATGCAAGGATTCTGTGCAGACTTCTGCTGCCAACACAGCCGTCTAACCATCTGCTAGGGAGTCAACGAGAGGTCCAATTGGATTTTCTGCTCCTCCCTCAAGTCTGTGCTCTGTGCCACCCCCGCCTGAGATCAGTTAATCAGCACAGACTGCGGGAACAAACACAGGGTCTTCCCTGTCTGTA
The DNA here is from genome assembly GCF_018977255.1 of Callorhinchus milii. NCBI lineage: Eukaryota > Metazoa > Chordata > Chondrichthyes > Chimaeriformes > Callorhinchidae > Callorhinchus > Callorhinchus milii. The sequence goes on from NW_024704743.1 coordinate 13,879,855, forward strand.
CAGCTGAATAACTCACTCAATAAACACATTGAGCCCTCGGGGGAACCTCATCTTGTGCTTTAATTTGCAACAGTGGACATGTTGTTGAAGAGTGCCCCCAACTTTATTCAAATGGTTCTATCTGAACCTACTTACTGCTCTTACTGAGTCGATCAGCCATGGTGCCTTTGAATCTTGGATCATAGCATTTCAATGCCAGGTCACAAAGTCCCAATTTAATGCAACTTTAAAGTGTTCCATTATGTGACAATTATCACATGGCATTCTGTATTTTGCAGCCCACAGCTCATTATCAAGGCAATACAAGTAGCCGTTCTGTTGTACAGATGGCTGTGGAATGTCCTATGTAGCATGTGGACACGTGGCTCATCGATGTCCCAAACAGAGAACAAGTATGGTCAAGGCTCACTTGTAAAATTGCCGATGCGTTATATCAGCTTATCCACTATGCCACTGACAGGCAGGGCAACTGTACCACTTTAAAGTTAACACGAAAAGCAAATACCCAGATTTATTTTCTGCGTCATGCTATTGAAAGCACTGAAAAACTTTATTGTAGCCATTTGAAACCCACAGTAAACCTCTCTGCAGCTGTTAGGTGATGGAAAGCATGTGTGTATTACATAGGCACCAAAAGACTTGCAGTATTCAAAATGATTTAACAATAAAAGGCCTCCTCCAAAAGGTTGTCATTGAGAGGAGGAGACAAAGGAAAAGACTTCTCAATACATTTTCCTATTGTTCCTGCAATACGCCGTAGCTTAATAGACACCCACACTCACCCCATTTCAGTGCCCCCCGCCCCACCCCCGCTCTCTACCTTTCAAGATGATTCAAACTATGTTAACAAAACCAAGCTCATTTTAAATTCTTTCAGCCCGTTGAATGAGCAACTCAGTTTAATCAAATAATAATTGACACAGCCAGGGGGAATGAGGGGAGATTATTTTCCTCCTATCCGTAAGGAGTTTTCATGACTGGGTGCGGTTTACATTGGAGAAATCCCCTTAATAAATTACACTGTCAAAGTAGATAAATTTATCCACAATTCTGAATAATTGAGAGCTACGTTGTGGTCTGAATTTAGACGTTCCTTTAGTCTCGAAGATAAATTACCTGGATGTGCCCTGCTCACACTGACATTATTCTCAATGCCAAGTCTATGAATCCACGTCCACATTTGCCTGCCAGCAAGTGGCTTTTTCCATAAGCAAAAATTAAGCCGGAAAGCTGAATGCGTGACCCAGTTTCAATGCTATAGACATTATGAACATTGCTGGGGGAACACCCAGACACATCTGGACAATTCCCATTCAGTTGTTAAGGAATTTCCAAATTTCGATCACTTGTTAAACAGCATGGAGATAATAATAATCCTTGCGTTTGATATAGCGCTTTATCACGTCTTTGAGACATCTCAAAGCGCTTCACAGAATAAACTGTGAAGTGAATTGACTGTATATTTTGTGCACAAAACGCGGCAGCCAATTGCCCGCAGCAGTGTCCCATAAACAGTCATGGATTGAGTGACTACATTTTTGGGGGGGCTAACATGTGGTACTTTGGATCATTTAATGAACTGTTTTTGGCTGTCTCCGACCGCACCTCCCTCCCGAGGTAGCCAAAACCCTTAGCCATGCCTTCGTCACTTCCCACCTCGCCGTTTGCCCCAGATCCACTACCCACAAACTACAACTGATCCAGAACTCTGCCACCCACATTCTTACCCACACTAAGCTCCATACCCCCATCACACCAGTCCTCGCCAGGCTCCACTGGCTCGTTATCACAGATTGGATCAATTTCAAGATCCTCTCACTCGTCTACAAATCCCTTCATGCTTTGGCACCTCCCTTCCTTCTTGACCTGCTTTCTCCTCACTCCATTATCTACTGTCTCCACTCGACTAGAATATTTTCCCATTTGTGTATTTCTGTATTGCATCTATCACTTCCTAGTTAGGCACAGCATGTGCTATAGAGATGGAGAGAAAAGCTTTCTCTGCTCTGCCACAAGCATAATCCCCAATCTCCACCTAATACCACTGGGACATTTTCACACCAACTATTCTCATGCCCTCAAAATGCCAACTTTGTACCGACTTTTGGAGAGATGTGGGCTGAGAACAGACATGCATTGAGCCATTATTATGGACTAAATGTGAACCCACATCCTAGAGATGAACAGATTAATTTAGTGCACTCCAGTACCCAACAACATGTAGGGGCCTCACGAACAAGCAGAGAATGGTGACTTACCTCTACAAAGTGGCCAGCTATCCCAGCCTGACATGAACCATGCTCCTCACCGTATGTCTTCTTATATTCTGCACACAAAAAAAACAACCATTGGTTCATGAAGTTTTAGCAAGTCATTGAAGACAATTTGGAGGAGGGGGCTATGTGCTGCAATATTTATCACAACAACAACAAAGTTACATTTGTATAGAACCTTTCATGTTGGGAAGACGTCCCAAGGCGCTGGATAATCAGAGTTTTGGACCCGAGCTGGGGGCCGGGATTGGGGAGGGTGGAGGGCAGGTGGGGGAAGCACGGTGATGGAAAGCACAGTCGAAGAGGAAAGTCTTGAGATGGGTCTTGAAGGAGGCAAAGGAGGGGGCAAGGCGGAGGGACTGTGAGATGGAGTTCCAGAGGGTGAGAGTAGAATGGCAGAAGGCCAGCCCCCCCCGCCAATGATGGAGCGAGCAAGGCGGGGGACATGAAGCAGGCTGGAGCCCGCTGAGCGGAGGGAGCGAACAGAGTGGTAGGGGGTTAGGAGGTCACAGAGGTAGTGGGGAGCAAGACCATGGAGGGCTTTGAAGGTGAGGCAGGATTTTGAACTGTATCCTCTGTGTAATGGTAAGCCAGTGGAGTCGGGCGAGGATGGGGGTGATAGGGTCATGGAGCCTGGTGCGGGAGGGGACATGGGCTGCAGAGTTGTGGATGGTCTGCAGCCTATGGAGGGAGGAGTTGGGGACGCCGACAAGCAAGGAGTTTACATAGTCAAGTCTGGATGTTATGAATGCACGTATGAGAATTTCGGCAGCCTGCGGTGTGAGACAGTGGCGGAGCCGGGCGATGTTGCGGAGGTGGGGGAAAGCAGAGCAATCACATACGTAGTATCACAGCACATACTGCATATGTGATGAATATCACATCATATTTGTATTCCCACGTGTCTGGAACTCCTAGCCTGTATCTTGCTGCCTGCCCTCCTGACTTGAAAGGCACAACACAAATGTAATTTGCTGTTGTTGCCAAAAGTTTTGGCATTTCAAATGCCTGAAACCCAGATCAATTTGACAAATGGAAGAGCTACTTTAAACTCCTTTCCCAATGCACCTCTTACTGGTAATAGAAATATTAATGTTGGCTATTTTGAAGGAAACTGGCTGCAATGACAAAGTAGTAGACCTGGTATTTTGCCTGCTTAGCTTGGTGGAAACAGGAAAGTACTATGCATTTTAATTGAGTACTTTAATATGAAATACGTTTCAACTGGCCACTTAACCTAGCTTGTGTGGGAAACTGTAGTTTAGTTTCCATTCCTATATTTAGAGATTTTCTTTTTTCAGGCTGTACAGCAGACTATGGAACACATAATTTAACTCACCCTAAAACATAATAATAGTAACCATGTACATTACCAGTGCTAAATCCTGGAACATTTTCTGTTTCCTGTTTGGCTGTGACCACCCTGTCCCTTGGGTTTTGACTCCCAACTTAAGGACATATCAACACCTCCTAATCTCGTTGATGAGCCAGACCGGCTTGGTGAACAATTGCTGCGGATCTGACAGTTTTCCAGGCATCTCTCCTTGGAGACAGGCCATTTCCAGAGACACGCATCTTCTCCCCCCACCCTCAAACACGCACACACTCACATCCTCCCCCCCTGCCAGAAGACCTTTAGTCTTAAAATTATACTACATTTTCGTGTTTTGAAAGTGTTGCCAAACTAAACATAGTGGTACCAAGTCCTGATCGCATACGAACTGGGCTTTAATTCTGAACTGGTCAAATGATAGCCCGGACAGAGATCACATCAAATTTAATCTCTCACATCAGGAAAGAGCCAACAAAGCCCAGACAGGCGATTTTCCTCCAGTTGACAGATTACACATTATTCAATTTCCTGCCAAGCCCAGGCCAGCCATTGCTCCACAGGGAGAGCACGGACAACCTCATCTCAGTTAGGCACCTCCAGCAGTCATAATGGCTGAGTCGGAGGTCTGCAAACAGCTTCCTAGTTCATCTTCACAACAGAGGAAATAGTCTGCCGAGTGCATGCTCGGAAAGGGAAAGAAACAATTGACTGATGAATGGAAGCGATTATTTTTCTCTTTCTCCCTGCCCTCCCCCCAACCTCTCCCTGTTCTTCCTTTCCCACAAAATCTTTTCTCTTAGTCTGTTATACATAGTCCTGTAGCTCAGTGGTTAGAGCACTCGCTTTGCAAGCGAGAGACCTGAGTTCAATTCCAGGCAGAGGGCGAAACCTTGGGCAAGTTTCCTTACTCCACACGCCTAATAATAATCCCTCCAAAACCAAAAACAATAATAAATTGGTCATTTTCAATCTACGACTGTTTGTGGGACATTGCTGTGCGCAATTGGCTGCCGCGTTTGCCCACAAATATACAGTCAATTCACTTTACAGTGTGTTCTGTGAAGCGCTTTGGGACGTCCTCCCGACGTGAAAAGCGCTATATCAAATGCAAGGATTATTATTATAGGAAGAAACTGGTGGAGTTGTATCCATACCAATTACCATTAAACGTATGATACATTGTCAGGAGCTTACACCACTGCACCAAATATTCACGAACAAAAGCAGTCACCATGATAGCTTTGCTTTAAGTTCTGTTGTATCAAATCACTTATTTTGCAATGGCAAGATTTATTCATTTCCAATTAAAGATTGCCCTCTCTTTTTATACTGGGAAATTTGGGGGAACCTTGCGTGGGGAAGGGGGTTATGTACACGCAAGTTGTTGTTGTTGCTATAATTGCATATTGTTGCTGTAATGCTCTCCGAAATGAGGTAAGCACCTCTCTAGGGAAAGAGCACACATTCCACCCCAGACATAGGGTACGTAGCCGCTAGCAGAAAGCCAAGAACAATTTTATTCTGACCCCTCAACAGGCAATTCATTTCACATCCACCCAGTCTGTGAACATTGCAAACTAGACCCCGTTTTCTGCAGAACTTTCTCTGCAGCAAAACAGTTCAATCACAATCTAAGTCAGACCCCTGTGTATGTGGTTGAGCAACTGTGCAGGCAGACAATTCACATTATGAGGGGGGAGAGGGGAAGAAGAGTTAATCTATATTTTCTTCCCTTTATTTTTTTAGTCTTCTGACACCAGATGACTAAGAGGACAAGGTAACGGCCTGCTTCAGTACTGCTCTGGTACTGACCACCAGCTAGAAAGATTAGCTACCCATCAGCTACTCACTCAATTGGGTACAATTGACAACCTCTCTCTGACTCTCCACACTCTCCATCTTGTAAAGCCAAGGTGTACTTCAGCAAAGCTCATTCACTCCTTCCTTGCATCAAATTGACCCTCACCTTGATAACAGGGGAGCAGCTCTTTTGTATTCTGGTACAGATTGGGTGGGATGATGTAGCAGGCTCCATGAGGCAGGATATGTTCAGACTGATAGTGGATATTCTTCCAACGGTGTGCACACGCCTGAAATAAACACAAAGAAAGATCATCTGTTAATGAAATAAACATAGTTGGAAAAAAACAATGACAAATGGTGATGTCACTTAAAGCTCACAAGCAACAGTCAGGAGAATGTCAGGGATGATATTAGTTTAGATGGAATATTATTCAATGGATATTTTAGCAAATATCTATGCTCCAAAGCCAGCAGTAACTGTTTACACAGTGTGTTCAAACAACTGCATGAGGTTTGTGAATAAGTCTGTAATTCTTCCACAAGAACTGCTGCAAAAGTCTAACATAGTTATCAGTAAACAACAAACAGACAACTTTGCAGCCACCTGCCAATGTGATTCCCGAAAGCATGTGAACAATCTGCAGCAATCATTGAAAGGCTCCATTTCTTTCTCAGATGTGCTTTGTGCATCAATGACTTTTGACGTGATATTATTTATTTACACTTGAGTGAGTGCAAATACTATTATCACTGGACAGAGAAAATGTTCACCCCAGGGAATAGCTTTGCTTCAAATAGGCAGTGCCTCCACCTCCCAACTGCCCTCAAGTTCCTGTGCTCTTGACTCAATGGTTCCAATTGGGGGTGGCCTGTAGACTCCATGGCTCAAATCTAAATATCAGATAACAACAACAACAAGATTACATTTGTACAGCGCCTTTCACGTCGGGAGGACGTCCCAGGCACTGAAAGCAACTCAGCCTTTGCTGGGTCAAATCTGCCAATCCCAGTGAGGTGATGGGGGTGTGGGAAGGTGAAAGAAGGCTGATATCTAGTGGGGAATCTCAGTCTCACATTTTTTGACCACCTTGACTTTCATTGATGTTGTCTGTTCAGATAGACATGGATTCTTAATTTGGATACTGAGGGAGCCAATTAAACTCAGGGAAGGGAAAATGTTGGAGCAAAGGCGTTAAGAAAGACATCTGTGCCTTTCACACATTCATATAAAACCTCTAATAAAATATATTCACCCGACCAAAGCACGTAAGAGAACATATTAATAACATTATGGTTTGGTTCCATAAACTCAGACCCCCACGTTAAAACCAAACATGAGAAACTATGCACAGGAAGTGCTGCTGCTGTCATTCAGTTTTTACTGTGGGAAGTTGGCTATCGAGCGCCAGAAGTAATAGGTTTATACTAGAAGCTCCAGCACTATAAGCGGTTCAGTGCTAACTGAAGTAGGTGCCTATGACAAGGTCACTCTGTATCTGTTCCATGTAAGAGACAAAGGTCTTGATTATTTGCCATCTCCCCAACACCCCTTCCCCCCTCCTCCAAGGGGAGAAAAAAGGACTATTGCAGCCTGAAAATCTTCAGTCTAGCGCTGGACTGGATTTGTTAGGAACTATCAATCTGGACCACATTCTTCAAAGTATCTTTTGAAGTGCACAATTACAAGGCCTCCAGATAAGAACACAAGAGCTTTTAGGACATGAAAAGGACAAAAGGAGCTAACACGCATATCCCTTTCTGAGAGTTGGCTAACCCATATATGACCACATCCCTTAACCACTTGCTTTTCACAAATCTATTTCATGCCGCAGCAGTTAGTGTGATTTCCCTGTAACAGTAATCTATGTGCAAAAACAGACCCACATGACTTTCCTTCTTTGTTCAAGCAAGACACTTATACTTGAGGGTTAGTAGATAATGACGGTGCACTGACAGTGGCATTGTGAGAGTCCCGCGGAGGTGATTCGCTAATTATTAGTAAATGTCATATCCTTAGTAGGCGGGCTGATTCCGTTTGTTGGTAAATCCACCGACTCTGGTGGCTTGAGTTTATAATAGAATTTTTCCCATTATAAGGTCACACTTCCAAGGTCGAGAAACTTACTGGCCTGTCGAGAATCACAGACATTAACTGACCTTTGGGAGGTTCAGCTGCCACAAGCAGTTAATTGACAGATGAACTGAGAGCCATCTTTGTGTTGTAAGATACTACGTGCTTCCCTGCTGACAGGCCTGGCTTTCCAATTCCTAGTTGGAGAAGCTGCAGCCGGTTGCACTAAACTCTTGTTACTTTGATCAAAAGTCGTTCTCTCTGTTTGGACCTTGGTGCTTGTAATCTGACTTGGCCATCAGACTGTGATCACTCAGTAGATTTCCTTATCTTAGCTGCAAGTGCTGAGAGAGTGAAGTCAGACTGGGTTTGAAGAGACAGAGGGGGAGAGAGAGAGATGCACAGCAGTGGAACATGGAGAGTGTACATGTTCTTTTTAAAGTCCACACAGAACAGCGGGAAACTTTGGCTACATATTCTGTCAGGACATGATACTCTGTAATAGCAAACAAATCCGCTTGGTTTACATAGAAGAGAAAGCCAAATGAGTAAAGGCTGGAGCACTGATACCTCATGACCAGATTGCCGATGGTTTGAAGCCCAGTATGTGCTCAATTTCTTGATCTCAGCCAGGGTAGCAGTTGAGTTGCTACAATTTTCCCGTATATCGGTCATCTTTCCCCTCCCCAAACCTCCCTTGGTTACCACCCCCAACTTGGTTCCCATCCATCATTGTTGAGCCCTTTGAGTCGTCCTCTGACGTGGAAGGTGCAGTATTGGTGAAAGCAGTAATGCATTGTCCACTGGCATCGTGCCCGCCCCTTTAAAAACGACCGTCATCACTCCTATCCTTAAAAAAAAACCCTCCCTGGACCCATCCCTGCTCTCAAACTACCGCCCCATCTCCAACTTTCCTTTCTTAGGTCCTGCAATGAGTCATTGTTTCCCAGCTTCGCTCCTTCCTCTCCCGCCACTCCCTTCCCAAACCCTTCCAATCGGGTTTTCGTGTCGGCCACAGCACAGAAACAGCTTTGGTCAAAGTGACAAATGACATTTTGTCCATCTACGACCAGGGCTCCCTCTGCTCCATGTCCTCCTTGACTTCTCTGCTGCCTTAGATAATGTTGCCCACTCTATCCTCCTCCACTTCCTCTCCTCTCACCTCAACCTTCATGGTTCTGTCCTTCCACTGGCTTCCCATCACACAGAGGATAAAGTTCAAGATCCTGGTCCTCACCTTCAAAGCCCTCCATGGTCTTGCTCCCCCCTACCTCTGCAACCTCCTAACCCCCTACCATCCTGCACCCTCTGTTTCACATCCATCGCCTCGCCCGTCCCACCATTGGCGGGCAGGCCTTCTGGCATTCTGCCCAACCCGCAGTCCCTTGGTCTTGCCCTCTCCCTTGCCTCCTTCAAGACCCATCTCAAGACTTTCCTCTTCGACCGTGCTTTCAATCACCCCGCTTCTCCCCCTGCCTCCATAATCCTGACCCCCAGCTCTAGTCCAAAACTCTTGACTGACCAGGGTCTTGAGACGTCCTCCCGACATGAACAGTGCTATACAATTGTAATTTTGTTGTTGTTGTTGTTCAACGTTTCAGGTCCTACCTCTCACACCATCTCCACTTCATTTTCACAAATGGCTTTTCCTCTAGCCGCCACACCGTTTCGTGCAGCGTTCCTCAGGGCTCTGTCCTTGGTCCCCTCCTCTTCAATATCTATATGCTCCCTCTTGGTGACATCATCCGCAAACATGGGATCAACTTCCACATGCGGATGTCACCCAACTCTATCTCTCTGCATCCACCCTCGACTCCAGGACCCCTGCTGTCTTGACAGAATGTCTGTTAGACATCAAGTCCTGGATGAGAGCTAACTTTCTGCAGCTGAACATCAACAAGACTGAGATCCTCCTGATTGACTCCTGTCAGCGCCTCCACACCTCAGGCATTGACAGCTTCACCATCCACAGATGCACACTCTACCTCACCGAACCAGTCTGGAACCTCGATGTCTTGTTTGACCCACAACTATCCTTTCTACCCCACATCCGTGCCATGATCCACTCTGCCTTCCTCCACCTCCGCAACATTGCCTGGCTCCACCACTGTCTCACACCGCAGGCTGCCGAAACCCTCATACACGCATTTATAACTTCCAGGTTCGACTACGAAAAACCTCCTACTGGTCGGCCTCCCCAACTCCTCCCATGTCCTCTCCCGCACCAGGCTGCACGACCCTATCACCCTGATCCTCATCCGACTCCACTGGCTTCCCATCACACAGAGGATACAGTTCAAGATCCTGATCCTCACTTTTGGACACAGTATGGACACTATGGGCTGAAATGTCTCTTGTGCTGCAAACACTCTGATAAGATACCAATGTTTAGATAAGGTACCAGATGCCTGACCTACACTCAGTTAGCTGATCTCCAGCTGAGTCGACACCAGGGGACATTGTAGTTGGCCTCTTGGGAAAATCAACCAGGGTAACTAGTCTGAATGATTGCCTGTGTCCCCTGCTGTAAAGTGTGTCTGTCAATGTCGGATAAGATTGGGAGTGGGCTTGACTATAATTTTCACTGCAAATAGCCCGACAACACTGCGGATACTGCACAGATCAGTGCAGGTCCCAAACATAACTACTGAGAGCCATGTATGCTATTCCCAGACTTAAAGAGAGGAACTAAATGAGTGGCTGAGTAGACTGAGCTATGTTCCTTATTTCTTAAAAAAGATGTTAAGGGGTGATTTGATTAAGGTAATTAAAATAATGAATTTACAGGTAAGATAGTACATAACACTTTCTTTTAGTAGAGGAGTCCATTTCAAGGCCATGGAATCAGATCCAAGACAGTTATAACTGAGGTCAGGGAGCATTTCCTCACCCAGAGGGTTGTAAAGGTGTGGAGTGCTCTGCCCCAGAAAGCTGTAGAGGTGAAATTAATAGGGATTCTTTAAAAAGAGATGGACAGATACTGGGTGGTAACAACAACAACAACCTGGATTTATATAGCGCCCTCCATGCCGGACAGCGTCTCAGAGCGCTTCACAGTACAGATCCCGGGGCCGAACCAGAGGGAGGGGGAGGAAGGTGACCAAAGGCGTGATCAAAAAGAAAGGTCTTCAGTCGAGACTGAAAGTGGGAAGAGACGAAGGGAGAGGAAGGGAGTTCTAGAGCCTTGGGGCGGTGAGAATGCGGGTGGCAGAGTTTTGGATGACCTGGATATTGTGAATGGTAGTGGAGGGGAGACCGGCGAGGAGGGCATTTGAATAGTCTAGCCAAGAGGTGACAAAGGCATGGACCAGGGTTTCAGCGACTTTTGGAGTGAGATATTGGTGGAGACGGGCGATGCATCGGAGGTGGAAGAAGCGGTGCTGGTGAGGGACTGGATGTGAGGGAGGAAGGATAATTGGGGGTCAAACCTGACGTCTAGATTGCATATGGGTTCGGAGAGTTTTAGGGGGAGGTCAGGTAGGTGGAGGAGGTGAGAACCGTGTCATTTTAGACCTTGACGGGAACCAAAGAGTATGGGTTCCGTCTTGTCAACGTTCAGTTGAAGGAAATTTGCGCTCATCCAGCTCCTGAGATCTGACAGGCAGGCTGACAGAACATCAGGGGACTGGGGGTCACAAAGTGAGGTGGAAAAATAGAATTGGGTGTCGTCTGCATATATGTGGAAATGTACCCCATGTCTGAGGATAACATCCCCAAGAGGGAGCACATAGATCAGAAAGGAGGGAGCCAAGGATGGATCCTTGGGGCACCCCACAGGTAACCGGGTGAGAGCGGGAGGAAAAGCCGTTTGTGCAGATGTACTGCTGGGGGTTCGTGAGATAGGACTCAACTGATCCAGAGGGGATGGACTGGTTGATAACATCATCCAGTAGTGTGCAGGGGAGGGGGAGCTGGGTGACCATCAAGTTGGTGGGGAGGGAGTCGAGGCAGCAGGTGGTGGGTTTCATTGAGGTGATGGTGGGTGAGAGGGAGGAGGGAGAGATGGGGAGGAAGGAATGTAGGTTGGGGGTCGTGGTAGGAGCTGATGATGGGAAGGGTGAGGGGGATGGAGAGAGGGTGGTGGTGGGTGACAAGATGCAGGAGGCTGCCTGGCGGATGTTGTGTATTTTGGATGAAAAGAAGTCCATGACCTCCTCGCACTTGGCATTGGATGTGATAGGGGAATGGGGAAAATGCAGGACATTGGGATTAAAAAATCTGCCAAAATCTAATAAACTGGTGGAACAGGCTGGATGGACTGACACAAGAAATCATAAGACCCAAATTAGGGGGATGTACTTTGTGTTAAAGACAAGTTTTAAGGAAAATTTTAACATCCATTTTGTACTATTTGGGCTGTGTGAAGTGCTTTGAGATGGCCTTACGACGTGAAAGACACTGTAGAAAATTAAACTGTTCTTAACAATAAAGGAATGGAATGTATTTAGAAATAAGATGACTTTGACCTCCAATGCTCAGACCGCCAGGTTTCAGTTTCCTAAGTATTATGGTTGGTTGTAATGGAGGTTAGTGCTGTGGGTGGGATGACGCACATCCCTGAGGTACAAAGAACTGAGCAGCAGCTCCTCCAGAGTCAAGAAATTACTACTCCAAAATAGCAACAACTTCCTTCCATCACACTCGCCTTCATCACAATGCTGGTCAGCCACATTGGTTTCAAAATGTTTGAGAAAGGAGTACATTAGATTGTGTGATACATATATCTAAGATAATTGGCAAAACAACCAGAGGGGAAATGAGAAGACATCTTTTTACCCAGAGAGTTGTTTCGGTCTGGAATGCACTGCCTGAAAAGGTGGTGGAAGCAGATTCAATAATAGCTTTCAAAAGGGAATTGGATAGGTATTTAAAAAGGAAAAATTTGCAGGACTACAAGGTAAGAGCGGGGAAGTAGGACTAGTTGGTAGGTCTTTCAAGGAGCTGGCACAGGCACGCTGGGCCGAATAGACCTCCTTCTGTGCTGTAATTTCCTATGATTCTCTGATACCCTAGAACGTCACTCAAATGACTTCTGGGTGAGAAATAATCCCTCACACATAGTGCCCTGGTTACACAGGGTGTGTGTGGTACATGAAGGGATCCAGCCTCATCAGAGGTACACTGAGCTGGCTGTGGATTTGAGATCGACAAGCATGCTTCCCTCGAGCAAAGGCACACAATCACTATAAATATCACCTCTGCTCAGAGCTCCCTCCAGACAATCCTCCAGTCTGTTTGCACCAACCCTCTTGGTTACATCTTCAGAAAGGTATGGGTGGCCCGAGCAAAACAACACTTAAAATGTCTGTTCACCCACTCTAGAGACCTGATGCCAAAACCTGACTCCTTTCATCAGATCCCATGTGTCAATTTACAAGGCCAGATAGGAAAGACCACCAGGAAACATGAGCCTAATCATTCTTCATATTCTCTTTTTGTCCACCGTCTACTCTTTTGAAACATGGATATTAATAACCTTCGGTCCACATTACTGAGCTGTCATCAATCAAGTAGCCATGATTTTACGGTAATAACTTAAACAAACCATGTGCGCTGGGTAGCAGGTAGCTGTGTTATGCTATACCCCAGGGATTTTCCTTTACTTTCTATCACCGCAGAATATCAAAAGCACGATTTGTGCCGTGTTTAGGAATGGGACACGCATTTTGTTGTCGCTTTAGCATTATTTGCCTTCTATTATACTGAGATTTTAAATTTCCATTGATGTACAGACCTGTTCCATTCAGGCTCTTCTCCAAGACCAAACATTGGTGCAAAGATTGTGGGGGGAAAGGGGGCAAAACCACGGGCACTTAGAGTATTTCTGATGCTTATTCGTTATTTGGTGTCTCGTTTATTGTAAAGTGGGGGTTCTTCTGTTGACAGAATCCCCGAATCCACAGCTCAGTGCACATCTGTAGCAGCTGGATTGCTTAATACATTGAAGAACAGCACTTCATCCTCCTTTTAGGCACCTTACAGCCCTCTGGCCTCAACATTGATTTCAACTACTTCAGACTCTAACCACAGCTCCCATCTTCTCTCAGCCTTGCTCCCACACCCCCATCTCTTCTATAACCATTAACATATTCTCTGGTTCTTAGACATATCTGTTCTGTCTATAATCTCCCACTATTGCCTTTTGTTTTGCACCATCAACACCTCTAATCTCATCATTTTCTGTCCTCCATCTAAAAATGTTTCCTTTGTCTTTCTTTCCCTGCCCCCTTCCCTGCTTATCCTTATAATCTGCTCCCTTCCAACACACCCCAATTCTAACGAAAGGTCATAGATCTGAAACGTTAACTCATTTTGCTTTCTCCATGGATGCTGCCTGACCTGCTGTGTGTTCCCAGTGACTTTGGTGTTTATACCTTTTGCTTAAGACGTCTTTGTCTTGTCTCCCATCTGTGATCAGCCTGTCAGTGGCTAATTGACATTTTATTCCACGGCACTTTGTTTTGCTTCCTCAGTTTCCAGATCAACAGAAACAACCCTAACAGACTCATTCCTTTGATCCTAGGTTATTTTCATTTGTATGTGTGTGAGCGTGTGAAAACGTGAAAAAGCTTTTACTGACAGCGTCACACAGCGATGATGCCCCTTTAAATTTCTGGAGGGGTGCACATGGAGAAGGGGATGGTTACTTGGGAAAGAGTCCAGACAATACCAATGCTCCCCCAGCATTGCAACGCAGTGTCAGCTTAAACTATTAGCTCAAAGTCCTAACGTGGGTCTTGAACCCTCAACCTTCTGACTCACAGCCGAGGGTGCTACTGATTGAGCCAGGCTGACACATGGCAGCTGCAGCCAGTGTATGGCATTTCTGGTACAGCGTAGATCCATAGTTACACCTGCATTTCTAACAAGACATGCACTATACCAGGGAACATTCTAACAGGGTAAAATTGTGTCATTCGCTGAGATGACTGTGAAGTACAAACAATATGATGCATAAAGAAGTTTGAATTGACTGTATATTTTGTGGGCAAAACGCGGCCGTCAATTGTGCCCAGCAGTGTCCCACGAACAGTCGTGGATTGAGTGACCAAATTATTATTAATATGTTTTTTTGAAGGAATTATTATCCCCGAAAAGTGATCCGCCAATCGACTCACAACTGGATTCCTACTTCCTGCTAGGTAAGCATAGGGATGCGAAGTAAGTAAATTTACCCAACGTTTTGCCCTGCCCAAAGTTCCAGTGCAACACACATTTTCATTGCCATGACCAAGCAAAAAGCACTAAATTACATTATACACCTTATAATCCTTAACATCAACTAAACCCAGAGTTTAGTAAAGAGTACACTACGTACACAGTAATCCAATAGGACAAGAAAAATCCTCTTCAGGAAATGGTCTTATTTCTAGCATTCGTCTGATTTGATTAATAAAAACAGCCTCCCCACCCCACCCAATACTCTCAATTGATTCAAGAACAACATTGTTACATGTATCCAGCAAGTGAGTTCAATCCTAAGGGGGGAGAATGTGGATAGATTTTTATATTAACAACCCAGTCTTCTGACTCTGCAGCTAGACACTAAATCACATTAAAGGGGACTAACTTCAGTAACAGATGATTCCAACCAAATATACAAAGTGACTTGTATATCAGTGCTCTGAGAAACTACCCCATGTGAAAGGTGCTATATATAAATGGAGAAACCTATATAAAAGTTGTTGCTGATAATACTAAACACACAATGTGAGGAAGAACACGTAAGCAAGACAAACACAAATGCCTCTCCTCCCAAAACCATCCCCCACCCACACACACAAAAGAATTTTTTTTAACACATTCTCATAAAGTCGGGTCCCACTAAGAATATCACTGACAGTATCAAAACAGTACCAGCTCTGCGATCTCGCCACAGAGAAACAGTAATTGCACTTGAGAGGTTCCAGCACAACCTACATTTTCACTGAAATTACCAAGCAAACAGTCCCATTTGACATTATACACTGAAAATAAAATACAAAATGACATTTGTATATTACCTTTCATGTTCGGAGGACAACCCAAGGCGCTGGGATGTCCTCCCAGGACATCCTCCATTTATATTAAAATCTAACATAAATCAGCACATTGAGGACACTTTCTTTTCCTGACCAAGGCAAACTAGTTGAAGTGTTTGCAGACCCAGAAATCTCCAAATATTTACATTTCTGTGAAGGCCCTGGCCACACTGCCCACTGTAAACAAAAAATAACCGCCAATTGATTGCCCAAACCATTGCAGCTCAAAGTGCAGGGTTTCAGAGAAAGAGCATGTCAGAGTGAAGTGAAAGCATTAAGGATGTGGCATTCTCTCAGCCTGTCAAGAGTTTGTGTGTAAGCGGTGTGCACACAGCCATGGTAATAATAACTAATGCGGTCATTGCTTCAGTCGCTGTAACCTAATCCTCGTCCTATGTCTCGAGTACGTCACATGAACCACTGAAAGCCCCAGCACATCAGATTGCAGTATCTTTTTCAGTGCAATTTGGCCTGTGGGACAAACAGTCCACACGACCTGTATCACAACAACAACAACTTGCATCTGTGTAGCGCCCTTCACTCCATCGTGTCACAGAGCCATAAAAGGCAGTTTAAGAGGTTACAGTGAGAGCACATTGTGCCATCATTTCCTGTTCGTGACAGACCTACAGATAATGTACAACACCTCTAAGTGACACATGCACCTGAATCCCATTCAGTTTCCTCTTTTTATTCCCTTGTTCCATTGCGTCATGGGGGGGAGGAGTGAGGGGAAAGAGAGGGGTCACTGACCCACAATGGGTGTCTCTCACTCACCCCTAATGTCAGGCAAGTTTCCTTACTCAACACACATACGCACGCTTCTGCTTACCCACCAGCATGTAGGAACCCAGTTGTTAGTCGATTGGCAGATAACTTTCTGGGAGTAATTGAATTGCATTGAATCACGGGAAATGACACCCTGACCCGTCAACGTACTCACACTTACTCACACTCTGCATTGAATCATCTAAAACGTAGCCGTGATCCGTCACTACCTGCACACTTACCAGTTGCAGTGACAAAGTACCATATTCACACTTAGCGGCTGCATTGAATTACCCATGACTGTGTAGATTATCGATTAAATCATATTTTATACAGTTTGCCTGCAACTCACACTTTATGTAAGTCATATTAAATTTTATGGTCCTGGCTTTTGAGTTTTATTGTATATCCGATGGTTACAGTAAGGCACAGGGTTACAATAATTGTTTGAAGTCTGGAATCATTTCAAGCACTAAAAGATATTGCCTTACCAGGATACTGCCGCTGCCTCCTTGCTGTCGGGACAGACTCACACCCATCCACTCATTGTCCCTGTCCTCCTTACACGTTTTACCACAAGACTTTTCTCGTTGATTACCTGAGAATTTCAGACAAAAGATCCGTCACTCAAAGCATTTCAAGGCAAATAAACAACAAGGATCATCTTCTGCAGCCCAAAAAGGATTCCTAGAAATATAAAAGTGTGCAGAACATTGTACTACAACTCATTCCAAACACAGTGGGATGTGTTTGGAATGCAGCTCTGCATTGCATATCATTCGATTTTATGAAGCTTACAAATAAACACCATCAAATGTTAAGAATCTAGAGAAACAGGACACTCAGTCCATCAAGCCTATTCTGTCATTTTGTTAGATCGTGGCATGCCTTTTTAGTTCCATATCCCTGTCTTTTTGGAGTCCTTCAGCTGTAGCGGAGTTCTTCTTTTCCTTATCTATATGCTCCCTCTGGGCAATGTCATCCGCAGACACGGGGTAAACTTCTACATGTACTCAGGTGACACACAAATCTACTTTGCCTTCTCCAGTGCCAACTCCAGGTCCCCTGATGTTCTATCAGCTTGTCTGGCAGACATCAAGACCTGGATGAGTGTCCTGCAGCTGAATATGGACAAGACAGAAGCCATACTCCTTGGCTCCCGTCAACGTCTTCACTACTGTGGATCTGAACTCCTCAATCTCCCTGCGACTCCCTCAGACTCACCAAACCAGTGCACAATCAAGGCGTCCAGTTCGACCCCCAGCTATCCTCCCTCCCCCACATGCGGTCCCTGAGCAGGACCGCCTTCCTCCACCTCTGCCACATTGCCCACCTCTGACCGTACCTTACTCCAAATGCAGCCGTCACCTCCCGCTTGGATTACTCAAACTCACTCCCGGTCGGTCTCCCCAGCTCCACTAGTCATAAAGATCAAGTTCATTCAGAACTCTGCTGCTCACATACTGACCGGGACCAAACTCCGTACCCACATCTCACCAGTTCTGGTCAGGCTCCACTGGCTCCCCATCACCAAACGGATCAAATTCAAGATCCTCACGCTCGTGTTCAAATCCATTCACTCCCCGGCACCTCCCTAGCTTTCCGACCTCCTCACTCCTCAATCTGGTCGACTGGCGCCAGCCTCCAGTTTGTCCCTCGCACCCTGCGCTCCACCGTCGGAGGTCATGCTTTCAGCCACCACGCCCCCAAACTCTGGAACACTCTCCCTCAATCCCTCCGCCTTGCCTCCTCTCTCCCCACTTTCAAGTCCCGCTTGAAAACTTTTCTCTTCAACTGTGCTTATGGCCACCTCCCCTTCCCCCCGACTTGGAGTCAGGCTCTGCCACTGTTAAGCGCTCTGAGACGTTACCCTGCGTGGAGGGCACTATATAAGTGCAAGTTGTTGTTGTTGTTAGCTGTTAGAGCACTCGCCTCGCACGCAAAAGGGCCTGGGTTTGATTCCCGGACAGGGCGAAAACTTAGGCAAGTATCCTCACTACTCACGCCTCTGTTTACCGAGTGTTAAGTACGAACCTGATTGGCGGATCACTTTTCCAGGGGTAATAATGCATTAAAAAATATATAATAGATAAATAATAATAATTTGGTCTCTCAATCCACGTCTGTTTGTGGGACACTGCTGTGCGTAATTGGCTGCTGCGTTTCACCTAAAAAATATACAGTCAATTCACTTTACAGTATATTTTGTGAAGCGCTTTGAGACGTCTCAAAAACTTGATAAGGCGCTACATCAAATGCAAGGATTAATATTAAATCTTCCAAGGTCAATATTTGATTTATGCATTTTGGTTTGTTGGGCCAGTGTACCTCACTGTGAAATACAACAATAATAATTCTTGCATTTGATATAGTGCCTTATCAGCTCATTGAGCATTCCCAAAGTGCTTAACAGAATATACTGTAAAGTGAATTGACTTTACAGTATATTCTGTAAATCTGATTTTGTGAGTGAAATGCAGCAGCCAATTGCACACCGCAGTGTCCCACAAACAGTAGTGGATTGAGTGAACAAATTATTTTTTTGAGGGATTATCACCCGATCTGCCAATCCCCTAATAACCAGGTTTCTACTCACTGCTAGGTAAACAGAGGCGTGTGGAGTTAGGAAATTTAACCAAGGTTCACCGTGCACGGGAATCAAACATGGCTCCTCTCGCTTGCGAGGCGAGTGCTCTAATTCTGCATAGAGTCATTCTGTTTGTTTGAATACAACTTGCACTTATTGAAGATTGAAATCAGTGGAGATGTACAGAAATAGGAAGCTCCCTCCAGCCCATTTCTTCTGCAGCCACATCCCAACCTTATTATCTAATCCATTCGATCTCCAGGAGCAAAGCTCAACCCTTTCTTCCCTCCCTCCTTCCACAAGCATTTCTCACCATTCCCCAGCAGCACAGAAGTCGGGGAGCATTTGATTATTTGTGTCACTACATTATGCCCCTCAGCTCACTCGCTCACAGTGAAATTTGACTATCCATGGTCAACATGGAGTCTCTCCGGGAGCATTTTAATCTGTGACATAGCACTACTTGACACAGCCGCGTGTGCTTTTAAACCAGTTGATGCAGACCATTTCAGGATATCTGAAAGCCAGTGTGAATGGATTTATTGTTCAGTGAAGAATCGTCAACAGTAAAGTTCACTAATCCCTAGAGGAACTTCCAGCTGCGAGGAGGTGCTTGTTTTGGTATCTGAAAATAGCTTTCCTTCAGAGTAACAACAGATGAATACAGAGCAACGTGCTACCTAACATTGGTTACTATGGATCCAATAACCCTTGCAATTTTCTATAGCGGCTATAACGTAAAAATGTCTTGAGTCATTTCCCAGACATTTGCTAAATGTAGTCGCTGTATTTTGAAAAAAAACATAGCAGCCAATTTGAGCGCAGAAAAATTCCAAAACAGGCATGAAGTGAATGATCATTTTTATCCGGGGGATTGTTGGTCAGGACAGGACCCAGGAGAACTCACAGGAGAAAGAGTATCACAGGATTCTTAACATTCATTTGAACAGGCAGCTGGGACCTAGGTTTAACATCTCATCCAAAGGACAGCACCTCTGACAACGCACCATCTCTCAGCCCTGCACTGGGGTGTCAGCCAACATGTGAGCTTGCAGCTTCCAATTCCATTCGAAACACACGATTGTCAAATTAACCACACTTAGTGAACCAAGCCAAATGGTGTTTTGCGTCACTGCTATGTCCTCTCAAACTGAACACAGATTACAGCTAGGTCACAGGGTAAAGAGGTCAATAGCCTCATTAAAATTACATTTGTGGTTTTCAAAGAGCTGGGTGAATATTTTAATTTCAAACAAAGTTAACTTGATCACAATAATTGAATAAGATGTCACTAAGACATTTAAGGGAGTCAGTCGCTTTGCTTGACTTTTAGAATTGCCCTCAAAGCTTTGATCTACAGTCTGGTCTGCAACATCTGGAAATTAGTGCTGTGTAATAAATACTCGTGCAGAAATTCCATCAGGGTCCAGATTTATCCTATTTATTGAAGCAATTTAGAGATTGAGAATTTGGCAATTTGTTGCATTCAGTCTTACCTTTGATACCGGCCTTCTTTTTCTCAAAACTTTGCTGCCTGTATCCTCACCCACACCAAACCCGGATCGATTTCACGATCCTCTCACTTTGTGTACAAATCACTTCATGCCCTGGCAGCTCCCTGGCAACTCCCAACCTCTCTGACTTCCTCATACCCCATTCCACTACCCACTGCCTTTGTTAAAGACCAGGGGACATGAAGCAGACTTATATCATAGAATCATAGAATTATACAGCACAGAAAGAGACCATTCGGCCCATTGTGTCCGTGCTGGCTTTCTGAAAACAGCTATCCAATTCAATCCCTCTCTCCCGCTCTCTCCCCATATTCCTGCAAACTTATTCTGCCCAAATAATTATCTACTTCTCTCTTAAAAGTTGTTATCAAATCGGCTTCCACCGCCCTTTCAGGCAATGCATTCCAGATCCCAATAACTTGCTGCGTGAAAAATTTCTCCTGATCTGTTTTAAATCAGTGTCCTCAGGTTACCGACCCACCCACCAGTGGAAATAGTTCCTCCTTGTTCATCCTATCGAAACCCCTCATAATTTTGAAAACTTCTATTAAGTCTCCTCTTAACCTTCTCTGCTCCAAGGAGAATAATCCCAGCTTCTCCAGCCTCTCCTGATAACTGAAGTCCCTCATTCCTGGTACCATTCTGGTAAATCTCCTTTGCACCCTCTCCAATGCCTTGACATCCTTCCTAAAGTGTGGTGCCCAGAACTGAACACAGTCTCTCGCTGAGGCCTAACCAGTGTTTGATAAAGGTTCATCATAACTTCCTGACTTTTGTATTCTATGCCCCTATTTATAAAGCCTAGTATCCCGTATGCTTTTTTAACAGCTTTATCTACCAGTCATGTCACCTTCAAAGATTTACTTATATGAACCCCAGGTCTCTGTTTTCCTTCAGCCCCTTTAAGATTGTACCTTATATTTCCATACCATCTAGCTTATATTTAGCAATGATCCCGCACACAACACCGCCCCATCTCCCCGCCCTGGCAAACAGCACTGCCCCCCCCGCAAACACCACTGCCCCCCCCACAAACACCACTGCCCCCCCCACAAACAGCACCGCCCCGCAAACAGCACTGCCCCCCCCGCAAACAGCACTGCCCCCCCGCAAACAGCACTGCCCCCCACGCAAACAGCACTGCCCCCCCCGCAAACAGCACTGCCCCCACGCAAACAGCACTGCCCCCCACGCAAACAGCACTGCCCCCCACGCAAACAGCACTGCCCCCCCGCAAACAGCACTGCCCCCCCCACGCAAACAGCACCCCCCCACGCAAACAGCACTGCCCCCCACGCAAACACCACTGCCCCCCCGCAAATACCACTGCCCCCCCGCAAACACCACTGCCCCCCCCCACAAACAGCACTGCCCCCCCCACAATCAGCACTGCCCCCCCGCAAACAGCACTGCCCCCCCGCAAACAGCACTGCCCCCCCCCGCAAACAGCACTGCCCCCCCCGCAAACAGCACTGCCCCCCCCGCAAACAGCACTGCCCCCCTTGCAAACAGCACTGCCCCCCCCGCAAACAGCACTGCCCCCCACGCAAACAGCACTGCCCCCCCCGCAAACACCACTGCCCCCACCCAAACAGCACTGCCCCCACGCAAACAACACTGCCCCCCCCAAACAGCACTGCCCCCCCCCCACAAACAGCACCCCCCACAAACAGCACTGCCCCCCCCGCAAACAGCACTGCCCCCCCGCAAACAGCACTGCCCCCCCCGCAAACAGCACTGCCCCCCCCACAAACAGCACCGCCCCACAATCAGCACTGCCCCCCGCAAACAGCACAGCCCCCCCACAAACAGTACTGCCCCCGCAAACAGCACTGCTCCCCGCAAACAGCACTGCCCCTGTAAACACGATGTACACGCTGTACAGCAACAACAAGAAGAAGCCTTTTGTATAGCGCCTATCACGTCGGGAGGACGTCCCAAGGCACTGGACAGAGTACAGCATTTCAGACCCGAGCTGGGTTCGGGGTGGGGGAAGGGAGGAGAGGGAACGTTGTACAACAACAACATGCACTTTTTGAGCACCCTCCAAGTCGGGCAGCTTGTCAGAACGCTTAACAGCTCTGGTAGCTGTAACAACTAGCAGATCTGCTGCCCTGATAATTGAATTGATTATTATTTTTCAAGACGCTGCCACACCCCCCCCCCACCCAACCCCTGCTCTGAGAAAACAATTTTGAGTCACATGCAAAAAGGGACTTTCTACTCTGAACAGGCATAACTACACAACATACAGGGAAAGTTTTACCATCTAAAGATAGAACAAGTTAGGTGTTCTGTATCATTCAAGCACTTTGAGAGGTCTTCCCGATGTGGAAGATGCTATATAAATGTAGCCTGTATTATATCTAGCGTTTCGAGATGCAATCCCGTGCGAAGTGTCATATAAATGCAAGCTGGTCTTGTAGTATTGTATGAGGCAGTATAACTAGGTAATTATGTCCTTTACTATATTAACACTGATGTCTGAAGCACAGCCGGATGACAAGAACAGTTTATATAATTCTGTTTGTGATTCTATGCACTAAAATTACACATGAATACTTTTTAATTCCAACAGAGAAAATGTGCAGAGCCAGTGAGTGAGAGGACTTGTTGGAGGGCTCTCTGCAGGTGGCGGATGTAAATTTACCTTGTACTCTTACTCCTCCCCACCAATTCCTTACATTTCTGTATCTGCAAACTCCCTTCACTATTACTACTCTGTGTAAATTAGCCCTGTCAGTCTTTATTTCTGCTGAATCAATTTGAATAGTGTTTCATTTTAAAAAGGAAGAGAAAAACTACAACACACTGAAAACACAAGTGAATAGGGATCTGCAGGAGTCATTACAAAGCACAACTGCCCTTGTATAGTAAAGATGAGGGCTTCCTATTCTATTACTGGAATTACCCAGTAGATTTCAGTTCTGATGAGGTGGGGGTGGGGTGATGTGGAGATTTCTCTGCCAGAATTTCCAGCCAAGTATAATTACAAAACCAGCACCAGATTTACTGATATATTTTGAAATTGCCGGTAAATGTCGATCCCAGGAATTCTTTGAATCACGCTGGCAGTGGATACGGAGTAAGCTATCTTCTGCTAATGGGATTCAAACAAATAGAGTCAAAGTCGATCTCCCTGGTTAGTGGGGATGGTGAGGCCATTCAGCGCGATGTTGGCCTGTGCTGGGAGAGTCAGGAGTCAGGAGTTTGCGGGCCATGGGAATTTTTAAAATTTTTCGTTTTAAAGCCAGGTCCGGCCAGGTTCAAATTCTAGATCCCAGTCTGGAAAAATCCCAGTTTGTGCGGTAAAACGTGGGATTATTGTATCTTTCTCAAACAACTCCTGGGTAGGGAGCAGAGCAGCAAACAGTGTCCTGGCCTACAATCCTTCTGATAAAATTGGTCATTCATTTTGTTCGCCTATAAAATACACTTGTTTGCAAAATCCTGTGACGTGCTCTAAAATGTCCCGATGATGTAATAAGGCTCTATATGAAATGCAAGGATTATTATTTCTTTCTAAGAAATCAGGAGTTATGCAAGTAGGGACTCCTTCTGGTCACAGAACTACATCACATCAACCCATGGGAACTCTGCTCCCACCCGACCTGCTTCAAGGGAATAGCTTCCACTGACCAAATGGAATCCTTAGGAAATTAGACTCTTCTATGTGATTAGCAAATGTGATTGATTTAAATCTGTACAGTATAATAGATGACAACACAATGTGATGATAATTATGTGTGATACACATGCAGAGAACAAGGATTCACAAATAACGTTAGCAGCACTCTCCTTCAAACTTATGCTGTGGCTTTGAGTTCATAGTCTACTCTAAGATGACCCTCCGATGAGGTGCTCAATGAAGGGAATTGTATTGTCAGACGTGCTGTTCTTCAGATGAAATGTTACACTTGGGTCCTGTCTGCCGGTTCAGACTGGATGTTATTCTGGCTGGGAGACGTTATTCAAAATGAGAAGTGAGTTTATCCTGGTCAAATAAAAATTGATCATTCAATTCATAGCTGTTAGAAGGCATTGATGTACGCAAATTAACTACTGTGCTTACCTGTACAATCACA